>NW_011888806.1:687458-733021 GCF_000151845.1 Pteropus vampyrus | reverse complement strand
ACAATCGATCATACTGCCAAAAGATGTAAGTACTTCTCTTTTTTAAATTCCACATGACTAGAATATTTCTGGGGAATTAATTCATGAAAACTCAAAACAAAATTTGTATTTGGACAAGATGACAGCTTTACTCTTAAAAACAATGAAATTTAATGATTCAAAGGCTAAATGCTTGTTCTTTTGTCCAAAGTCGATAAGCAAGTTTATATTCAGTGCTGACTAACTGAACCATTGACTTCAGTTCCTTTTATCTTTAGTGATTTTTTTGGACTTTTATTTTCTTATCTCCAATACTGTCTCCATCTGAATGTGCTTAGTTAATGTGTACTAATGCATTCAGAAAACATTTTTTCTTTACCTGTGTGCATGGAAAAGAAGAGACTTGTTTACTCTAGACTTTCATTTTGCTTACATTTTATAGATTGGAAATTTTGAACATGAGATAGCTGCATTGTATTCTTAAGACTGAGTTGTAGGTGGTAGAAATACAATACAAATTATTTGGTACTCTAAACAAATGCGTTGGCCAAGTAACTACGATGCACAGGTATGATGTGGGCTTAGACACAAACAAATCAAGGGTTTCAAACTGCATCATCACAATCATCACCTTTCTCATCTTCACTGATCTCTCTGTGCCTCTTTCATCTCTCATCTCTCTGAGGGGGAAAAAAGGTGTATTAGTTTTCTTGTTGGTGCTTTAACAAATTACCACAACCTTAAAGACTTAAAACAACACAGATTTATTCTGTTAAAGGTCTGGAAGTCAGAAGTCCAAAATATGTCTTTCAGGGCTAAAATCAAGGTGTGGGCAGGGCTAATTCCTTAATTCTTTCTGGAGGTTCCACGAGATAATCTGCTTCTTGCTATGATGGTTAGTTTTATGTATCAGCGTGACTGGGCCACAAGGTGCCCAAATATTTGATTAAACATTATTCTAGGTGTGTCTGGATGAGATTAACATATGAATCTGTGGATTGAGTAAAGCACATTATACAGTGAGAGTGGGCCGCATGCACTACTTTGAAGGTTTGAATCGAATAGAAGGATAAAGTAAGGAAAACTTCACTCTCTTTGCCTGTCTTTGAGGTGGACATAGTCTTTTGCCTTCAAACTTGAACTCAAACTAGAACTTACACCATCCGTACCCCGGGTCTCTCCAGCTTGCCAACTGAAGGTCTTGTGATTTCTCAGCCTTCATAACCATATGAGATAATTCCTTATAATAATTCTCTTTATGTATTTTTTTCTGTTTCTCTGGAGAACCGGACAAATGCACAATGCACTTGCCTCCTTCAGCTTCTAGAGGCTGCCAACATTCCTTGGCTTATAGCACATCATGCCAATCTCTGCTTCCGAGGGCATTTTGCCTTCTACTCACTCTTATCTCCTCCCTTTTCTCTTATAATGACTCTTTTGTTTGCAACAGATCGACGCAAAATGAAATATCCAGATAATCCAGCATACTATCACAAAATCTTCACTTAGTAATATCTGCAAAATCTCTTTTACTGTGTAACATATTCACAGGTTCTGGAGATTTAGATTTAGATCAACATCTTTAGGGGGTCATTATTCAGCCAAGCACAAAAGGTGCCTTGTTCACCAACTCTAGCAGAAAAGTCCTAGAAAGAACTCTTATTGGCCCAGCTTGGGTTACAAGCCCATCTCTAAGCCTATTACCATGGCCAAAGGGATGTTGCGAATTGGTCAGCCAAATGGGCGTGCCCACTCCTTCTGAGGGATAGAATGAGCATGTTGTAACAATGGTTTTTCCAGAGTCATAGGAGAGGAATGGCTACCCAAACGAAGTGTTGCCATTATCAGAAAAAAGAGAAGGGATGACAAGAAAGAAAATAGATGCGCACTACCATATTACCATTTGAACCTCAGTGTCAACACTCTTTGTTAACAGCAGCAGGACTATTTTTATTTAAAAATTCTAGTGTGTACTTGTTTATATATTTTTGGTTTGGATTAAAATAGCAGTGAATAAGGGCATGGGATTTAGAGTCAGAAAAACGTGGATTTATAGCGCCTGACTCTACCCTTTCTGGCTGTGTAACATTAGACATGTAATAAAATTCCCAGATTTTCAGTTCCTCACAAGTAAAATAAAGTTGCTTACAATATTGGACATGGACATTTTTCAAGTCTTCTGATTACCCAGCACATTTTGAAAACACCTTTACTACACTGGAATATTCCCAGTTTCAAGAGTCCTGTTTCCACAAGGTAGAATTCACAGCCTCTCATGCAGCTGCGCCTAGGGATATGAGGCAGCTTTGACAGCTCCAATTAGACTCATACACACCCAAATTTGATCAAGAAGTGAGCAACAAGAGGAAGGAAGCTCCAGTCAGAATCCACTTTTGCTGGCATGGGAGTTAACAGTGCTGCTGCTTTCAATGGTAGCAGCAACAGTGTATGCAGTTTCTCAGTGGTTTTAGGGTCCAGTTTCTGGCACACAAGTGGCCTAAGTGGGAGTTGGGAGTTAGCAACACCTTCTCTAATGTTCTGTAAGAGCAACAGAAGCCGCAGTTTCCTCTTTGGGCCAATTGTGCCATGTGGTTTTCAGAATTGTTCCTAGGAGCTTAACTTCAAATTTAGTTTTCCAGGCCTCCCAACAATTCTATGAGCCAACCAATATCCTTTTAATAAACTCTCTTTTCTGCTTAATCAGCTAAAGAGAAATGGCTTCAGTTGCTTGAAATTAAGGGTGATGAGTGATATATTCACCTCAGAGTGTTGGTGTTGTTACTAAGGAATATATATTGTCACACAATTTGGCATCTTCAATTTGCCTGCTAAGAACATCTCCCAAGTGCATTATCTGCACCCAGGCTCTTGTTTCAGGATTGGCTTTTGAGGGAACCCAATGAAAACAGACCTATTAATGGAAGCCCAATCTCAGGAAAATTGTTACACATTGACTTTGAACATTTTAGATACAAATAAGTATTTAAAACTAAAATTCCAAAGGGAAGGCCTCCACCATTGTTTTCTTCAAATTAAAGTGCTAAAATACTGAATTTTATTTTATTTTTTTGATTTTGAGATCATTCCCATGACTTTCTGTGCCATTAATGTATCTGGTATACATTATTTATTTTCCACAAAAATCCTGGCAAAATTATCTAAAGGGAACAGTCTTTTTAATATATCAAGTCATATTTTTGTTTATCCCAGAGGCAAGGGTTTAATTTGTGTTTGACTGAAAATAGCGCTGAAATTTGAGGCTGCATTTAAAAGAATAAGATTAACATTCTGTAATATTCTACTGATTGGAATGTAGTTTACAAGAAAAACTAATTACTTTTAAAGAGAAGTTGAAAACCTTGACCAAGAATGTTAATGATTTTCATTTGAACAAATTAAGAGAATTGATTCATCTTTTGCAAAGGGATCCAGTTATATTTAGTCAGAGAACATTCACCATGTTTGGATTCAGTGTTTCTGGAAATCTAAAAAAAAAAACTTTAACTAAAGCACATTTTCCCTACAGGCTCTAACTTGAAAATTCAATTAAGATTTATTGATAAAAGACTGCACCAGCTAAAACATATAATCCTAATTTTGGAATCAATAAGCATTTCTGTGATTTTTATGCACTGTAAATTATGTACTTTAATTTATGCCTATCTGATGTCCAAATGTGTTGGTAAATGAGATGCCTAAAGCAATATTTGGGGATAGAATATAATTCTGTTAATGTTGAAGAGAGGTGGCACTTGTATTCTAATCATAACAGAGCTTATGTGGACTGTGGACTGTTTTAACAGCTTGCATACTACACTCATTATATTTGCATAGTGGCCCTTCTGTGTCTAGTCTTTTATACCTGACTGATCCACACACACACCATAAAAGACAAATTGAATGCACCAAGAAGAGTTTTAGGCAATTGCCTCCACAATTTTCTTTTTGTCTCTCAAAAAACTCATACCTCCTTCTGGTCTGCTTTTGTTTTCAATTGTCTGTATGTGTAATAGTTCCAGGTGAGGCCGAACTTAGAACATTGAGTGAGAGCTGGCAGCCTTTCTCGGTTTAATTACCTGTAGCCAGTCTTCTTGGAGATCTCTGTTTTACTCTTAGTTATGTTATATATTCAGATACATGTCCTCTTGGGGGTAAGTCTGATAACCAGGTGTCTTTCCTCCAGACTTCTTGATATACAGAGCTTGCCTCTGGGGTAAAGATTTGCACACTGATGAAGGAGCCACTTGGGAAAAAACGAAGCAGGATCTGAACAACTTCCTTTTTGAGACTTAACTTTGTAGAAATTTTCTGTACACCCATGTTTCTGAGCATAAGCTACATGTATCATGAAACTTAGATCAAAGTTATATTTTTTCCTACATAATAGAATAATTGAGCAGAAAAATATGGTCAATAACTGTATTTCTTAAATACCCACAAAATTCAGAATACTCAGAAAGATTTCTTCGTTTTCATTTTTTATTCTTTTAAATTTTATTTTATTATTAGTTTCAAGTATACAGTACATTGATTAGACATTTGTAAAGGTTATAAAACGATCCCCTAATTGCTCTTTCTCTCCTCTGGCTCTCCACCTAGCCGTTATATTAATGCTAACCGCATTCCCAATGCCATGCTCCCCATCCCTGTGACCATCTATCAACTACTAATTTGTACTTCTTTATCCCTTCACCCTATTCTCCCAGCCCTCCAGCACCCCTCCTCTCTGGCCATCCCCTGATTGTCCTCTATATTTATGAGTCTGCTTTTGATTAGTTTGTTCTTTTTGTTTCTTAGATTCCACATGTGAGTGAAATCATATGGTATTTATCTTTCTCTGTCAGACTTATTTCACTCAGCATAGTAACCTCTAGGGTAGGATTTCATTTACTTGGAAAGATTTTAAAAAAGAAAAAACAATATGTAGATTTATAACAGCCTATTTTACAAATCTCAAAATGTTTAGATAAACAGTAAGGACCTGGCAAACTGAGAAAGATCCTGAGACACTAAGAACTCCTGCAAGACAAAAACAAATTCTACAAATAAAGACAAAATACGTGTATTGTCCAACTGAAGAAAAAACGATTTGCAACATATGACAATAAAGTTCTAATTTCTTTAATACAAAATTAACACTTGCTAACCAACAAGAAAAAAGACAACAGAATAGACAAAAATTTACGTAGGGTATAGATTTACAATCAATTTAAAATATTTTATTTAACAAAGAAATGTTGTAGGCACAAAACAAAGTCTCTATCATGGGTCTTGTTTCTAGTAGGCAGGCCTGATAATCAGCTGGTAAACCCTTGTATGGCAATACTAGTTGCTTATGACTTGTGCCAAATCTAGTCAGTACCCATGCTCCATTCGGCTATTAAATGGTTTTAATATAATCCCTGTTAGTAGGGGATTTACAGACAATAATCCAACAAAAATATATAGCAGAATTTCTCAACCTCTGCAGTATTGACATTTTGGACCAGGTAGTTCTTTGCATTGGGGGCTGTCCTATACATTGTAGAGTGTTTAACAGCATCTCTAGAATCGACCCGGTAGTTGGTGATAGTAGCAGCTCCTCCTCCCCAGTTGTAATAACCAAAATGGTTTATAGACATTGTCTAATGCCACTTGTCCACAACCACAGATGATGTGCCAGATAAAGTGTTGTAAAGTTGGGTGGGGAGAGAGAGAACAGAGGGAGACATGTTACTCTCAGTAGGGTGGTAAGGTAAGAGCTCTGAAAAGATGCCACTTGAGCAGCAGTGAGTGAGAGGGAAGAGAATTCCAGGCAGAGTGAATAGCAAGAGCAAAGGCTCTGAAACGTAATAAGAATGTCTGGCATGCTTGAGGAAGAGTGAGAAAGCCACAGTACTTAGAGCAGAGTGAGAGAGACAGAGGTTGGTAGGTGAGGTCAGAGAGGGAGCCAGGAGCCAGATCTTTTGGGATCTTGTAGAACTTCGAATTTTACTTTGGATAAAATGGAAAACCACAGGAAGGTTTTTAGAGAAGACTAATAATCTATCTCATGTTAACAGAAAAAAAAAAGGGGGGGGAGTAAAAATAGCTAAGAATCTTATGAAAAAATAATCAACTTCAGTTGTAATTAATTCAAAAGACTTTTAAAAAATTGATATACCACTTTTTTCACCAAAGACGTTAGCCAAGATTAAAAAGTTGAAACATCCAGTGATGGTGAATCTTTGAGAAAACAGGCACTTTCTTCTGCTTTTAATGGATCTAAATTGGTATAATTTCTTTGAATGACGATTGTCAATACTTACTAAAATTTTTACATTGATGCAATAATTACATTTAAAAGTAACTTAATATACAGATATAGTTACACAAATGTGCAAAAATATATAAAATTTTTCCTGCTGCATATTTTGAAGTAGTAAAAACTCAACATTTTGCTCAGCATTCACTAACGTTGAACTAGTTATATAAATTACAGCAAATCCATGTGATAAAAACTGCGACTTAATCAAAAGTTTAAGTTAAATCTATATAGGCTGATATGAAAATATCTCCAAAAAAAATTTCAATTTAAAAAAATAAAAAACTAAGTACAAAAGCAGCTTATAGTATAATCCTATTGTTATGTAAAAGAATTTAAAAGGCACATATGTGTTTGCTCTAAGGATATTTATTTTTTTTATATCTGGTCCAATTAACCAATTTCTTCTCTATAATTTTCACTAAACATAATAAAATGTGATTACTATTGAAGGGTTATTTTTTCTTGGGTGCTCGATTTTTAGAACTTTGCTTATTTTGTAGATTTACATTGAGGCATTCTCATTTTTTAAAGTATTACATCCCTTATATTTATATTTTAATACAACTTTATAATAAATACAGTAATTCTAAAAGTAGAAACTGTGTACTAGCCTATGAGCAGAAAATTTATGGAAGATGCATAAGAAACTGGTTATAGGAGTCAGTGGGATGAGAGATTTTACATTTCATTTTATACCTTCATGTATTTCTTAAATTTTTAACCATGGGCATATTTTCTATAATATTAAGAATAATTTAAAATAAAATAAGAAAATAAAGTCTTCTAGAATATCAGTGCCATTCCATGAGCAGTGTCTACACCACTGGTTTGTCTGTGGCCATGCCACCCTGAACAAGCCCGATCCCATCTGATCTCGGAAGCTAAGGAGACTTGGGCCTGGTTAGTACTTGGATGGGAGACCACCTAGGAAGACCAGGTGCTGTAGGTGTAAAAAATAGAAAATATGGTATTGTAAGCTGACAAGGTCCTTGCAATCTGTGAGGTCAATCAAAGTTTGCCTCGCCTTAAAAACAAAAAACAAAAAACAAAAAACTTCTACACCAGTGGCTTTGAACTTCTATCTCCTAGGCCTGTCTGCCATTCCCCATCTGGGATTACCTCGTTGAAAATGATAACAAATTTTGTTTTCCTGGTTTTTATTCTCAATATTCTGACTCCATGTGTACTTGCTCTGGTTACCTAGAACTCCAGGTTACTACCTCATGTGATTTAACCCGTGGCTTATCTGCTTGCTTAACTGACATATAAATCTGGCCTTCTGTGAAAGAGGGTCAGACCCAGTTCCATAAACCTACAAGTCCAAGCAAGCAACACTATCACTTAGAAAATGCTATTGTAAAAAGATGGTAATATTTAATAGAATCGACTGGTAAGATGCTCAATAACTATATCACATCCAATTTAGAGTTAAAGATTAAAAACTGTTTGCTATTGTTGTTCTTATACTTTTATTATAAAATTATAAAATTAGTATTGATTTTATATGGTTTAGGGCTGTGTGAGCAGATGCATGGATTAGTGGGCATTTGGTCCTCTCAAAATCTCCATGGAGGCATTTGGTCCATGCCAAAAGGTTCTTGATATTCAGTCCTGTCCAAAAGATCCATGGAGACATTTGTTCTGCATAGTCAATATAAATTCTGTTCTTTTCCAAGTTTCGAACCCCAACCTATCTTCTTAACTCCAAAGACATTACCAGCTAGACTACAGAGACAAGAAGGATTGTTATTGGTGACACAGCCACAACACAATTATTGGACCAATAAAATGTGATAGTATTCTTTGTGTATTAATCGTGTAAACCAAAAGTATAAATAAATATTCTGGGCTGTTTGAACCCTGATACATTTTCTAAGCAAGCATGGATGTTTTGAGAGGACCAAATATCAAAGACCATCTGACGTGAACCCAATATGATCATGGATGTTCTGAACAGACCAAATTTCAAGGACTTGTCAGCATGGACCAATGGTCCTTGTAGATGTTTTGGACAGAACCAAATGTCCTGCAATCGATGCATGCCTAACTCAAAAGATTTACTCACACTATACAACAAATATAACAATTACAAAATAGTAGATGAAATTGGTAATTTTTTTCTTATGGGCCTTCAGTGACCCAATTTTAGGTGCCACACAGGCCAGAGAATATATGAGAATATTGTTTCAGATTGACTGGGGACTTATATAGTTTGCAAGGGAGGATTTCTTATCCTTCTGTTAATCACTCTTCACTCCACAGTTAATTTCTTCTCACCATTCTTATAACACCACTTTGCTAGCCATTATTCCCACCTCTCAAGTCTAGGTTGAGTACTTTTCATCTCTGCTACTATGATAGATTACCCTGAGCTGTTAACAAGTAGCCAATAATAAATGATGGCATTCTTGACATTTTCACAAGGAGTAAAACCATGTATATAGGTGTACATGTCAATTATTTGATGTCCAAACTCATTTCATACTTTTTCTAACCTTTATTTTTTTTCTTTTATATCTAACATCTGTTTCTGAGCAGTTTTCTAGATAAAAAAAATGTCCTGATTTGTTGACATCTTCTTGCTGAATAACTGTCAGATTCCCATTTGGCCTTTATGCTTTTTCAGCTCCAAGTGGATAAACACTAAGGGAGAAAAAAAAAACATCCTAAATAGAGATGTTTTTTTTCCTATTCTGCCAATGTCAGTGGCATTGCAGATCCAATTAATAAATGTGGTTTGCTGCAGCCAAGTACGGTTATTATTTTTCAGTAATTATATTAAGACAGTATTAAAATGATTATTCAGGTACACTACTCTTTAAGGACAGATGAGATTCTATAAAACTGTCTGAAAAGCTAATTTGGTGAAATCTTATTTGATATTTTAATTACACCATTGGAGATATTACCATGGAAAACAAATTCTCCAATTGCCTGAGTCAAAAGCTTTCAGGAAAGAAATGACTGCTATGGTGATCATTATTGTGGTTGCTGGGAAATGTAAGATAATAGCATTCCAGACCGTCATTGCACCTAATAATCGGCTCTTTTCGCCTTCAGGTATTGAACATTTGGACAGATCTTAGCAGTGCCTTCCCTACTTCATGAGCTACCTCTTCATTATTTCCTTCCATTATAAAACCTTAGGAATTTCTGTTTTGCCAGAGTAAGTCCAAGTACTACATAGAATCTTCCTACCTCTTATGCTTTTAAAATGTGTTTTTGGACCTGCACAGATAGGTGACTGACACACAGTATATGCCTAGAGAAAATTTCTTAACTGCAAATAATGTGTTAGTTTCTGATTTTAACAATTTTTTAAGTTTCAAGTTTCATATATTGAGTAATGAATGATATCTGCTATGAATATTTCATATATAATAAACCTATTAATGTAGCAAATAGGAGATATTATCAACAGGACTTTAATATTTAACGAGCCTCAGAAGGGCTGCTACCAATTTATATGTGCAAATGTATTTTATATGAGACTTAAAAGGAAAAGATAGAAATTTTACTTGCTAGCATAGTAATTATTGAGAAGTGACAATAATGCTGTATAAGTCTTTCAAAAATATGATTACATGAGAAATTATGTTTTTAACATTGTAAAAATAGATTCTTAAGTTTAAGATACATGCATTAGCAATATGGATTGAAAGTTTCTTGAAATCTAATTTTAATTACCTGCTTTGTAACCTGTATATTTCTGTGATCAAATACAATAATAAATGATAACTAATAAATAGATAACTCATCGATTTTTTGTTTATTTAGTAGTTACCAGCTCTGACAACGAATAATTACTTACAATTTTTACATTATATTTAGTTTTCTTTCTTTCCAAGTACCTTTATAAAACAGCGTCTCTAAGTTAAAACATAATTTTGAGCCATATCTTTTTCCTCTACATGCCTCATGTATGTTCTCCTTCCAGAACTTCCTTTGAAGTGGCGACAGGCCAAAAGATAGAAGAAGGAAGCAATAGAGAGAAATCAGAATTTCACTCCAGCTATTTATATTATTATGAACTCAATTTACAAACCTTAAAAAAACAGTGATAGGAAGTGGTGAGAAAAGAGATCAGATAGAATAAATAAACTCAGGCTTGAAGGAAAGGCTGAGAAACTTGGATTTAATTGTACAAGTAAAAAGAAGTCAGTGAAATTTCCTGACCAGGGGATCAGCATAATAAAAAATTATCTTTGCAAAGATTAATCTGCAACTGTTTCACAAATTAATAAAAGTCAAAAAAAAAATAAGAAAGAAAATGGTATCGGAATCTGGTTATAGTCATCCTAGCCAGAGGTCCTGACCACCTGGAGTAAAGTGGTTGTTAGGCAGAGGCAGATAGCATTTAAGAAATATTATGAAAAAGAAATGGGAAGAGTTTAGGAACTGATTGGTATGGGTGACAAATGAGAGGGAAAGATCAAAGAGGTTCTCAGGCAATGGACTTAACTAGTGCAGCAAAATTAACACTTTTTTAAAATGTAATGACATCTTTTTAAGAAAGTCATAGCCACTTACAGGATAGTAGTTCTAATTTTAAAATCCAGTGATGGAGAGAAATACATAAGCCCAAACAGCTGCCATTTACTCAATAATGCTTTTAGATGAAGTTGTATTTTGTGAATCAAGCAGCCATATGTCTGCTCACACCGTGCACTGTTTGACTTTTCTGCATGTTAACATTGATATGAATGCTACTTTAGGAGTTGTGCAGTACACAACCTACCCTACTATACACAGTGGTCATGACTATAGCCTCTATACATCTTTGGAAACTATTGAGCAAAACTTGAGGAATCCCATTTATTTGGTTCTCATAATACTATGTCATTCAAAAATGGCTTCAGGGATGGTCTGCAAGGACTTCTCAATTCCCCAGGGGACAGTCATCCATAGATTGGCTACCAACAGAAGAAGAAGAACAAGAAGATTATATTGTTGTGACCAGTGGAGGGAAAGTTCATAGATGGAAGGACCTTTCCCCACCAAATCCCTGGTCTCTCTCTGCTTTCTAAGATTAAGGTGGGGCTGAGAATTATCTACTACACAATATTAGTTTCCTAGGGCTGCTATATAAAAATTACCGCAAAGTTGGTGGCTTAAAACAACAGAAATTTTTTTTCTCTCACAATTTTTGAGGTCAGAAGCCCAAAATCAAGGTGTCAATAGGGTTATGCTCCCTCTGAAAGCTCTAAGAATCCTCACTTGCCTCTTCCAGCTCCTGGTAACTCCCGGCAATCCTTGGTGTGCTTTGGCTTGTCACTGCATCATTCCAATCTCTGTCTCTGTCTTCACACAGTCTCCTCTGTGCATTTCTGTGTATCCTCTCCTTATAAGGACACCTCTCATTGGATTTAGAGCCCACTCTTATCCAATATGACCTTATCTCAAGATTGTTAACCAATTACAACTGCAAAGACTGTTTCCAAATAAGATTATATTATAAAGTCTGGACATGAATTTGGGGGGAATACCATTTAACCCACTGCATATACCTAAGTAAAAATCTAAATATTTTACAGGCATGTTCTCAGATCTCTTAAAGAAAATGTTACATTTTCACAGTTGTTGAGTTTTGCAAAGGTAAAGAAGCAATATGTACTGATTCTGAAGTTCAAATAGGAAAACAATAGCCACAAGGCTATATTGGGACTGGGTTAAAGCAAAAATGTTTTGATTGAACAAAACAGCACAGGGCATTAAAGAAAAGGCAAGGTCTCCAAGCTCCTGCTTTACCTATTGAGTACACAGCCTTCCCTCAAGCGGTGACTTTTACACACATACCCTGAGATAGACAGGACGCACTTTTATTTCACTATGAAAAAAAGGAAATGAAGGAAAGGAGATAGGACACAATTCTGCAGGCTTGTTATCTGACTTTCTTTTCATAAAACGAAAACCTTTAATTTTGTTTTTAATTGATGTTTAAATTTTATAATTAGTTACTATCTTGATCTTTCTTTCTCTAGTTTATTCATTGAAGCCTCACTGGAATATTTTATTTTATCTGATTGTTTATTAATGTAGAATGGAATGTGTGTGATTTTTTAAATATTAGTTTATAATTCTTTTTGAAGTTGGAATAAAATGATGGGTTTTAAAAAATTTATTACAATTTTTTTTCCTAATGAATTCTTTATCCTTGGCATAAAGAAATAGGAAAGGTAATATGAGAAAGAATTTTACATTCATAAAACTAAGTTCTTTCTTACTCTTTGTTTCATTTTCATGTATCAAATTAAAAGAAAAATTACATCATTGTAGGAATCTAGTAACCTCTTCTATATAAGGCTAAGTTTGTTCTCCTGTCTAAACTAAATAAGAACAGAAGAAATCATTTTAGCCAAAATAATAAGAGCCGATGGTAAAAGATGAGTAAAAATCTGCCCCTGCTACTGAAATGCTGAACAAAATAGTGGTTAAAAAATATTATTATTGTTATTATGCATGCTGCAGTGGTAATATTTACATACTAATCTGCCTTAATGAAGGACAAATTGGTCGGAGAAGACTTCACTGGGAGATGACATTTTAGCTAAATCTGAAAGGATGAGAAAGATTTTGCCAAGCAGAGAATAGGTTGGAAAAGGATATTCGAGGCAAAATAAACGGCTATGCTAATTCATGGAGTGTGTTGTATTCAGAAAATGTTAAGAAATTTATTGTGCCTAAAAAATAGGGTTTGCATAGCAAATAGAACATAGCTGAGAATGAGGAATGATGAAGTATATCAGGATCGGGTTACAATGTGCTTTATCCATGTAGTAGAGATAATATTTTACAAATACTAAATAGATGAATTTTAATTTTCCATTAAAGCATATTTCTTTGCATTCTTGCACTTCCAAAGTCAAGACATGAGGCTTACCTATCATGTCAGGATAGGCAAGATACTGTAAAATAAAGTAGGTTTTGATGAGCTTTAAGTCTCAAAGCAGATTTTCTTGGTCTCTTTAGAAAGATAGTAATTGAGAGAGCTAAGTATTGTAAGAGAGAGAAAAAGACTTTCTAAATTCCTTGACCTCTCCCCTTAATATTTCAAAAGCCAGCATATATAGTTTGTATATGGGAGAGCCAATCCAGACAGAAAGGTTAAGTTGGAAGAGTCTGCCCCTTTCAGTTGTGTGGATTTTAGTAGAAAGACAAGAGATAGATGAGTGAGACCAGTAGCATATATTCTCTTTCCTCTCCATTCCTGCTTTGAGACAGCAAAGGGATTGCAGGTAGAGGGTGAGGCATGAGAGGGAAAGGCTTTTAGAAACATTGAAACAGAAACTGTAAAGACTAAGGACATTGGATCTAGTGATTCACTGCTTAGGAGCAGCCACAGGCCTGGGAAAACCCCACCCTCCACTCAGAGCAATGTCCAACATGGCATGGGAACCATGATATGGAGGTGAGGATACATGAAATGTCACATAAACAACCTCAGGCACACCTGGCTGCTCATGGCCTATACATGGCCTACAGGGACCCCAGAAGTTTCTGAAGGCTCTAAAGAGAGAACTCAAAGATACCAAGAGTACCAGTAGGCAAGCATAGCCTGGGGTCAGAGAAAGGACACTCTGTAAAAGAATTTTAAGGCCCAGAGCAAATAACCAGACTTCAGTAGTGGGTGCCACCACATCACCCTAAAAGCTGCCCCTTAATGCTCACCGATCCAAGGAGAATACTCATCTAGCCTTTTCACAGCAGAGATTAGTCAATCAGCCAGCTAACATATATGTTTTGAGTGGCTAGATGCTTTGTTGTAGGGATATAGAGATGAACAAGACAGGCAGAACTTTCTGATAATTTTTGACTTGAGCCCCAAATCACGAAAAGGAGGCAGCACATGCAAATCTAGGGGAAGATATGATGTGAGCTAAAGCACTGTGAATGAGAAGGACAGTGGCAGGAGATGAAGTCAGAGAGAGAGGCAGAGGCAGAAGATAGAAAGCCTTTAAGGCCATGATTGAGAGTTTGGATTTTATCCTGATTACAATGGGGAATCATTGAAAGATTGCATGAAAGAGAGTGATGTGATCTTATTTCCCATTAGAAAAATAATTTTAGGTGCTGTGTGAAGGATGGACTGTAAGTTACAAAGGTAGAAACAAGGAACTAGTCAGGAAATGATTTTAGCAGTCCAAGTGAGAGATGACAGAAACTTAGACAAGTTATAACAGCAGAGATAGTGAACACTGTTGGATTTGGCATATATTTTGGAAGCAGAGCCAACAGGCCTTGCTGATGGATCTGACTGGGATATGAGGTAAAGAGAGTAATGGAGTCTGTTGGTTTGAGCAACTGGGGTACAGTAGCCATTAAGGACATGGGGAGGTTTTGGTAGGAGATGAGTGAATTAGGGGAAAGGTCGAATCAAGAGTTTTGTCTTGGCCATGTTAAGTTTTAGATGCCAATTAGATATCCAAGTGGAGATATCAAGCTGGAAGATGGATATATGATTCCAGAACAAGACAATTTAGGATTAGAGATGAAAAAATCAGTCTACAGGTCATCTGCAGCATATAGATGGTATTTAAAGCTAAGAGGTAGGATGGAGTCACCTAAACAGGGAGGAAGGACCTCCTCCCCTCACCGCCACAGGGCTGTGTGAGCTGCGCCAGAAACTCTTGGAAAGTAATCATAGAAGGAGAAGAAACCTGAGAGACTGAGCATCCTACAAGAAAATACACATTTATCCAAAGGAATGTTTAAAATTATTTTACTGGACTACATTTACAGGTTTAAAGTAAATTTAGATTTTCTTTTACCCTCTACATAGTAAATGAGCGCTTATCAGATCTGACCTAAAGAAAATAAAGTTCCATTTTCTTTACTCGCCTGAGCATAGTATGAATAAATGTAGCTTTACATCTAATTTTAAATCTGACAGTTCTTACTATCAACAAACATTTTCCCCTTACTCTCCTGAAATGAAATTCATAGATAATAAAACTGATTTCAAAAAATTAATATAATTTTAATGTCATATATATGAGAAATAATGGGAAAGTAGTTTATTATAAAATAATATGTATTTCAACATGTCGATGCTCTGGCACAACTACACTGGAAAACATGAAGTAGTCTGATGCTTGCATCTATATTTAAGCTCACCACAAATGTGACAGCCACAAATGTGGATGTGTTTTTGGCAACTCAGATACCCCAAGCAGCATTTGCCATCAGTAACATGATTCTCCAAAATGGCAAACAACTTTTGTAAAGTTCTGAAAAAAACTAAGGTACATTCCTCAATTTACACAATACAGTTGATCCTTGAACCACATGGGTGTTAGGGGTGCCAATTTCTTCTCATTGTGTATAACTTTTGACTCACCCATAACTGAACTATTAATAGCCTACTGTTGACTGGACAACTTACTGATACAAATAATTGATTAATATATATTTCGTATGTTATATGTATTATATACTTTATTCTTACCATAAAGTAAGCTAAAGAAAAGAAAATATTATTAGGAAAATCATAAGGAATAGAAAATACATTTATAGTATTTACTGAAAAAAAATCCACATATAAGTGGACTGCACAGTTCAAACCTGTGTTGTTCAAGAGTCAACTGTACTTCCATTCCTGTAAAACTTGTTTAAATGCGTATATAGGTTTTTCACTTACATGAATTTCTCGGGAGTCATTTTAAAGTTATGCAGAAGGCAAAATAATTTTTTATCATGCAAGACTGTCCATGCATTGTAGGACATCTAGTCTCCTTGGCCCCTGCCTAATAAAAGGCAATAGTACTCCCAATCCTTGTGACAACCAAAAATGCACCCACAAATTTGCAGCTATTCCTAGGGAGCCCTACCATTCCCATTGAGGACCACTTTTTAAGTGATATAAGACTATTTTCTAGTTAATAGAGTACCAATGAAAAATTATAAGCAGAAAGATATCACCAATGGCATTGTACAGATTGAAATGGATAGAAATTAGTGGCTAAGAGTTCCATCAAGTGGCTGTTGCAGTATTTTAGATAATAGATAATAAAAGCCTAGATTAAGACTATGGCATAATAAAGGGAGAAGAAGAATCAGAATCTAGAGATAGTCTAAAAGAAAATGAAAAAACTTGAAGGTCAATTATACATAGATTGGGGAAGAGAGGAAAATGCAGGATGGCTCTGAGCTTTCTAATTTGAGAGACCAGATAAGTGATAATACAATTAGCCATCTTAATGAATGCAAGAAGAAAAGCAGATTTGCAGGACACAGGGGTGGAAGATAAGTTAAATTCCATTTCATGAATATACAGCTTGAAGAAGCTGCAGGGCATTTTTGCTTTCACCTAACTTGCTATCATTAATTCATTTAACAAGTATGTATTGACATCAGCTATTTGCCTGTCACTGGGTTTGTAGCAGTAAGACAGTCATGTATCCTGCCCTCAAGGAATTTACCATGTAATGAGTGAGAAAGATATTTCAACCAATAATTATACACATAATTGTCTAATTATAATTATAGTTAGTGCAGTTGTGATAAATGCAATAAAGAGTTTGGCATCCAATGAAAAGTTGACCTAATTAGTCTGGGCAGTAGGAGATGGCCCCTGCCTGAGAGGCTCCCGCAACTTTTTTATGTCCTCCAGTCTCCCAACTATACCTCTTTATTTTGCTCTGCATTGCCAGAGTATGACACTGGTTGAGAATCATTGAGATGACCTATTCAATTTCCTCAGCCATTGTCTTCTTGTGGTTTCTGAGCCAGGCCTGCAATCTTTATTACCTATCATGGCTTTTACATTAAAAGACCTGCAACTGAACTCACTGGGAAATCAAATAAAATAAATCACTTTTCCCTATCCAAATCCAGACCTTTTCTTATGAAACACCTCTAACTTTTGGTTAAGCTGTGAGAGCAACTAACCTTTCTGAAGTCTCAAGTACATGCATGGAGCTGGTTCCTCAGACTTGTGTCCCTATGCCAGAGAATTGTCAGATATGCTTGGAAATGTCTACCTGCCTCTTAATGTCACCTCTCCCATCATCCTTATAAAACTCCACCTTCACTTTCCTGATTCAAATGGACAATCTATAAGAAAGCTGTTTCTGTCAGAAATTGTGACCAACAATCTTTATAAGACTAGTAAAGCAAAAGCCAATCTAACAAAATTGCAGAGCAGTTTTAACAAAATCAGCAAGCAGGTCATCAGCCAGAATCCTCATGTCTGTGGCAGCACACAGGAACAATGAGAAAATGACACTCCCTGTACCCTAAAGGAAACTTGATCCCAAGAGAATCCCTCCTCACTTACACCTTGTGAAGAAAAGCTGGTACAGCAATTTCCTAAATGATAAACTTTCAATTAGTATCAGAATAAAAGGGGGAGGTGTTACATAAAGTGAACTTTGGACTATAAGACTGTGCATGAAATAAGTTTCTTCTTAAAATCTGGCCAAATGATGTTCATAATATCTGTCTTCAAATCAGTCAATATTGAATTTGTCAGAAGTCATAGCAGCAACACAGGGGAAATGTGAAAGATTTTTCATGTTTTGAAATGTTCACTGCAAAACTTTTAAAAATAATTTTAATAAATAAATCACTACCGCTTTCTAACTCGGTTTGAAAAAAATCAACATTTGTGTGAACTTCTGAATTTTGCCCCAGACCCAAACCAGAGTTCACACACACACATGCACATACCCCACACTTTTTTTTCAATAGAACAACTCTAAAATATTAAAAGATGCTATGGTGAAAATAAAAAATGTGACATCTATCTGTATTAAAAACATCATCTCAAATTAAAAAAAAAAAATCGTGAATTCATAAAGCCCCAGCCATCCCCCAAATACATAGTAGCTCTGTCAAGAAAACCTAAGTGATTAGAAATTTTGTGTAATCTTAATTAATTAAACAGAGGTGCTCCCAGAGATGAAGAGAACAGTTGTGCATCTGCAATATGCTTTTTTACTATTACCATTGACAATTTGAAGACTAGACACAGGCATCCTTTGTAGGGAAGACAGGGTCTATGGAACATGTATAGGAAAGTAATTCATCTGTGTTGATGTCTAATTAGAAAATTGTGAAAAATTATGCACTAAAATATTCCAACTATTTTAAGAGATAGAAATAATATAATGTACATGTGATTGCATAAATAGATAATCACAAGTCATTATTAGTATATATTATATTTTAATTATGGTTTCAGTGAAAATAGAATTAGTTGCATTTCTAATATAATAGGTGTGCCTTTTTTAAAATATTATTTCTCTTACGTTACTAAAAATGATGACTGTGGAAAATATTGAACTATCTTGATAATTGGGACTAGAAAAAGGGAGGATGATAAACAGATTCAAACAAAATATATATAAATATTCAGTTCTCCCTTAGCTATAATCTCTTTGGGAGCCTCTTTTCAAATTCAGATATGAGAACCTGGGAAACACAAGCTGATGAAATATTCTGAAAAATCCTCCAGGGAAAAGAACATCTACAAAACAAGCATATCAAAGGAATTGTGTTCAAGAATTTAAGGCAAAGTATTAACACTAAAAGAGCAATATGGGATCATGAAAGTAAAATTATTTGCATTATCATTTTACATCATTCTCTCTGTTTAGGGACTGAAATAATTACTTTCAAGAATATATTCATTATATGAAATTTAAACACTACAGTTATTTTGTCTACCTTGGTTTTTTAAA
Source organism: Pteropus vampyrus (assembly GCF_000151845.1). NCBI lineage: Eukaryota > Metazoa > Chordata > Mammalia > Chiroptera > Pteropodidae > Pteropus > Pteropus vampyrus. Next base: position 714,076 of record NW_011888806.1, on the reverse strand, counting down.
AAATATTGTTTTTATGACAGCATTTGACTTAATAAAATAGAACCAAAAACTCCTCCAGAAAATATGCTGTTATTTACATAGCTTCCTCTCTGGCCACATCAACCTGAAAAATATTAAGGCAACTTTGATGCTCATAATAAATCTCATGGGATTTGAGAATGTTTTTATGAATATGAAAGTTCCTATGAGAAATATTTGCATATTGCCACAGCATATGAAAAAAAAAAGCAAATTGCAAATGAAGTAGAGAGAACATGTTAAAATATTTCACCAAATTTTAATTCTTGAGTACCTACCAAACCATTGTGATAATCTTGTCATTGACTAGTTAACATGTAAAAATTAATTTTTAATGTTAAGTAGTTTTCTAAAAGTATAAACCATCCTAACCCTAATCTTGTTTTACAATTTAAAATGTTGATATATGATCATTAGATTACCTTCTGAATTACTAGTAGAAAGTAACTACTGTGATATTTGTTTTTATATTTTAATATATCCAATGGGAAAAAAATAGTTCTGTGAATTTAGCAAGATATAAAAACTTGTGATACTTTCCGTGGTTAAAATTCTTATGCATTATTCAGTACTTATATATTTTCATTTTTAATGACATGAATAGCAAGCACCACACAGAGTACTTACAAAATTTAAAATCCTTGATAGAACAGAAAGGACTTTTATAAGTTACCTAGTATGAAAGTGACATTAGAAATTCGTTTCTGAATTGTAAAATCAAACATACTCAAAGTAAAAGAAAAAATATGTTTGATATCTAATCATACTTCTGTTGACTGTTCTATGCCCACTTCTGTTTTTCTATTGGGTTAGTTGCCCTTTTTCCCATTGACTTAAAGGTTCTTTGTATACTAGACACTGGCCCTTTGTTTAGCAAATGTGTCACAATTATTTTTTCTAGTTTGCAGTTTATTGATTCTTGCTTACTGTATTTGAGATGGTTTTTACATATAATTGTATATATAACTTAAGAATTATTCATTTAGTGGTTTCTAATTTCCATGATATTCTTTAACATGTCTACATTACTCACTCATGTTTTCTGCTTATACATTTATGATTTTATTTAATAACACTTAAGCCTTTGATCTAGCCATATTTTGGTTAGAGTAAAGAAGATAACCCTATTTCTGATTTTCCAAGTGGCTAGCCACTTATTTCAATATCATCTATTATCTCTTCTTTCCCTCTGACTTGAAATGATAATACCTTTTGTGATAGAATAATTACCCCAAGATATATTTACATCCTAGTCCCCAGAACCTGTGAATAAATTACGTTACATGGCAAAGGGGAATTAAGGTTGCTAATCAGATAAACTTGTGATGTGGAGATTATCCTGCATTATCTAACTGGACCCAATGTAATGACAAGTATGCATTAAGTTGAAGAAGGAGGCAGAAGAGTCTTGAAGATGCTTTGAAGATGGAGGTGGGGACCAAAAATAATGCAGGCAGCTTCTAGGAAATGGAAAAGGCAAAGAAATGGATTCTCTCCTAGAGTGTCCAGAAGGAATGCAGCGCTGCTAACACTTTGATTTGAGCCCAGTGAAACCCATTTCAGACCTCTGATCTCCAGAACTGTAAGATAATAAATTCATGTTGTTTAAATCCAATGTTTGTGGTAATTTGTTACAGTTGAAATAAAAAATTAATATGCTTTATTTTACAAAGAAATTAATTTTCTAATTAATGGCAAATTTCAATTAATATAAAGAGCTTCTTATTTTTAAGCTTAAGAGCTAAACCTCTTACATTTATTAATAATAAAAATAAGTAAAGGACTGAGAAGAAAAACGAAACTTAAAAATATAGCACAAATAATTAAAGGGTTGAACTATAAATAAAATGAATAAAAGACAGTAACTATTATGCAGTCCTACAGAACTATGGAGAGATATGGCAGATTCTCCTAAAGATGAGACAATCAGTTCTTTTAACTTTAAAGTATAATTTTTTATGGATGTACCTGGCATTTTTAGAATTTCTAGAGCCACACAAATGAATGGCCATGGTAACGATGCCATAAAATAAAGCTTTTACTTATGAGAATATATGAAACTTATGAGAAGACTATAGAATTTACCTTTCTATCCATGTATGATTTCCTTTCCACACAACGATTGGAAAGAATAACTTCTCATATCAGCAAAAAGTGTGGTTTAAGTAGAGAGTATCTAAGTGTGCTGTCTTTCTCATATCTTTTTCTTATGTATAACAAGTTTGAAGTACATTAGGCTTTAAAAGGGTGTTGAGAGATTTACAGTCAAAAGGACACTGTAAGTTTAGGCTTTCAAGTACTCATTCAGCACCAAAAAATAAATCAGTAATGCTTAAAAACATTAAGACAGAAAAACAAAAAGACCTAGTCAGACTCAAATATAAAATAAATCGCCATAGATAAAAAGCAGAAGAGAAATGTCGCAAGCTCTGCTGGACTCTAAATCTCAAAACAAGCATTGGTGACTAGAATTTGGTTTTCAAAGGTTAACAGGGGTGAAAAATATACCATGCAAGGTGGAGGACTGAAACCACATTCACCAATCAAAGCAAGGCCCTAAGGTGGAACTCACCTCCTAAGAGAGAGATGAAAAAACATTGTCGTTGTATCTGCTGCTTCGGCCATAACATATATGTAGCTTTAGGCCTAGGCAGAGAGGATAATAGGCACGACTCTTTGACTATGAAGAAAACCAAGTCACTAGTTCTGTTATTGGAGAACAAATCTGCAATATTCCCAGTGAACAATAACAAGGACACCAAACTAATATAAAACTTGATTTTGGCCTAGGGATCTGGGCAGAAGCAACTACACAACCACCAGACAAACAAGGTGAGCATAGAGGGATAGAGAAATGCAAAGCAAAATTTCAAAATACATACGTTTGTGTATGTGTGTATCTAAAAACAATAGCAATAAAATTAACAATCAAAGGCATCCATCAATCTCAGATGAAATTAATTGAGAGAAAAGTCACACAAAGATATTAAAATAAATGTTTAGCAAGTTCATTGATATAAATAAATGCATTGTTTTCGTTAAAAAAAGAAAAAGAAATATGAAATAAAAGGAGGCAAAAATAAAAGAAAAATCAGACAAATACAAGAATCATGGAAGTTATAGAAATTAAAAATAAAGCTATTGAGATTTTTAAAACTCTATAAATAGAATAAAACTCTAGATTTGGTATAATGAGTAGAAAGAGAGAATTAGAACACTTAAAGATAATATTGAGGAATTCACCCAAAATTTAGAGCTTAGAGACAAAGAGATTTATTTAAAAAGAAAGAGATAAATAGAGGAGTCAAGAATTAATATTTCTTTAAAAAGAGAGACTGTGAAGCTTTAATAGATACCCAGTAAATATTTTAACAGCAGGTAATAGAGGAAATAGTAAAAAAAATAAAATAAAAAATAAAAAACCCTCTAAAAAATGGTAGCTGAGACATTTCCAAACTCAAGACAGACATAAGTCTTCAAATTAAGAACACTCTAAACACCATATAGAAAAAATAAAAATAAATCCATACTAGGTATATCCTAATGAATCTACATCACATTAAAAATAAAGATTTAAAATATAATGAACTACAACCACTAAACTACAGCTACTAAAATGGCTGAAGTATAAAGAGCAACTAAAACTCTCCAACATTGTTGGAAGTAATGTAAAATTGGACAACCACTTGGAAAATATCGTTGCTTCTCATATGACCCCACGATCACTTTCCTGAATACTGATCTGAGAGAAATAAAAGCATATATATACACAGATTTCTGTAAAAGAATGTTTATAGAAGATCTGTTTATAATAGCACCAAACTAGAAACAATTCCAATATTCATCAGCTGGTGAATGGTGAATGGATAAACAAATTGTGGACCATCCATAGAGTGGAATACAACTCAGCAATAAAAAGACACAAAATACTAATATATACAACATAGTTTAACCTTCAAATCATCACACCAAGTGATAGAAAAAAAATCAAACACAAAATTCTGTATGATTCCATTTTTATAGCATTCTGAAAAAGGCAAATCCATAGTGGCAGTAATTAGATCATTTTCAAGAGACTGAAGATGAGGGAGAATGTGAATAACAAGGGGGTTGAAAGAACTTTTTAGGTTAATGGAAATGTTCTATACTTTTGAGCTGTAAACATAAAGAGAAAATTTCACTGTATGTAAATATACCTCAATAAACCTAAAATTAAAGAAAAAGAATTTTAAAAGTATTAAAAACTACTAGAGACAAAAGGAGCACATTACAACCTACTTCAGGCCTCTCATCAATTATAGGCAACAGAAAACAATAAAGTATTAGCTTTAAAGCATTGAGGAAAAATCATTGTAATCTAAAGTTTTATATCTGGATGAACTATTACTCAAAAGTGAGACAAACATTTAAATTTTCAGATATACAAAGACTCAGAGAGATTATTACTTATGAAGTCTCATTAAAAAAAAACTAATAAAGGATGTCTTTCAACAATAAGTAAAATAAAACCATCAAGGATACATGAGATTTTTTTTAATGGTGTGTTAAAAATTAATTTAAAAAATTTAATTAGTATTGCCTGTAAAAAAGAAAACTCACTACTTTTATATTTAAAAAAAATCAAACAAACATAAGATTGGCTAGTATAATAATGGATAATTGAAGTGTGCTGAGGTTATGTTTGGAGAAGAATATAAATAACTTAAAATCTATAAGAAAAATTTATAATTAAATATTATGATGAAAAAGTAAGAGTTCCAACTAAAAGACAGAATGTATAATCAGTAATAAATGACTCAGCAGACAAAAAATGGAGAATAGCAAACTATGGATCAAGAGAAAGCAAAAAAAAATGTTAAAGCAACAGAAAATATGGTAGGATAAAATATACAATAAAATGGTAAAAGTCTGTGGTGATATACCAAAGAATGAGATTATTTATTTGATTTTATTATATAGGTTGGGTAAAACAATAAAATCCCACTTTATGCTGCTAACAATATACTAAACTAAAAGACCATACACAATAGTTGAAAATTAAAGATAAAGATATCTTATATCTTATATAAATACTAACCAAAGAAAGGTATTTTAGCAACATAATATTTGAAAAATCAAATAAAAAAAAACGATTCAAGAGAATAAGAATATAAACCACAGACTGGGAGAAAACATTTACAAAATACATATCTGATAAAGGACTGTTATCCAAAATATACAAAAAGAACTCTTAAAACTCAATAATAAGAAAACAAACAGCCTGATTAAAATATAGGCCAAAGACCTGAACAGACACTTCACCAAAGAAGATATACTTATGATAAATATGCATATGAAAAGATATTCCACATCATATGTCATTTGAGAATTGCAAATTAAAATGATATTAAATTACCGTAACACAACTATTAGAATGGCCAAAATACAAAACACTGACAACACTAAACGCTGGAGAGGATGTGGAAATTTCATACATTGCTGCAAAATGATACAGCAACTTTGGAAGACTTTTGGAAATTTGGCGATTTCTTACAAAACTATAAATATTTTTCCATATGATCCAGCTATCATGCTCCTTGGTATTAACCCAAAAGAATTGAAAACTTATGTCCACACAAAAACCTACACATGGATGTTTATAATTGTCAAGTTTTGGATGCAGCAAAGATGTCCTTCTTAGTAGGGGAATGGATAAATTGTGGTACATCCAGACAATGGAATATTATTTAGCACTAAAAAGAAATGAGCTGTCAAGCCATGAAAAGGCACAGAGGAACCTAAAATGAATATTATTAAATGACAGAAAAATATCTGAAAAGACTACATATTGTATGGTTCCAATTATATGGCTTTCTTGAAAAGGTAAGACTATAAAGGCAATAAAAAGTTCAGTGATTGAGAGGAACAGAGCTGAATATGCGGAACACAGAGAATTTTTAGGATAATGACAGTACTCTGTATGATTTTACAGTGATGAATATATATCATTATACATTACATTCCCCTCAATAATAATAGGCATCTGAAGGCACTAAAATAATAACTTTAAATCATTGAGGAAAAATCATTGTTAACTCAAAATTTTCTATCCAGTCAAACTATCATTCAAGAATATGTGTTATACATTTGTCTAAGACCACAGAATGTACAACGAACACCAAGAATGAACCCTAAATTAAAATGTGGATTTGGGTGGTTATGATATGACAATGTAGGTTCACCTTTGGTAAAAAAATGTACTATACTAGTGAGTGATGTTGATAATGGGGGAGGCTATGCATGTGTAGGAAAGTAAGCATATAAGAAATCTCTGCATCTTCCACTCAATTTTGTTGTAAGACTAAAACTTCTCTAAAAAAATGAAGTTATAAAAAAAAGATGCAATGTCTGGGCAGTGGTGTCTTTATAGGACTAGCTTGGCTTGAGATTTCTGACTTAGTTTCTATTTGTGTAGCTGCCAAGATTGGTTCTCCTTTCTTTCCAGAAATTCTGAAGTATTTAAAAGACATCTTTTACTAAAATCCTTTTCTGCTGATACCTAGCAGAGCTGGTTTTATTGTTTACAACAAAGAACCCTGACTGAATACATCTGTGAGGTTCAATCAACCTGGAAAGTAAAGAAATTTATCATATAATCTCTACTGAGAAGCAAAGACTGTGCCCTTGGCTGTATTGCTGGGAATCTGTGTATGGTAACATAGGTAAGAGTTTGAAAAATCCAAGAATATGTTCTCTTACACTTATACTGATACTCTACTGAAACTGTTTTATGATTTTTTTTACTGCTAAATTTAATGGCCTCTCTTCTCTTCTCAAGGTTAACCTTTATACCAAATTTGACACTGCTTATGACTCCCTCCCTCTGGTAGCTCTTTTATGTCTCGACAGAGAGCATGTCAAGGACAGAGAGTGACTAGGATTATTTTTGTTTTCCCAGCACATTGCATTCTGCTTGACATATGGCACTCAATGAGATTTCAATGAATTAATGAATGAATGAATGAACACATATTGAATTTTAAGCTAGGACTAAAAAAGAGAGCATAATTGAATAAAGCACACAGAAAATTTTGGTTGAATCGTGAAAAAAGTAATAGTAACTCATTTTGAGTGTTTTGAGCTCATATTAATTATAGTGAGTTACTTTCATGTAAATAAATTGTAGATTAATGCAACAAATAAGATGAATAATTATTTTATAACTAAAACATATTAATAGGATTGGTCTATTAGTTAACATGTTGATTTATCATTTAAACTGGACAGTAAAAAGATAATAAAGGAGTACAAAAGTTGCATGGAGTTGTAAAGATCCCAAGGAACATCAGAAGTCCTGTGGATATTCAATTAAGCATACAGGTCCTTATCTCAAAAATAGAAAGGGTCCTTGCTGGTTTAATAATACTATCTCATTTTTTTTTTTTTTGATCTTGAATGATCACTAGATTGATGCACATCTAGATTAAAATTTGAAGATAAAAGTGAATTTTTGACTGGACAAAATAAAATTAGCTCTGTAGGAGATTTATAGTTAGATAATACTTATACCAAGATCAAACATGCCCAACATAACCAGATATCAGTCTCACAGGCATTGATTGATCAGGAACAAAAGTCAGAACACTTTAGCCTATGGACCAGATCCAGCCCCTCATATGTTTTTATGAATAAAATTTTATTGGAACATAGATGTACCTATTTTTTCATGTATTATCTATGGTTGCCTTTGCAATGGTGAATTTAAGTACTTGGGACAGAGATAGTATGGCCCACAAAGAACCTAAAATATTTACTATCTGGTCCCTTTACAGAAAAGTTTGCTGACCCCAAATCAAAAATATATGGAGAAAGCAGAGAGGTCTAATTTAAACTTGCACAAAAAGACCCTGAAATGGGGATTCTTTCTATCCCAACATTACCATTGAAGTTTCTCCTTCAATCCTCTTTTTTATTACCCTCCCCGTGCCCCTGCTTCACTATAATCAGGGTGTACAAGTATAAACAGTTTATTGTAATTAACTTGGTGATTAAAAACCTATGGTATATCAGAATTCCACATCCACTTATAAATTATCCTAATTCTTTTCCCTAAGTTTCACATTGTTTTCTTTTCCAAAAATAATAGTCTTCTTTTTACCTACAGTTCTTCTCTGACAACTCTTGATCAATCTGTTTCTCTGCTATTTTCCCACAAATATTTTTTTAATAATATTTTCTTATGTACGTGTTCTTAGCATTATTTTCTTCCAGCTCCACACTTGCTCATGCATCATTTATCGGCTTCCACAGCTTTCATCATCATTCTGTATAGCTAATTTCCTCTCACTTTGACCTTTCCTTTAAACCTCAAATCTGCATTTCCAAGCTATACCTCTTCGTGTGGGTGTGTTGCTCTCCTGCTCACATTTGTCTGGTTTGACATCTAAATCATTATCTCTGCCGGCAAAAATCAATCATAAAATATACTCAAAAACAGCAGCTATTCAATATTTACATTCCCTAACTCAGTTAATTGCATCCTTTTCAATAGTTTCCAAAGCTAGAAACAAGAGAACCTTCTCAACCATCTACATCTGACCTAACTTAAAATTCTGAAGATTCCTGAGTTCTAAATGCACTTAGAAATTGTCACCTCCATGTCATTTTCATTATTCTATTTTATATCTTCATCATTGAATAACTTGAAAATAATTGCAATCTGTGTTCCTATCTTAGGCTATTTCTCGAATATAACTCAGTTATTGTTCCCAAACTTGTTGTAATACAAATCTGATCGTGAAACATCTTTGTTCAAGAATCTTCAATATTCCCCATTGACCAACAAAAATGTTTACAGCAGCATTCAAGGCTAATTATACACTAATCTACCTTTTCAGATTTATTTCCAACTAAACCTTGTCACGAAACTTAAACTCTAATAACATTGGATTATTTTCCGTTTTCCAAATATATATGTGGCATAAGAGTTGAGTCATTCTTCCCATCCACACCCTTATGCCCACCATCCTAAATGCACATGAGAAACAATAGCTGGTCATAGTTTGGCTCACAATCAGATTTTGGTTTGCTGAGAATCCTATGCAAGCTGGCTAGAGAAGGGAGGAAGAGGAAAAAGACCCTAGCAATGTGCTTAGAAAAGCTGCTGAGGAGATTCTGAGGAAGCAATAAGACAATTATAAGAAAGAAAGAAACTTTCCAGAAAGAGCAGAGTTTAGGCTCTTTTGCTATATGACTCCTTCCTCCGTTTTCTCATTAAATCTTTAGTAAGTTTATATATCTAAGCAATATTCTCACAGTTGAATTTATTTAAGGGCTAAAAGTGAGTGTCCTGGCTTGAACGTGTGTATAAGATGAGTCTAAGAAAACCTGGATCCCATTTAATTGTGTATATATTTGCTTCATTCTTTATTTCATAAATTTCTTTGAAGGCATGGATCATGTTTTATAAATTGATCTCTATTTATGCTATTGATTTGTATTCTATCCATCTCTAACCTGTATTTCTCCTATAACTTTTTAAAAATACTATCTCTGTGTTCTATTCTCTCAATCCGTCATACTATAATCAGCTAGACAAACGAGTTGGCTCTCTTCCGCAATTTTATCTCCTATATCATATCACTGTATTATATCTTGATTTCCTATGTGCTATCACTGTCACCAGCAAAGCACATGCTCAGAAGAGCTCCTTTAGTCTATTTATTCTTTGAACCAGAAATCTAAAGCTATTAACATTCTTTAGAAAACAACCGTTTCATTATACATTTTACCCACTACCAAGCAACTGTTGTTGGACATGCCCCTTCTCCCATCAAGTAGCATTAGATATGGGCCACTTTTAATGAGCCTCATGATAGTTTATATTTAAAGCTCTCTCTTCCAGTACATTAAATTAGAGCATGCAATTGATGTTTAAAAGAAAATTATGCCAGACACTGTTCTAACAGGGCCAGTTAACAAGAAAGACAAAATCCTTGTTCTCATTGTTGTTACAGTCTAGTACAGAGAAAACAAATAGATAAATAAAACAAGAAAATATCAGATAATACTGTCATCGGGTACAATTTTTTTAGATCTGTTTGTTCGCATACATTATAGAAGCGAGGCAACTGAGTTCCTCTGAGATATCAGAGCTGTGACCTGAATGACAAGAAGAAAGCAGTTTTGGAAATATCTGAGGAAAGAGCATTCATGGCTGAGGGAAGAGCTTCAATGATAGATCAGATCTATCATCTAGAAGTCCTGTCAAATACTAACAGTGTTCATTCTCTCTGATTTAGTGGTTAGAAATTTTGTGTGCAAAAAAATAAACTACTAGTATGAATCTCCTCATTCTTCTCTCTCTTTCTCAATTCCTGCCTTCCAGCGCAGAAGTCATTGTTATAACCATTGTCAGCATATAGACTTTTCAGCATGAAGCCTCTACTACACCATATGTTGCCAAAAGAAGCAGTCACCCCCAAATCACTATTACTGTTTTACTTAGGACCATATTACTAGAACCAAGTGTCCATTCTCTTCATCCTATTCAAAGAATATGATTCCCGAAGTGGGGTATGCGAAACAAAACAATGGGGAGCAAGAATAAAATTTTAGACTTAACACATATTAATTTTGTGCCTATAAAATATGAAGGGATTTATGCTTTTCTAATACTTAATATGCTGACTGATAGTGCCATCCTCACTTGTTCCACAGGTCAAATACAGAGGCCCCGTAGGGATGGGCGTTAAAGTGCTCAAAAGCTGATTGCCTGGCTATATGTTATACTGTTCCACAATTTATATGCTACACAGAATGTTGCCAACTTGGTTAATTTTTATAAAATGAAATCTTTAAAATAATAATGGAGGCTTTGTAATACTTTGTAATAAGACGAGGTTGACCATGAAAATCTTTTTACCACACAGTAAACTGTTTCCAGAAAAGATTATCCAAATAAAGGTTGAATAACACTTATCTATTAAAAAAAAAAAAAAAAACTTGACAAGTTTTCTCAATTTGCTGACCTTTTCTCTGAATACAAGTGACTGTCAGATATTTTGGGAAAAAAAATACTCTTAATCAGTTTCTTCAAGGTAAAGGTGACATTTTTAATAATGAAGGAGAAAGGAACCACTGCTGAAAAGACATTTGTGCTACGGGAAGAGCATTTTTAACATAAACACTTGGAAATGTTCCATTGTTATATAATTTTGTTGCTGAAAACAATTTGAATGTAAAATTCTTAATATCTTTACACTTAAAAACTTGTACATAGAGTTTTTTAAAGTATTTTTAAAAAATCTTTCAAATGAGTAGTTTCAATGAGTTTTGAACCCATTTCTTAAAATTCCAAAAATGTAGTAACTTCTGATTAGTTCGAAAGAACAACTGATTGATATTGGGGATGATATATGTTTCAATAAAACTCTTTGCATAATTGGGGATGGGACTGAAAAATGAGTATCATGAGTTAGCAAACCAGCTAATGGTGCACTTCCTCCATCTGGCTGTACTTATTTTTGTGAGATAGCTCTTTCAGCTAAAATAGCCATTAAAATCAACATGGGAATAAAATGAACTTAGAACCAGACCTCTGAGCCACTACATCACAAAGTATTAAACCAAGATTTTTTAAATGATGAGGCATTGTCAACCAAATTGCTCTTCCCAGAGGGCAAAGAGGTTATTGAACAATTGATAAATGGAATAAAATATGAAAACTATTATTTAGTTTATCTTTTTAATCACATCAGTCTTAATTTCTAGTTTATGATCATTCTACAAAATACATATTATAGTAGAATATTATTATATATAATTAATAATTATACATTATAATGTATGAGGAATGTTTAAAAAATTTTAGAGGTACATAATCAAAAAATCTGGAGATCACCACCCCAGGAGAACTAGTCTCATCATGTCTCAAATTGCTGTTTACCTTAGTCATATTTGACAGTACAAGTCCTTCCATCATCCATTACATCCTGGTCTTCTGTTCCCATACTGCTCTATAACCTTCTCTTCTGACTGAATCCCACTCCCATCTCAACCTTTCCACTCCATCCTCTAAAAAGCCTGGATCCAGATCAACAAACTTCTTGTGGTAGTTAATCTTACTTGTGGTTCCCAATGGATCACATCACCTGGTAATGACGTCTTTGTGAGAACCCTCCTTTGAATCTGGACTGGCCTTGTGACTCACTTTAATCAATAGAATACGGCAGAAATGATGCTGAGCCAGTTCTGGGTCTAAGCCTCAAGAAGTTCTAGTAGCTTCCACCTTCATACTTATGGAAGCCCTAGGCTGCCACATTAGAAACCCAGCTATACTGCTGGAACCTTTATGTGGAGAGGGAGAGATGCTGCAATATGAGAGAGAGAGAGAGAGAGAGAGAGAGAGAGAGAGAGAGAGAGAGAGAGAGAGCGCGAAAGTACTGAGAGAGAGAGAGGGACTCACACAGGCCTAGGCCTCCTGCTGAGCCCTATGTTTCAGTCATCTCCACTAAGGCACTAGTTATGTGAATGAGCCAACTGAGATTTTCCAGCCCAATCACAGCCCCAGATGATTTCAGCCCCATCTAAAGTCATGTGAATCAGAAGAATCAGCCACCTGGGCCCAGTCAACCTACAGTATCTTCAGAGATAATAAAATTGTTATTTTAAGCTTCTGAGTTTTAGTGTGATTTATTAAGCAACAATTGATTTCCAACAAACAAACAAACAAAACTTTGTTACATTTTTAATCTGGAGACTTTCGCTTCCATCTTTCAACTCAAAACTAATTTTTCCGTTGAGGACACTTTACCCTATAGCCCTCTCAGGTGACATCTGCTTTTTCCCTCACACCATACTTACCACAGCGCCAATAGTTGGAGTTGGTATTCCCCTAGCTCTCTGCCGTCCTCCTGCAGAGACCTCTGCTCCCTTGAAGCTCATGCCATCTGGCTATGTCCCTCTCTAAATCATGTTGCTGCCATCTGCTGATCCCTTGGCCATTCTTCTTTACTCATAGATAACCTAGCCCCTGGCTCACACTCCACTCCTGTTTTTGTCATCATGCTCTGTGATTTTGATATCTGTGTAGATGACTCAGCCTATCACCTTCCTCTCAGTTCCTTGACTTCACTTTTTCTCTACTCCTCTTCAGCCACCTGCCCCCATGGTCATACCTTAGAACTTATAAACTGAACCACCTCTGAAATATAAATTTCAAATATCTTATTGTTTTAGCTCACATGTGCTATTAACTGCCTTGCAATCATTCTTTGACTACATCAGAATCTCTAATAATGTTGAAGAAAATACAACCACGCTGACATATTTTTCATCAGTAATTACCAACCGCACATGGACACTTAACACTCTCAGCAGTACTACTTAGTTTCTGCATTAGGGTTGCATTCATAATTTTGGACACAACTACTTCATGTTGTCTCTTCTCTCCTCACATCTATTTCCCTCTCCCTCCCTCATGTTTCAGAAATAAAATTGAAGTTATTCAATGGGGGCTGTCTACCTTCCTGTCATCAAATCTACCAACCCACCTTTATTTGTACCTTTCCTCTCGTTACAGAGATTTATTTCAGTGTTTGCCTCTCAGGCACATCACCCCACTAGAGCTTTGAGTCTCATCCCCTCTTGCTTTCCCAAGGTCTTGTACTTTCAGTTATTCTGTCTACTTTGCATCACCAATGGATCATTCACTTTGGTGTAAAAACAAATCTCTTAAAATTCCATTATCACCATTATTATACCATTTCTCTGCTCACCTCAACAGTAAATTTCTTTTAAAAATGTACACAAGCAAGCACCTACTGGTCCTTCCTCAAACTCTAAATCTGGCTTTGCTTCCTACAATTCATATAAACTATTCTTGCAGAATCACCAATAATCTCATTGCCAAATCCAAGGAATATGATCATGTTGCCATCTTGTTTAACTCCCAGTTTTTCCCATTTGAATACTTGGCACCACCACCCATTCACTAACTTAAACCAGAAATCTCAACCTTAATTATTTTTAATCACTTAGCCTTAATTCCTCCTTGACTCTCTCTCCTAAATCATCAGCAAGTCCAGCCTTTCTACCTTTAGACCTCTAACTAATCCTTACTTTTCTCCTTCTTCACTACAACCGCCCTGATGCAAGCCACATCATCCCTCCCAGATCAGCTCACATATCTCTCACAGGTCTACTTATTTCTACTTCTGTCTGCAGCGGTGAAGGTAATCTTTCCAAATTGTAAATCAGTCTGTGTAACTCCACTGCTGAAAACCTTTCAGTACTTTTTGTTTGTACTTAGAATGAAATTCAGATTCTGTACCATGGCCTGTAAGATCCAGGTGATGGGAGAGTGAGGGTAATATTTATCTCCCTCCTCCATACATTCTATACAGAGGAGTAAACTTTCTCTTTGCAGAAAGAAAATTACAAAAATATTCCTGGTTTCTCTCAGCGACTGCCCCCTCCACTCTCATCCCTTGGAACCCCTTTCGTCTCCTGAGAAGAAGAGAGAATAATCTCAGTGATATAGGAATAGGAACCGAGAATGTCTGGTCAGAGATTTCTCAGGTTCTTTCTTTCAGAACAGCTTAATTATCCTTCACATTAATTATCCTTCACATTAATAAATAATAACTTCTCCTGGGCTAGAAGCCTGCAGTCCAGTCTACTTGGGACAATAGGAGAGGTAAATTTTTACAAGATGATGGCAATGGGTGGGGTACTAGGAAACCCATTTTACTGTATTCTCCAATGAGCAATAAAGACAGCTGTTATTTTGATCTCCATCTAATCTGACTCCTGAGTCCTATATCTCACTTGGCTCTAAATTATGGAATAACACAGAAAGTTTAAAACCCCAAATTCTACTTTATTGGACTTTTCACTACCTCTGCAACTTCATTTTTTGCCACTCTCCCCTACTTACTAGACTTCAGTTACTCCGGCCTTCTTTCACTTCCTAAAACATAGCCACAATATTCCTGCCTCAAGATCTTTGCACTTGGCAGGCTCCTTCTGCCTGAAAAGTTCCTCCTCTAGCTTTTTGCATGATTTGCTTCTTATCTTCAGGTCTCAGATTAGTTACCAGTTTTAAAAGTTGCCTTCCCACAGAGTATTACATAAAGTCACTTCCCCACTGCCATTTTTGTCTGTCCCAGCCCCCAATCTGCTTCACTCAACACTACATATCATATTTTTGTTTGTTCATTTATTTGCTTGTTTGTCCTCCTTACCCAAATGTGCTCAGTGAGAGGAAAAGTCTTTATTGTACACTGTTATACCCCCAAAGATTAGATCATAGCAGGCTAGTAATAAGTATTTGTTGAATAAATGGTTATATGGAAATAACAATTTAGATTTGATAATTATAAAGCGTTCATTCCAATTAATTTCCATGTGAATTTTTCATATTCTCATAATTGTTTTGTACCCAGAAAACCAGGAATTGGTTTGTTTACCATAAAAACCAGGTTCCAAAATGCAAATGCCTTGAAGAGATGATTACTTCAAGAATGCAGAGTCAACTTAATGATGCTATTGTAAACTTACATGTATATTAGTAGGCTCTAGGAAGGGGAAAAGGGCATAAAAATGGATCTGGATAATGAATCTGAAAAGATGAAAATATATATTTATGAAATAATTTAAGTACACATATAAAATGAAAAGTCTGTTTTCCAGCCTGAACAAAGAACTAGTTAATAAATTCATGAAGTATACTCATATATACATATCACACATGTATCATCTATCTATAGATATAGGCTCTTATAATTTTTATATATGTACTAGAATGAAATTAATTTAATATTAACTATTGAAGTAGGCAGAATAATGTGCCCCTTAACCTCACCCCCAAAATGTCCATGTCCAAGTCACTGGCAATGTGTGAATATTACTTTATATGGCAAAAGGGACTTTGCAGCTGTGAGTAAATTAAGGATCATGAAATGGGAAGATTATCTGGAATTATCCTAGTGGGCCCAATATAATCATGAGGGGCCTTATAAGAGAAAGGAAGAGGCAGGAGAGTGAGAGGAGATGTGATTGCTGGCTGAAAGAGGCACACAAGCCAAGGAATGTGGGCAGCCTCCGCTTGTTAGAAAAGGCAAGGAAACTGATTCTCCTCTAGAGCATCCAGAAAGGAACACAGCCCTGCCGAAACCTCCATGTTACTACATTTTGGACTTCTGACCTCCAGAATGATAAGATATAAATCTGTGTTGTTTTAAGCCAATAATTTTGTGGTAATTTGTTACAGCAGCCATAGGAAACTAATACAAGTACAGGATCATTATTATGAGAATTAATTACTAGTAAACTATAAGTAAATAGACATGCTGGTTAATGAGGCTTTTCTGTTCAGAAATCCACATAAGCCAGTTTCTATTATAAAAGCTTTATAAACCCTAAGAATTGCTTAATCAGGGTTGGATGAGATTAAATTAAAACATATCTCCTTAAGGAAGCCTTTAGGGGAATTTTTAAGTAGATAAAAGAGGACCCCTAAAAGAAGACAGTGGAGCCTTCAAGTAGAGCTGGAAAAATCCTAAAAGTAGGAAAAACAATTACTGGTGATTTGAGCTATACATATATGAAGGAAGCAGGATAATCGAATCAGAATTCCTCTTTTGAATTACTTTATTTTTAGCTAAAAGACCACTCTTAAAATGCTTATATGTTTCACAAGAGAAAGGATGGTTATAAGCCTATTGGCATAGATTATTAGATTCTTATCAAATGAAAAAAAAAAAAACATTCCTAGATAGAAACCAGACAGGTGACCTTGTCAGTGTGAAGAAGCAGGTAAGAGAAAATGTAGGTTGTCTCTTTCTCATGCAATGTCATAGTGGAGGTGAAGTTAAGGGTGAGGAAGCAAGTCTATGCAAGGCAGTGTGATAAAATGGAAAGAGCAGGAACTTTGAAATCAGACCTTTCATTAGTCATGTGACATTAGGGAAATTAATTAAAATATTTTGATTCTCCATTTCCTTATCTGTAAAATACCTAACTCATGTCGTTAGTGTTAGATGTTAGTATTACATGAGAGTTTCTGACACATAAATAATCCTAAGAGCAGACTAATTTCTATTCTCAGTTTTGTCGTAGGCCAGTCCAGAGTAGGAGGAATGGAATGTTTTAAGACTTAAGAGTATTTCTCTTGCAAGTCTCTGAGGATGTGTACATGCGGGTAGGAGGAGTGGAGAGTAGAGATAATTTTAGGTAGTAGAACTAAATGATTCTGTCAGAACCAAGCACAATGAGAAAAATATTCCTGAAATTTGAAAGATAGTTCATGGTTTCTCCCCTTGACAGACATACTATCACTCACGATTTTTACAAAGAAGAAATTCGAGAGTCAGAGACAAAGTGAACTGCTCTCAAAGACATAATTAACTGCCAAAGAGGTAGTTAGAGGTGAAATGGGACTCAGCATTCTTCTGTCTTTTCCTCTATGTTAATAGTCTCTACCATTAGGTTTCTTGGTGTTCTCAAGCTACCTATTATTTTACTTTGGCACAATTTCCTCATTATAATGAAATGTGCTGAGAAAACTCAGTAAGACATCAGTGAACTGAGATCTCATTCTTCTCCAAGATGCTATCTCATTAATGAACTCTTTAAGGACTGAGTTAAATTTGAAGTTTAGAGGAAGAAAAAGAAACAAAGTTTACCCTTACTTATCAAATGGCTTAAAAACATAAAAGTATAATGTTATGATTTAGAATCTTGGATACATAGCAAGCTTCTAACCCCTCATTTTAAAGCAATGGAATAGCGAAGCCAACTCAAATTAAAATAGGTTGAATATTATTTCAAGAATAACTGAGCCTATATCCTAATCAAAATTAGCTTTATTAAATATTCATAATAAAATGATAGTACAGAGATTGTCTTTTATACTTGTAAATTTCAGAGAAGTAGGAGGAAAGAAATATACACAACAAACCCTTGCGTCAAATAAAGATATTTTACAAAACAATATTATTTTTTAGTCTGTTGAGGTCACACACAATAAATTTTCCCTCAATACATTTATCTGTGTATTATTGCAGTGCGAGTTTGAGTTAGAGAGGCTTAGATTTTACTTGTTTCCTTTATTAATTAGTTATAGATTCTAAGTTAAATTATCTAACCTCTCTGAGCATGTTTCATAATTTGTATAGCTGAGATAATCATACCTCCCACATAGTGCAGTTTTAAATTTAACATAAACCATGCTACACATCTAATCAGTCACCAAGCCAATACCACTTCTTTAATGTGTCTCAAGACTGCCCATTGCTCTCTATCCCCACTGTTTCTATTTTAGCTCAATTCACACATGAACTATTACAGCAGTCTCCTAACAGTCTTCCAGCCTCCAGTCTAGATCTCATTCTTAGCCACTTTCCACTTTGCAACTACTAAAATATACTTCGCTCTGTCATTTTCAAACTTAAAACCCTCCAATAGCTCCCTGCTGCTTCTCTCTCCAACTAGATTCCTTACTTCCCATCATCTCCCCCCAAAATTCTATCCATCTATAACCTTTTCTTATAAAATCATCTTTGACTTCTTTGGCTAATTTTCTTTATATATTAGCACTCAGAGGCTTAGGAGATTTTCCAACAAAAAGAGACTTTAAAAATAGACTGGTTGTACTCTTGTTTTTCATAATACATATCAGTAGCTATCTCTTATAGCACTTGGCACAGTGCTGAGCTTGGAAGAGATGAATAACTACTTGACTGATTGTAAAATGTTTTATCTCATCTAAAAACATGTATACAATCTAGGTATATATTTGTTTGCAATATGTATGCATTAGTCAATTTGAGGTGCTATAGTGTGAAAAAAAATTTTAGGTTTCATAAGATTTAAAAAAATCTTTATATTAAGTAAATAGCAGGAGTGGGGGTAGGTTTAGGGTTACAGTGAGCTAGGGTTAAGACATTTCAGTTGTTCAGCCTGGACTAGCCTAACTTCACTGAGGCCTTTTAAAAATAGAGTTTAGGCAGAAGACTGTTCACTACCAAAGTTCAGTTATCACTGCAAAGTTCAGTTAACTACTCCGGAGAGATTCACTTAAATGATATTCAGAGCATCATGGTGAAGAAGAGGCAATTAGTTCCCTATTATTCTTCTAAAGAACCTTCCCTTTCTACTTCCTCTAGCTCTGCCCCTCCCAATACGTTTCCTTTAGAGAATTTAAATCACCTTTTTAACCTCTGGAAGGTTATATGCATCGATGAAGTTATGTTATAACCCTTACCAAAATGTAGTGCTTCTGATCCTAATAAACATTCTGCTTGATACTTCTTCCCACACCCCACAAAAGCTACTGAGTAATCATAAATCAGTTTGCAACAATATATTGTTATTCAGATAAATCTGTGATACTTTATAAATATACATTTTAAATAGAACTTGAAAATGTCTGCACTGGGTCAGAATGTTCTTCTTTATTGTGTAGCAGGGCGAATCGAATCTTCACCACTGCCTAACATGGAGCATGGGCACTAGTAGGTTTACTTCTGGAAAATTATTTTGATATCAGGTGAATATTTTCAAGCTATTTATGTGATCAATGACCAGAGGTATCTTCAAAGCAATTTTTCTAATATAAACTTTTTGAGGGCGGGAGCTATAGTTTATTTTTTATCTCTAGTTCCTATTAGAGTGCCTGATACGTACTAAGCACCCAGGAAATCTCTGAGTGAATGAGTGCATAAATTAGTACAAAGACTAGACTCCATCCAGTAGAGGACTCATAATTTAAGAAAGGAACAACATAGCAGCTATCATCATTATAAACATTTACTGAATAACTAAATTTACTTGGTAAGGTGCTAAGAGTTTATGAAGAGAATATTAACATTCTTGTTCTCTTTCAGAATAAAAACTCTGAAAGAATAGACTTTCGTTAATACAACAAGTTTTTATTGACCACTTACTATGTGCTAGCATTGTCCTGGCACTGGGAATATAATGGTAAATAAGACAAATATTTTTGCCCTGGGGAGCTTAAATTAAAATCAGAATGACAGACAGTAAGCAAAATATATCTTAGTGATAAGTGGTAAGGAAAAAATAAAGTATGGAAGTAAGGATATGAAGTGGAATAGTTTTGAAATTTTACATAACATGGCTAAGGAAGGCCTCATGCAGATAACTGTTGAATAAAAAGATGAAGAAAAGATATGAGAAAAATGTTATATTTTTATAATAAAAGAAAAGGGAAGGGAGGGGAACTGATGTGCGTGAAAGAGGCAGGCATCCCACCAGTCCACTTCTGCGTGTAGCAATCGGTACAGTCGTCCCCTGCTGTCTGTGGTTTCACTTTCCTCGGCTGTACAGAACACTAGAGTACAAAAATATTAAATGGGAAAGTCTAGAAATAAACAATTCATAAGTTTTAAATCTCCTGCCATCCCACCCACGGCATGAATCATCCCTTTGTCCAGCATATTCATGCTGCTGTTTCAGTGATCAGACAGGTTATGAGAAAGAGAACATTCACATAACATTACAGTATATCATTCTAATTGTTCTATTTTATTATCAGTTATTATAATCTCTTACTGTGCCTAATTTATAAAGTAAACTTTATCACAGATATGTATGCATAAGAAAAAACATAGTATATACAGAGTTCGGTTCTGTCTGTGCTTTCAGGAATCCACTGAGAGTCTTGGAATGTATCCCCTGTGGATAAGGGAGACTACAGTATTGCATCTCACTATGGTTACATATCAATACATTGGGACTCCCTGTGCAGTATGCCTGGACAGCTCTGTGGTTTTTAATTGGTAGGAAGGCTGAGGGGATGGCTTGTGGATTTAAGCAGAACAAAAAAAAGGCACCTAAACTAGCATTGGGTAGAAGGTCACAAAACTACATCAGCTGCCTTTGCTAGTTTCAAGTCATACATCCAAATGAAAGATAGAAGATGCTCTTAGAAACTGTAATATTTAATTTACAAAGGAAGTAGCAGGAAAAATGAAATAAGTGAACTTGAAAATCTAGAAGAGATTAATGAAGGTTAAGGAAAAAGAGATCAAAAATGAGAGCAATGCAAAGGGCCCAGGGTGGTCTTCTGGAGAGGTCCAAAATGAACGTGTAAGATAGGGGTGGGTGGGGATGGGGATAGAGGGTTGGAGCTTTGCTTGGTGTGTTATGGATAGAATCATGTACCCTGCAAATTCATATGCTGAGGTCCTAACCTTCAGTATCTCAGAATATGACCTCTTTTGGAAATAGGGTTATTGCAGATATAAAGATGAAATCATACCCAAGCAGTTGCACCCCTAATCTGACTGATGTCCTTATGAAAAAGGAAAATATGGATAGACATGCCAAGATAAGGTTGGAGTTCTGCCACCACAAGCCAAGGACCTACTAGAAGCTAGGAAAGGCCTGGAAGAGATCCTTCCTTAGTGCCTTCATAGTTAGCAGGGCCCTGCCAACACCTTGATTTCAGACATCGGGTCTCTAGAACTGAGACAATCCATTCCTCTTGTTCTAAGCCACCAAGTTTGTAGTACTTTGTTACAGAAGCCTCACGAAACTAATTCAACCTTGTAAGATTATTTTGAGGCAAACAGAAAGATCATCCTCATATCACGGAAAGGGAAGGAGTCTAACACAAGAGTGGGGTGGCTAATAGTCTTATGCATCCGAAGTTTCACAGTTTTGACTTCTGTAGTTAAACTGTATTTTCTTGTTTTACCAAACATCTCCAACTTTTGTTTCATTTTTGTTTTAGAAAAGTCACATAAAATCTACCCCCTGCTGAACAAATTACAAGGCCCATTCTGACTTCTGTTTGTAGTATCAGTCATATAAAAGGAAACTGATTTGACCCTAAGAAGGGGCCACGGATTAAGTGGGTATAAAGCTTTTTTCAACATTAGATTGAAAAAGTTGAAAGGAAGAAACCTCAATTCAGCTATTCAGCATCTACCTCCCACAGGCTATGCTGCTGACTGCTCCCCTCTCCCCTGCAGGACTCGGGAGAGCGACCAACTACGCAGGGGTCTGGGGAAGACCAGGTTGCAGAGAAACATAAGGTTCTCTCCAACAGCCTCCTCCCCGGGGCAGAGGACCAAAAACCAGCCCCCACCTCGCGCGCATGCCCAATCGGGAGGGCGCCCTCGGAGGGAAGCGCCGGGCTCAGGTGCAGGGAGCCATTGGCTTCCCTGTGGACCGAGGAAACTCCGGCAACCCGGCGGGGCCGCAGCCAGCTCAGCCGTACTTTTATTTTCCGCCGTGTACAAACAGAGTGGGGCGGGGCTGTGCACATCCAGCTTGGGTGGAGCCTCACAGCCGAAGGCACCCATGTTAAATGGCTTCTCAGGCGTCCTCTAGGGAATGGAAGGCCGCGCCCCTCTAGGAAGAACGGCACATTCCCCGGGGAAATCCTGGGGCTGTCACTCTTCTTCGCTGCCCGGACCCCTCTGTTTTTAAACTAGCCACAGCCAGGACAACCTGGAATTGTCCCACTGATATGCCCGCTAATATTAAGCGTCTTCCAGCGGCCACCTCCCTGCTGTGCCCCCCAGGCTCACAGGCTGCTCTGAAAACAGGCGTCCCCAGGTATCCATCCCCGAGGGGAGCTGGCCTCGTCGCCTATGCGTCCATCCCAGCTTCGTTTCGGGATATCCGCCTCACTTCCCCACCGTCCTGCCCGGCCCGAGGCGGCCCAGCTTCTCCTCCTTCGGGAAATCCCCGCCTGTGTTGCCGGGTTGTCCCGCAACGAACACGGACCCGTTTTCCGGGTGCGGGCGGGCGGGGTCCGGTTGGCGAGCCTGAGGCGAGCCGGGGGCGGCGGTTCGGGCTCAGGATCGCAGTGCAGGGCCCGCCCTCCGCCCCTCAGGCGCTCGCCGTCAAGCTCCTCGGCCGCGGTCGCGGCCGCAGCGGGTCAGCACACGCCCACCCGCACACTCGGACCCGCCGGCCGCGCGGGGGGCGAGGAGAGGGAGGCACTGAGCATGCTCGGTGCGGAGGGCGGGGCGATCCCGGCCACGCGTCGGGGAGGCGCTCCTGAGGCCGCCTCCGCGCCCCGGCCGCCCTCCCACCCGGAGCCGCGCCCGCCGCAGGCTGAGCCCGCCGCCCCGCCCCGCCCCGCCCCGCCCCGCCCCCCGACGCTCGTCCCCGCCGCGGCCGCGCCGCTTGCAGCAGCAGCTGCTGCTCCTCCCCGGCGGCCGCCCCCCGCGGGTCCCTCCCTGGCTGCGGGAGAGACAGAGGTAGAGGGAGGACACAGCGCCGCGCCGCCTGCACCGGAGACCTTCCCCTCGTCCTGCTGTTTCCGTACCCTCGGGAGGAACATGGGTAAGTCACCCTTCCACCCCCGTCATCGCCTGACATTTTTCTCTTTCTCGGCGTGTTGCAGGGTGGAAAGCATTTCTCGCGCAAAGTTGCCGGATTTCTCAGATCCGCGGGTGTGAGACCGTGGCTCTTCCTCCGGGGAGAGTCGGCGCACGCGGAACGCGCGCCGGGTCCGCGGCCCGGGAGGCACCCGAGCGCGGGGTGGGGTCGGGCCGCGGGGTCGCAGCGCCGCGCGCCTCGCGGGCACCTCGCCGCCTCGCCTCCCCTCCTCCATTCTTCCTGCCGGAGCCGGTGCCGCGCGGACTCGCATCCTCTGCCCCATCCGCCGCTCTCCGGAGGCCGTCCGCTTCCTTTCCCCCGCGTCGGGGGGCTGCAGGCTCAGGTCCCACCGCGAGAAAGATCACTTCACGTAACTTCTCTGGCAGGGACACCTTTTCCCTTCTTGGGGACAGCTCATCCCGAGGTGGGGAAGTGTGAGCAAGTAGTTTGTGAGGGTGATTTTACCACCTGCACGGAAATTATTTTTGATGGGGGAGAGCGGACAGCATCATAGATTGGAAGGATGACTTGTCAGAGGCCACGAGGAACGTGAAGAAAGATGGATAGAGCCGCTAGCTGTTGAATTAGTGCTGGGTGATTACAATGTGCAATATTCCTGTGCTCAACCCATTTACTGGGTTCCTTCTCCTGCACCGTGTGACATGTTACCGAACTTACATTAGTTATTCGTTCCCAGCTTCCCCTGCCTAAATCTACATAATCTGATTCTAGTTCCTTTGTATTTATAGTTAATCGCAAGAGATTTGTTTGAAATATTTAAATGCAGATGTTTTGTAAAAATGCATATTATTTATCCTAACATTTTTACGTAGTATGCTGCTTGACTGTTCGGTAATTACAAAAACGTCTGATGAGTTCTGTAATTAAAAACCAAAGTTTTTTTTTAAATAGTAGCGATTTGGAATACCTTACCTCTACACGTTCCCCAGTTTGCTTTCACTCCAGTCTTATCATAATTTCTTCTTTTTAAAATATGCTGCACTGGCATCTGTTAACTCAGACTTTTCCCACCCCTTCTGTGCAAGTTATTTTAAGCTTGAGATGTATATCGTCCTTTCATCTGTCCATACAGTATACAACATGTCCAGAGTTAGGTCATGACAACTCCGAATCTTCCAGGAAGTATCAAAATCAGGACATGGTGTCAATGGAACTTACTTGAAAAGCACATGCTTCAAGGTATGATTCAGACCTTTGGCCATACATCTGGAAGAAGCAAGTGTTGCAGGAAGAGGTGGTATGAATGGAAAATGAATCTAGGGCCTTGATTTTTATTTTCAGCTGTTTTTTCTCTTTTAATGTACTATTGGTATGCTGAACAAATTTCTGTAAAAATTGGGTGGCCTGTTTATATGAATTTAGCCTTTCTCTGGGAGTATAATTTTAACCAAACATTAATTCAGATTAATGGACACATTGTATCTTTCCCTTGAACATACAAAAATATTCTTAATTATAGGCCACAAGTTTGGTCTGTAAAATACAATTCAGGGTGAGCTTAAAAAAATTCATTGAACTAAATTTTTAACTTACATGTTGAATCAGTACCTTTTCAGTGGAAAAATTCCAATTCTGTTGCAAAACTAATGAATAAAAATACTTAAAACAAATTAAACTACTTACTAAAAAATAATTCATCTTGAAAATCTCGAATGTTAAAAAAAAGAGTTCAAATAGAAACCCATCTCTCATTTGAAGCTTCTTAGATAACTCTGATTAAATTCATATGTCTCTCCTCACAACCCTCTGTACCTTGTTGGAAGCTTTTAAGCACTTACATAATCTCCTTTATAATGGAACTGTTTATCTGTGTGTCGTGCATTTAATCATGAGTTCCGGAAGATGAAAATAATGTCTTATTAATTTTTGTGTCCCCAACAGTACTTTCCACATAGTAGGTATTCAGTAAATCTTTGGTGAATCAGTTGAACTTAAAACTTATCTATTAATTTGTGAACCTGACAGTATGGGCTCTGAACAAGCATTTGAGTTGGTAGATGTTGTGGAGGTGGGAAGGAAGCTGGAACGGAGAAGTATAATTTTACTATAACTGCTCCTCTCTAAAAAAGAAAAAGTTGGGTTGTCTCAGAGGTAAGGGTTTTTGGGACAGCCTCCAGGCAAGCCATTTCCTTCTATGGTGTTGTTTTCAATGATAAGGGGGTTTAGTCTATGATCAGTAGGTACATGCAGTAATGTAAAATTGAAACCTTGAAAAGTAGTTTTATGTTCTGAGCCAAGAAAGTAATACCAATTCATGTACACATAAGAGGTGGAAGATATATGATTAATGGTGGGGGGGAAAAATCACTTTTTAATCTGTCTTTTCAAGAAATAAATATGGTGGATTTTTAAAAAGATACTCTTATGGCAATGATTTTTCTCCATTAAAAAAGTGAAGGAAACTTTCTACATAATTTTATGGACTATACTATTATTTTATGTATATATTTTATTATAAATTCAACATGTATTCAATAGATATTGCATGTCAGCCATGTGCAGTGGACTGTGGGAAGACAAAGATGGATAAGACATTCATATTTCAAATTGCTTATAATAATAGGAAGTATATGACATATATAGGTAACTGTAGTGGAAATAAAGTATAACATAAAAGATAGCTTTTATGTATATTATAGAGTCAGAGGATAAAGGGAAGTTTTTAGAAAAATGATGTTATTTGAACCAAAGGTTGGTTAAGCTTCAGAAAGGTACACATGAATGGAGATTGTTAATCAGGATGGAGGTGGGAGGAGAGAAATGACATAATGACATAAATGAAGATAGAAAGGGAATATTCAAGGAGTTTCCAGATATGATTAAATTAGCCATGTTTTGCTGGAACAAAAGGTAAGGAAATAGTGGGTAGCAGAGATGAAAAAATATTAATAAAGACCAGGTAATGGAGGACCATAAATGCCAAACTGAAGATTTTGGATTCGATTTGTCTATTGAGGGCCTATTAAACATTTTTATGTATTTAAGTTATGGATCACATCTGTGGTTTAATTTGTGCAGGATGAATTAGATGAGAAACTAGAGAATACTTCAGAAGGTAGTTGTCGCAATTTGGGTGAAAATATTTAATGACCTGAATTAGGCTCTGACAGTGGGAATAGAATATTGCAGATAAATAACAGAATTTATTTGGCAGCAATTGAATGTGGAATTGAGAAAGGAGTCACACATTATTGCCTCGGCAGTAATGAAAGTGTAGAATCTATTACTGTATATTTAAT
>NW_011888806.1:671020-687408 GCF_000151845.1 Pteropus vampyrus | reverse complement strand
TTAATAAAGACCAGGTAATGGAGGACCATAAATGCCAAACTGAAGATTTTGGATTCGATTTGTCTATTGAGGGCCTATTAAACATTTTTATGTATTTAAGTTATGGATCACATCTGTGGTTTAATTTGTGCAGGATGAATTAGATGAGAAACTAGAGAATACTTCAGAAGGTAGTTGTCGCAATTTGGGTGAAAATATTTAATGACCTGAATTAGGCTCTGACAGTGGGAATAGAATATTGCAGATAAATAACAGAATTTATTTGGCAGCAATTGAATGTGGAATTGAGAAAGGAGTCACACATTATTGCCTCGGCAGTAATGAAAGTGTAGAATCTATTACTGTATATTTAATTTGTTGGAAGAGGAACATGAGTGGTCAGTTTTGGACTTGTGGAGTTGGGCTTTGGTCTGCGGTTTAAAATATCTGCTCCTTGATGACTGGGACTTTCATATTAGGTTACATTTTTAACAGTAGTGTCTGACACATAGTAGCTATGCAGTAGAAAATTGATTGAAACTAGATACGAATTATCTAACAGTTGTTTTAACTCTCAACAGAGGATTAGAACTAGAGATCTGGAAGTTATCCACAAGTATCCTGTGATGATATTTGAAATTAGGTAGGAGGATGAGAGTCAGCAAAGAAGAAGAATTTGTCCAAGATAAAATCTTGAGGAATACTCCATAGTTAGAAAAAGGAATGGAATGATTTGACACTGAATAAGACAGAAGTAGGTAGGAGTGAAAGACTAGAATTGGCCTATAGTTGGTTTCAAGCAAGAGTAAGTGGTCAAAAAGCCTGTTGCTTCAGAACAGTCTGAATGATGAGGGCTGAGAAAAGGCTCCAAGTTGATGTGGATTGGTTAGTATATTACCCAATATATTTTCCAAAAAGCATCTTTAAGAGGCATAGTAGATATGGAGGTCAGTTGAAGGCTGAGTGTTAATGAGTAAGTGGAAACAGGGTTTACTATGTATAGTCATGCTATATTCCTTGCCCTGTTTAAAAATCTATAAATTAACATAAATTTCTTAAAACATTTTTAAAATGTTAAGCTTTACACGGAGTGGGACATACTGTTTTCTTGCCTGAGAATAATTTGTAATCTTATCATAGTGCCTTACATTTCTTTGACATTCCATTTTTTTTTTTTTTTTTTTTGCTTTTTTTTTTTACTTTTTTGCATTTTTTTTCTTGCGGGTTGGTTTTGGGGTTGTTTTTTTTAATTTTACATGACATTTTGCATAAAGGATGTTTTTTATTGATGGTTTTATTCTTTTGTATTTACTATTAGTTTTCGTGAATTTGGGATTTCTCTGGTTATATGTATGCCTCTAATTTTATTCTTAATTCCTGGAGTTTTGTTTTTTCTCTGTAACTATGTATTTAGCAGTATACATGTCTTTTTTTTCCTTGTATTTTTAAGTCCGGGAATACTTTCATGGATAAATAGTGAAAAATAATACTTTTACTTTCTCTTTGCAAGTCAAGGTAGAGTAATAAAATATTTTTTATAAGCTGTTAATCACTAAAATTAATTTTTTAAAAGAGTATAGATGATGGATAGGTTCAATAATTTTTTTTATTTTGATGTTATATCTGCTTTATATATGCCTATTTTTTTTCATATGAGAGAAAAGCTAAATTCACTATCCCTGGTAGAGTGCTATTCTGAAGTCACTAATACTAGTATTTGGAAAGTGAGTATAGACTTAATTCATTTTACGAACTATAGAGTTTTAACTTTCACAGGGGTATGTTGGAGTTTCTAGGTTCCTTTGGGGAAATATTGTGGTTGCCCTCTCCAGAGATTCCAGACCACCTGAATTTGAACTTGGCAATTCTGGAGTTATTGGTGGCACCACTGGCTGTAAAAATTACCCTAAATATTTTATACCCACTCCTGGAATGTCAGGAAGTCTGGATAAGGAAAATCTACTCCTTTGGGAACTCCACGTGAATTTTAGATAACCAAATGTTTGGATAACTATAAGGAAAAAAATAATTTAAAATACTTTCCTAGACATTTAACTTGACAAACAGCTCTTGAGAAAAGCCATAATAAATTAAGATATCAGAATAGGTTATAAAGTCTATTTTAGTTCAGTTCTAAAAATCTGATTCTTTGAAATAAACTTTGAAATATACTCAGTATTATTGATGTCTTAAATATGTTATATCAGTACTATATATTTTGTTTTTCTTTAGTATTCAGAAGGTGATATGTACTTGAGGTAACAACTTCAGAGTTTGAACCAACTCGTTAGCTTTAGGTAGCCTGAATACCATAACCCATGCTGGCCAAGATACTGGGTTCAAATTGCAGAGTGATATAATTCTCTCACAAAATCTGTTTATACAACTTTTGTTGCTAGAAGCATTCTAGGAGTTAAAACTGAGGAACAGGATAGTGATAAATGGAAGTAGTTAAATTGAGCTGCTAGCCATGATTGTCTGTACTTATAAACTCCAGGTTTCCTTTGAATTCTGTTCACAAAATGAGTTTTTGCCATACGTGCTCAGTATCTGGCCTCTTCTCTAAAGACTGTTTTTGCTCAATTTTGTCTTGTGTTTATGGCTTCAACTACTATTTATATTTTATTGGTGTCTAAATATATATATCCGGGCTATATCTCTGTATCTATTTGATTACTAGACATCTCTTTATACATAGTTAATTCAAACTCATTGAATTCCAAACTGAATTCACTGTGTAATTTTTAATAATTATAACCAGAGATATTCTGGTTAAAGTGTAACCAAAAGGGCTTCTCTAAAAAGCTCAGATTTATGGTATTTGTTAATTTCATGTGAATGCATAGTTGGGGAGAAATGAAATGCAGCATACTATTATATAGAATATCTACCATATAGACAGAATAATCTCTTGAGCCCAGATAATAGTAGAATATAATAAAGGAAGTAGTCATGAGTTTTGAGTAGTATTATTTCTGTTTTAATATAACATTTTAAGTTTACATAATTTAATTTTCAATATTGGCTATTTTAATAACTACGTCACAAAGTTTCTGAAAATTTAATGATCACATCTGGTCCAAGGGAGCTCCCCAGTACATCATTGGATTAATAATTACTATTTACTATCATTTATTAAGAATTATTGGTATCAGTTATGTTTAGCTTTACTTTTTTTATATTTTTTAAATTTAATTTTAGTCCCATCAGTTCTATAAAGTGAGTGACACTATCCTCATTTTACTGACTCAAAGGGTTAAATAAATTGATCTAAGGGGACGGAACTCAGTCTCTAAAATCCTGTTTAGGAGCAGTGGTTCTTAAGCTTGCACAAGAATCACCTGGGGACTTTATTAAAAAAAAAATATTGGCCCCACCCTCAGAAGTTCTGATTCAGTAGGTGTGAGGTGGGTCGATAATTTGCATTGTCAAGACATTTGCAGATGCTGCTGCACTTTGAACAGCACCACCTTACAGCAGAAGTATGCAAACTTTTTCCGTAAAGGGCCAGATGATAAGCATTTAAGGCTTTCTGCAGGCCAACAGGCAAAATCAAAGATATTATATAGATAAAAGAGAAAATTTATATGATGAGAGAAAACTATCCACAAATTTTTTTATTATTGAAATTAAAAATATAACACTAATTGAACACAGTTTATTGTAATACAGGTCTACTACTAAAAAGACTGTAATTCTTCTTGAGATAGCATTTTATTTGCTTGGGATCCAAAGTTACCCTGTCATCAAAATTGACTGCAGATTTTATTTGTTAATGCAGATCTATAATGTGATTTTATGAACTTTGTTTTTGAAACTTATTTCACATAGATAGGTATTGTTATTAATCCACAGGCATATGATTTTAATGAGCATACTCATTGTATGGAAGGCATTTACAGAATTCTTCTAGATGCTTCTTTTAATATTTGCCCTTTAGCATGCTATTACATGGCAGATTAACCACTTCCAATTGAAAGTTAGGTGGAAGTTCCTCAATTGTATAGTTAAATGCATTCTGATAAATGGACGTTTCTTTTGCAGTTGAAATGAGGTCTGAAAAACACTGCTGGAACTGTAGCTGAGTTTGCAAAATATATCTCTTGCAAATTTGTATATGCATGGATATCTTACTTTTGTTTTAATTTTTGATAGCACAAGAAGTGTATAAAGCAGGTTATTATTTGTGATTAAGGCAATGTTGTCAAAATGACAACGTAGTATGAGTTTCCATACAGGCATTGTTTGCCTTGATTTTCAGGTCAAGATCTAGGAAACATTATGAAATCTGACACAAAATCTCATTTCCAAAGCCATTCATTGTTTGATAATAGGTTGAAGGCTTTTTTTGTTGTTCAGAAATTTCAGTCTCACCCTTGAGCTCAAAAAAATCACAGTGAAACTCTACAACTGCTAAGCCATTCAGCTGCCATGTGATAAGGCAAGTCAGGATTTTCAGCTTCTATTTCTTATCAAAGTGCACAAAACTGATGGTGGTTAGATCTGTGAGAGTGAGTTAAGTTAATACTACCAATTGAATAATACATGATAGTTTAAAATAATTTCCCCATAAAATACCTACTGATGAATAATAAAATGAACCATAGGTTTTAAACACCTACATTTTCACAAATTTTGTAAATGTATTCAACTCAGCCTTTTCTATTCCCTACATTTTTAACACATCTTAGCAGATTCTACTTCAGGTTGTTTTCTCTGAGTGTATGTTTTCTCAGCTTTGAAAATATTCTTGCCTATGTTCTATGCAGACTCTTTATAGAAGGTAATTCTTTAGTTATTTCATGCTCAGCATTGACTTCTGGAACATAATAACAGTAAACAGTATCACATATATCAACTTATCAAGTAGCAAAAGAACCTCTCAAAATCATTTACCTTGTTTTTTTAGTTGAATATTGATATTGCTCCCAGTGTCTTTACCACTTCAAGTAGCTGTTTTCACTGAAAGGCTATTCTTAAACAAGTTACCTCCTTCTCTGGAGAAATAGTTCTTTGATTGCTGTAGTTAAAATATAATTTAACTCACCACTTTGCAGCTTTATTTTCATTTTTTATTTCATGAAGAAATTATGCTGCGATGGGATACTTTGTGTTATATTTTCTGAATTCTCTGATTACTTTCCTATGAATTGTGAATATGATGAATGCTTAGTCTGGTATTGTAGGTGTATGTTGTACTTTTCTAGCATAACTATAGTGTCATCGCATGATATAGTGGTTTTCCATCTAATTAAATAACAAACTAATCCATATACCACTTTAAATGCATGACTTTTGAAGTATACTTTTCTCGTTTTGACATTCTGGTGAAAATGAAATGTGGTATGACAATACACATAGTACTTGAAACACTGGACAGTCATAACTGTGTTACTGCAATTTGTAATGCATCAAGCAGCCGTGTACAGCTATGAGAGTGCCACATATGGTATCTGTCTCAACTACTCAGTTGTCATCGTAGTGTGGACACAGGTATAGACAATATATAAAGGAATGAATTGTGTGCCAATAAAACTATATATGACACTGAAATTTGAATTCTATATAATTTGTACATCTTGAAATATTCTTTTGATTTTACTCAACCATTTACTAATGTAAAACCATTTTTACCGTGGGCTGTACAAAAGATGGGTGATAGGCTATAGTGTGCAACCTTTGCTGTAGAGTAATGGTACACCACCTCACCTTTCCCCAAGACCTTTCCTCGCTGTTAAATCCCTAGCTCAGTAAATGGTACCGCCATCCATCCAGTCAACCATTTCTAAGATCCAAAGTCATTCTTCTTCCAGCATCCACTGGAGTCCTGAAATTCTAACAGTTCTACCCTTGGAATAAGTCCTCTCCTATCTCCTCTTTTCTCCACTGTAAACATGTCATTCAGGCCTTGATTACCTCTTCTTGAGACCATTACACTACTCTGTAATAGATGTTCTTTCTCCCAGAATTCTCCCTCTTAGCTAGTTTTCACATGCTGCTAGATTACTCTTTCTAAAAGGTGAATCTGATCATTTCCTCGTAAGATTTTTTTCCATTGCCTTTCCATTGTATACAGCAAGGTTGTGTACAGCAAGGTTTCCAAACCCAAATGATACTTGATTAAAGAGGGTTAAATGGTGGTCTTTTGACACAGATGTACATTTTTTTTTTTGCATATTAAATATAAAGGAATATTTTTTATTTCCAAAAAGATGTATGCTTTCTCTCATTTTTCTTAAATGTCTTTTTATCTTTTATTTTCTCACCTTTGATAAAAGACAAAGCTTAAAAAAAGTATTTCTCCAAAAAAACAGCAATGAAAGCATGATGAATGACAACTAATACTGGGCCTCCATGTAAGGATACAACAGGAAATGGTGGGACTATGGCAAACTAGAGAGTATGTGCCTAGTCTAAAAGAGGAGTTCTTTACTTAGCTCCAACCAGTTTTGCCATGTGGAATGTGAGCCGAAGGAAGACGTATTTCTTTTGATTATTCAAAAGAAATCAAATTATATTTATCAAAGCTTCAAATTGTTGGGTTTTTTGCATTTTGAGATCCAGGGCCTCAAACAGTGACATCATGGGTCTCTGTGTTCAGATTAAAGAACTGAGGTCAATGAAGTTAAGAGACATGCCCAAATTTGCACATTTAGTTAAGGGCAGAGTTAAATCTATAATCTCGATTTCCTAACTCCTACGGTTCTGTTCATTATACCAGGCCAGCTTCAATTTGTTCATGAAAGAACAAGCAAGCAGACAAGGTAGTACATGCGTGCATGTGCACGCACCTGCATACAAAGACACAAATGTACACACACACACACGTGCGCATGTGAGTGTGTGCATGCGTGCACAAACACACACACACAAACACATACACACACAACCTAATACCGAGGATTCATTCAGCTAAATAGGTTAATGGAAAACTCTTCTGTTTAAGTCGAAATTCTGCTTAGCTTTCAAGATCTATAGAAATCTGCTACCTCGCTTGTATTTCTCACTACTCTGAAAATACATCTTCATTTGATAATCTCACTATCCCCTACATATTCTTCATCAGTGATAACGTCAGTGCTCTTTTGTTCATGTTATTCCTTCTTCTAGAATAATTTATATTCTACTCTCTTAATCATTCTCTGTGAAGACTACTTTTGATTTCTATATAGACATCTCATTTCTTTGGACATCTCTAACTCCTTGGACTCCCAAAATACATTAAATAATATAATTTTAGTCATTCAGTGTTTTATATTTTTTGTTGGCATTCAGTAAATATTTATGTCATAATAGAGTCACTACAGATTTAGGTCAGTCTTCTAATTTTACAACATTATCCTGTAGCGAAGATAGGCATGTTCACAGTAGAGTTTTCAAACCAGCAGCCTATGGGCCAAGTACACTCTGCAGAGGAATTTTGTTAAGGAAGTTTTAGAAATTGAAATTAGTTGTCACTGTTTAAATATCAAGAAATTTCTGATAAGAATCTGCTTTGCCAGATTTTCTTGAAAAATTTGCCAGCTTTTCTTGAAAAACTTTAGAGTCCCTGAGCCTGCGTTCCAATTGGTGACGATCAGTGATAGTTGTTCTTTAAGCAGTATCTGAGGTCCCCAATTTATTATTTCTTCCTGCTATCTT
The DNA here is from genome assembly GCF_000151845.1 of Pteropus vampyrus. Taxonomy (NCBI): domain Eukaryota; kingdom Metazoa; phylum Chordata; class Mammalia; order Chiroptera; family Pteropodidae; genus Pteropus; species Pteropus vampyrus. The sequence goes on along the minus strand of NW_011888806.1, from coordinate 679,788 downwards.
AAATCTTATAATTTCACTCATTAATACTCTGTCTAGTTCTCAGGTATTTGATTTTGCAGTTTCTGAAATTCCTGTTACAGTTTTTGAATTACTAAAGAGTTAATTGTAGTCAAAATTGTGGTTAAATTGAACTTATATTACTTTTTGAAAATTAATAAAATCATTCTAAACTTAAGAAATTATTGTGAAAATTAAATCATACAACTAATCAAGAGCAAAATTAATTATCTATTATATATATGGTCATTGGTCATCTTTAAATTGAATTTTCAGTTGACCAAAATGATATAAGAAATCAAAGAGATAGAGGATAGAATCCCTGTCTTCCATAAATAACTTGGCTTGTATAGCCTTCGACAAGTTACCTAAGTTCTTTAAATCCCCATTTCATGTATATCCTTAACATATTATCATTATTATTGAATAAGAACCAATGAATAGACTTCAAAAAATGGGAGGCGGAAAGGTGGTTTGGGACCCTGTTTTGTAGGGAACTAATATAAATTATCATATGGAAGCATTCAAGTTCATTTACCTAATAGAGACTTACCAGCCCCCAAATCTATATCTTTTATTTTTTCCTGTTATTTATTCTTATTTTGGCCCTGGAGCATTAAATATACTTTTAAAGGAAAATAGTGGCATTTTAAAGTCATCATAGTGTAGTAGGGCTGCTGGATTGTTTGTAGAGAATATTATTTTTTTATATATTAGAAGGCATTTTCTAACATCTAAGAATTATAAAATTATTTAAAACAAAAAATTAAAATTATTTTTAAAAGTTATATAAAAATAATTAACATTTATAAAATAATTTCACGTAACTAGTAAGTTCCCTAATTTATAGGTGGAGGTTTTGTTTTTCACAGTCAGAAAACGAACAAATGAGGGATCATTGTACTTTAACAAAAATTTACTTTCAGAACTGAAACACACCATCTAAGATTGTTTTTAACAAGACATTTGTCAAGTTTCATTAAAAACTATTTTCTTTTACTCTTCTGAAAAATATTCCCCTTTGAAAGTTCCACAAGTAATTCCAATAAAAAGATGAGACTGATCATTATAAAAAAGCAAAACTTACATCGATGATTTATTAATGCTCCACAGAAATACAAATGTTGGTTTGTCTTTAAAATTATAAAAAACATTTACAAAAAAATAAAATCATTTAGAACAAAGAAAGTGTATATGAGCTGATTAACTTAATTTCCTTTTAGTTGCAAGAATGCATTTTTAGGGAGGGTGGTATTAAGCTCCAAGAAAGAATAACTGTCCACTGTGTCATGTTTCTGGCTTTTGTATGGTTTGTACAAAGCACTATCAGTGAAATCAGAAACACAAGACTACCATATTAGGCATTACAGAAAGTGAAAAAAGAAGTAGTGTAAGTAGTCACATTTTTCTGCTTTTGAAAAGCTTAACCTCTAACTGGTAGATAAAGAATAATATAAAATAAATGAATTATAGAGACAGATAAGCCCATAATTCCTGAAAGAGAGAACACAGACCCCTAAAAATTTAAATGAGAGGCTAGGTCAGATTTACCTTTTCAGCAACTACTACAGCTTCTCTGAAATATACAAGTGCTTATTACTTATAATGATCTGGAAATTTGCCCTAGAATTCCTTTACTCAATCAGTTAAATATTTACTAAAAGCTAGAGTATGTACCCAGCACTGTACTATCCTTGCGATATCATGGTAGAGACTTCTCCCTGGTACATTTCATTGTGATATTTTTTGGGGGGTGGACGGGTGGGTAACATTCAGATCTATAGACAATTGTTAGCTAGTTTAACTGTCTAAATGGTTGCATTATAAATTCATTCTTGGAGACCTTACCTCTATATAAAGACCTTACCTCTCTATATAGAAGGTTGTCCTTGCTTTGCACAGTTCTGACATGCATGAGATCTGCATGAGTTTTATTTAAGATGGTACCGTGCAGACTGCCTGTTCAGTGGAATGAACCTGGACTTTGACACGTCTGGATTTATCTCAACTTTGGCACTCATCTTTCTGGGCAAGTTATTCAGCTTCCGAATTCAGCTTTTCCATCTATTAAAATACAGGTCATAATAATAACACCTATTTTACAAGGTAGTTGTAAATATTACATAAAATAACATCCATATAAATTTTAATTTCGATTTCTAAGGCTGAAAATGCAATTATTTGGGGGAAACTATCTTATATTCAGTGCTATTTGTTGTATTATTTTAAACAAATCATGTAGTGAGTATGAGGCTATTGTAGATTATATTTTCCAAAGATGGCCACAGCAGTGTCTCTTCATGTTCTTCTAGAACTTGCTACTTCTTATTGAGAGTTGGAGCGGTCTCTTCCTGTTGAATCTGAGCATGCTTGTGACTCACTTATAACCGGTAGAATGCCACAAATGAGATGCTGCGTGATTTCTTAGGCTCAGTCTTAAAAAGCAGTGCTGCTTCCAGCGTGTGTGTTGGAACACTGGCCGGCTTAGAGCACTAAGTCTGAGACCTGCAGCTGCCATGCTGTAAGTAAACCATGCCACATGGCGAGGCCTCAGGTCTCAGGTAGGCAGTCCTTGCCTTCAAGTTCTTCTAGTCCAGTCACCAGATAGATGAGTGAATGAACTATCAGATGGTTCAGATCATGCCAGCCACAGCTATTCAGTCACTCCCAGAGATATACCCCTAGACTTTGAAAGTTTGCATTGAGGCTCCAGGCCTGGTGGAGCAGAGACAAGCCATCCTCAACTTACCCTTAGTGAATTCCTAGTTCAGAGAATCTGTGAGTACAATCAAATGGCTTTAGTTTTATGTCAGTAAGTTTGGAGTGGTTACATAATGATAATAATTGGAACAGTTATAAAACTTGACCGATACATTGTCTCAGAAACAGATTACTATAAAACTTATCAAAGTGGTAATCACCTGCTGAATAAATGTTTACTGAGTTTTTCTTTCATTTCAAAGGAAGATAGCCTAACAATTACAGAATTTTGTCTAATAAATAGCATTTCCCTATGCTTTCTTTAGTTCTTTACATGCCATTAATTCCCTTGAAATATTCATTGACTATCTTAACTGCCAGAAAAGAAATAAGCATGTTTAAACAGGGCTATAAGTTTCACTAAAGTATTGTAAATTTTACTTGTTTGTCTAATAAAAAATGTCAGTTGGTATAAGAATAACAATAATAACATAATAAGGATACTTACCACTAAAATTTGTATATATACTTTAAAACACAGTATAGCTTAATTAAAACCTCTAGTAACAAAAGAATATCTGTACTGGTCTCTCCAAATGAAAATTTAGCTGTTATCCCTGATATTAATTTTAATGTTAATCTTATAATAACCTCATCTTAGTATATTTGGCAACATTATTTTGAATCTATCTTTACTATCACCTTTTGGAAGACAGTGGGTTTTCTAAGTTTATTACCACTGAATGAAATAACACTTTGTCATACAGTTACCAAGGGATTTTAGTTATATAGCAATTCTTGTGATTTTCTAAAATAAAAATAGAATAATTCTAACAATAATGAGTACTTTTTATTAAGATCATTACCATGAGAAAGGTAATCACTACTGTAGTAACATTTGGATTGCTTATATTTTAAAGTTTGGGTGTTGGAGTGGGGTGATAAATATAAATAATTGCACATATTCACACACATATACTTCAGGCAGTATACACAAGAAAATGTTAATATTGATTGCTTCTGGGGGTGAACTGGATATGTTAAGGTAATTCTCATTAAAAGAAAATTAAAACTAAAAAATGTTTTCCATACTGCAAGAATTACATTGTATTCATCTTTGTATCTGTAGTGTCTATTGCAGCGTTTGATACTTGGTAGGCACTTAGTTTGTATTGTTGGATAAATAAAAGTTTGACATTATCTTCTTAACTTGTTATTCACCTTATTCATAGCATTCAAGATCTGATAGATTATGACTTCGTTCACTGAAAGAGCTGATATTTTTAGTCTTTTCTCACATAACTCTTAATTTTTTTAAGAAGGCTATTTATATATCTTTATCAGTCTAGGTCCAGTCAGAAGACAAACAGCATCATGTTAAATTTACATGTATACATATATATTCTGACAGGAAACATGAAGTCTATAGATCATAGAACAGAGTTTATTACTCATAGAACATTAGTGCTAATTACTCTGCACATGTAACAAGGTTGCACCACAGGAGAAGAGCCCTAAAGTTAAGTTTATATAGGGTTGCTGGCACAACTGCCATCTAGGATGCACATGCACACACCCCTCATCTTTACTCTGGATTTAAACATACTTTCCCTAGGGAGGGGTAAAGGCATATCTAGGTTTATTAACCTCAAAGTAAGCTAAAAGCAGATCTCTGGAAAGAAGAGGACTTTTTTTTACCGTCTCATAGATTGTAATGTTTCTAGGAAGGGAGACTTATATTTATCACAGCTTATCAATTTTCTTTGCTCAGAAGGCCCCAACTGTGCAGGAATGCCAGGAAATCTAGGGAGAATTGTCTCTGAACACACAGTCATTTAAATCGGGAATGTTCAATATAATAATTATTAAGCAATGATAGAGTAACTTGAAAGGTAGACAGCTTAATTTGACCTTTGAACTTGCATTTGCTTTCCTTTTCCTCTTCCAGGGATGGTATCTGCAGGCGTTCAGAATGATGCAGTGTTTCACATACTGTCAGAGGCTGTCCTGCAATACAGCCTCTAACAAAACTAGCCTGTCCCGAACCCCTCGTAATAGAATTGTTCACCTTTATACCAAGAGGGTTGGGAAAGCACCAGAATCTGCGTGTGGCGTGTGCTCAGGCTGACTTTGCAAAGCTCGTGTTCTGAGACCTGAAGTTCTGATGAGGTTGTCTAAAATGAAAAACATGTCAGCAGTGTCTGTGGTGGATCTGTGTGTGCTAAATGTGTCTGTGACAGGATCAGGTATGCTTTTCCTTATCGAGGAGCAGAAAATTGTTGTGTAGATGTTGAATGCACAAGCACAGAGTCAGAAAACTTAATGAAAAATGAAGTTTTTTTGAGTAATACAAACAAAAGGCTTAAAAAAGAAAAGGTAGACCACAAACTCTAAAGGTTCATAAATCCTGAGGGAGTGTGTCCAAGGGTAGGACAGACTTCTTGGAAGGGTGGGTTCCCATTAGAAGATGTAGTTTCAGCCTCCTGGATGGCATAGAAGTTAATTGGGTTACCAGGCCAGAGCTGGTTCACAGTCACCAGACCTTCAGGTACAGTTCTTTGAAGAGCAAGCAAGCTATGGTTGATGGGTGGATACACAGACAGTTGGGCATGCAGAGGATTTTGGGACGCCACTGCAGGTTCTGCTAGAACTGGGAGCTGGAAAGCCCCCCTTCTGCAGGAACTAAGCATGCTTCTATGTATAATTTGGGCCAGAATGGCTCTGCCAGCACCACAGGACCTCCTGCATGCACATTTCCAGAGCTGAGGAGATGGTGTGGGGAGCAGTGACCTGAGCTAGGATGCAGACTTGAGTTGCCTAAGGCTCTTATACACACTGCTACTGCGTGAGTTGAAAACTGGAGAAAATACGTTGTGAAAGCTGTGATTTGCAGACGTTTGGCACTGGAGAAAGTCATGCAGGTTGAGCAGGAAGGAGAGCATCTTCCTTTTTAATGCTATCCATTGTCCTCTACAGAGAAAGCTTGTAACATACTGTACCACCTGGCAAAGAAAATATGTAAAGGGCCTAGTTTCATTTTTATAGATCAGGCAGTAAGGGTGAATTTGGAATTGAGAGATATGTAAGTCAATGAATGACTTAATGTCTCTTCATCCTGTTTCTTGAATTTTATTTGTTTTAACTCATGATACATCATAGCTTTAAGTAAGGATATTATGCTTTCTGTTTCATTAATTTTTATCTAAATTCTCTTTTATCATGACTCTAAAGTCTCTTTTTGCTTCCTGTAGCAGTATCCTGAGAAAATATTTCCTTTGTGAATTCATAAATTTTAGTTCAGACAATATTTTTATTAGATTTCAAATTTTCCTTAATATGTTCCTTAATATTTTCCTGTTTTAAACTCATATGTCACATTTATGACTACTTGTGTAAATAATCATTTTTCTCTGGTTGGCATTATATTACCCAGAAAAGTTGATGTTGCCTAAAAATTTATAAATTGTGTTTATTATCTCTTCCTTGTTTTTTTTTTTAAGTTACTAAGTGAAACTATTTGCTTTGCACCAGTCTTAATATAACACTTTTTAATATATTTCTCCAGCTAAAGAAAGTTTCATTTATGTAGGTCTTCTATGTCAATTTTTAATCTAGTTCTCGATTATTACAAAGCATTATAAAGCAGGGTCTTCTTCTCCATCTTTATATTTGATTAGTCATGGCTGTAAATATGTTTTGATGAAGAATCTTGCTCAAGACTCTTTGGAAGTCTAAGTAGATAGTCTCATATACTTCTTTTCTACCTTATGAAGCCTTTAAAAATTGCCATACACAAGGCAGAATTTCCTCTTATTAAAATTATATTATCTGTTCCTTGTCTGGTCTTCCTCCCATGTCAGGGCAGAGCTTGGAGGCAGGATATTTTATACTCTCGAATCTTTAAGAGCCAGGAGCTAAAGCATTGTCATCAGATACTTGGTGTTATCCTGGAGGAGTAGAAGGTCACAGCTATGATAGTAAGTCAAAGGTCAATCTACTAATCTAAGGAACTAAATGCAGTATGAGAGTTTGGAGATAAAAATGGGACTTGAAATTGGGAAATATAGGATAATAGAGTGAACTGGTAAAACATTGTTATGGAAGAATTCCGGTGATAGAATGCTGATAGTGTGAGAACTCAGGTTGGTTTGCAGGCATGTACTAGATATAAGGAGCTGGAGTAGGGCAGATACATTTCAAATAGTTATTTTTATGTTTAGAGAGTTTCTCTTCTGTTGAGACTCAATTAGCTTACCTGTGCTGAAGTGAAGTTTCCACTTTCCAGCATCTTCTGCAAGTCTTGTGTATAGAGATCTTTCCAGCAACTTGTCCAGACAGATGCTGTTTGTAGCGACATAACACACATTTTCACCATTGTAGTTCTGGCATAATTCTTGGGTTTCTTACAGTTATTTGACAAATGTCAAGCTTTGTTGATTTATCTTCCGTTAATTTTCTGAATTGGTTTACAGTATCCTGGGTGTTGGCCACTATGTGGTATGATAATATCTTAAATCTTTCCAGTAGAGGATTGTTGAGAAGAAATCACCTTGATATTTTTCTTGGTCAGTTCTGAAACAATTAATTAAGCCTGGATCTCAGTACGAATCACTATCCAATAAAAAAGGCCAATGTACTAACTTATTAGCAATTTGTGTCATTATATGCTAAAGCTATATTTGACAACTATAAACAGTACAATACTTGAACTCTAAGTGAAAAGGGCTTTTGACATTATGTGAAATAAAATTACAAACTCTACCTTGCTCTTATCTATTTTGGTATAATACTGTAGTTGTAAAGATCATCTGTCAAGTTCTTGACCCTCTAATCAAACATGACAAGTAAAACTACAGTATTCCTGGTTCAAACTAAAATAGACTTTAACTCCATTTAAGAATAAATGAAAAGTGACTGCTCAAAAAATTTTTATCTGAATTCTGAAATAGAGAAAACTTACAGTGAAACATAGTCATTGTTTTTAGTATAGCCTATCTTAATAAAAATAGTTCTTAATCATGACAGTTTGCACCATAATTTGTAATAAAAGATGCAAATACAAATAACTCAAAAAGTAAGGTAGGTTTCCAGAATTTATTATATTTCCACTATAGAGAACAGTGTGAGTATCCTAGAAGAATTTCTTTTCCTACAAGAATTTCCTTTCTAATAGTGGAAATAATCTAAAAGACTTCTATGAACCTAGGACAACTATAAAACTAGCAAAATGAAAAACAAAAAAATAGAAGATTATGAAGTTAAATTTTGGAATTCAATTTTTCCCCATATATTTCAGACTTCTTGACGTATAGGAGGAGTTGATTAAATATATCTAAGCCCTTATATTTTTATGAACTCTTAAGTTAATATTCTTATCTCAAGTGGGGGGGGGTATGTAATGTGAAATATGCAATTATAATTATGTTGTGGAGTGAAAGAGGTATATTTAGTTGATAGATGTGCGAATAACTGGCAAATGATCACAGCGGTATAGTATCATTGCAACCTGGAGAACCATACTGGAAGGGAAGCCCATGTATGTTCATAGGTATGGCTACCTATTAAAGTAATTAATGAATTAAGATAAATAGAGTATAAAATTTGTGCAATTTATTTTAGAGAAGTTTCTCTGTCTTTATTTTGCTTCTCTTTAAACAATGTAGTTTATACTTGAAACTAATACTAAAATAAATTTTTTTTAAAGTTTAACATTTAAATTTGACATTTAAAAGGAAAAAGGGCCACGTGAATTAAGAAAATCTCTACCTTACTGTAAGTCATTTTTCATCTTTAACCAAAACTATTAATAATAATTTAATATTTATAGAAAAAATTATCAGGAAAGATTCTAGGGAGGCCTGAGAGAGTCATTTGGGTCCAAGCCTTTTCCTTTAATCTGGCATTGGTTTTGGTTGAGGCTCTTTATTCTGAAAGATTACATTACGAGGTCTGCCCTCTTCTCTGGAGTTGAAAAGTTTTGGCCAGTGTTGCTCAGAGTATCAATCCGAGATGAGATGAAGAGCTTGTTCTAAAACATAGACCAGTAAATTTCTTCCTTCATGGAGAAAATC
>NW_011888806.1:654936-670690 GCF_000151845.1 Pteropus vampyrus | reverse complement strand
ATGCTATGGTGGTAAATTGATTTTTAATGTTAAAATTATGTTGTGAAAATAAATAAATATACATATACAGATATTTCTATTTCTCTAAATATTGCCTGAATTGCCCTTGAAAATAAATATTGTAACACATGCACTTTGAACAGTTAAATTTTTGCTCAGATCTCTCTTTTCCGAGTCAAGTGCCTATTTGTTCACTTAGTATTTAGGTAGATTCCTGTTAGACTGCTTCTATGGAACTTAATTTTGGAAACTTTTTTAAAGAAAGTGGCCCATTTGTGTTAGCTTCATATTGCCTTTAATTTTTAAGTTCTTTATCCTGTGACTAAATAATAATTATAAGGATAAGTAAATTATTCAATTTTAAATCTTTTTCTAACTCCTTAGTTTGTTTGTTTGCAGGGTGGGGATGGGGTGGGTTGTCTAGTTGTTATTTTGACTCCAGGAATCTATAGTAGCAGCAGTAGTGATTAAGAGTGTCATGAACTTGTCTACTTAATCTTGTTTAGCTTGCCGAGAAATAAGCCTCTCTTTCTCCTGGTTTTATTGTGGGGTTATATGTGTGTTTATAGGAGTATATCTCCTCACCCTCAGAGAGTCATGGAGGATGCAACGGTATTAAGAGCAGAAGAGAAAGTTTCTATATTGCATTTTAACCCAAGACAGTTAACTTAGTTGGTCGTGAAATAATAGTGTTTGAAACTATTTTCTGACCTTATCTTGTCTTGGAAAGGGTAAAAACCTCAGAAAAGAAGGGATAACATGATCAGTATTTGCTACTCATGGAATTGTATGTGTAGAAAACTCAAAAAACTTTAAAAAACCACTTTTTAATAACCTCATTAATAAGAGAATTTGGCTGAACATGTACTAATTATACAAAATAGCTCTTTTCTACCGTAGGCATAAACACCTACATATGGTAATGGGAAAAATTACTTAATTCTCACTAATGACAAAATTTTAAAATATGTTGAAATAAATTTAACAGTAAATCATAGGATCTATATAAAAATAGAAATTTTTATTGAGAGACCCTAAACAAGATCAGAACAAAGTGAAATACATAACATTTAGTGAAAAGGAACACTTCATAGTGCAAAAATTAAAATTATCCCAAAATTAAAATATAAATTTATAATTCCAGTTACAAACCTGAAAGATTTTTATTCATTTGCTTATTCATTCACTTCGGAGTGAGTAGATGACATGATCTTAAAGATCTCATGGAATAAAAAATCAGAGTAGCCAAAATAGCTGAAAAAGAACATAGTAGCAGAACTAGCTTTACCAGATATCAGAATATTAGGTAGAACCAGTATAATTACATCAATATGGTATTAGTATAAGAGTAGACAAAGGTCATTGGAAAGGAGCGACTTCAGAAATATGTTTCTGTATATAAGAGGCAAAGGTGGCATTTTAATTCCATGGGAAAGGATGGAGTATTAAAAGCTACTACTGACACAAGAAAATAAAAGTAAACCTTAACCTTAGGCCACATAGAAAATGAATTTCAATGAATCAAACATTTAAATAGAAAGAAGCTAAAAGAATCATTATAGGTTAAATTGAAGCATTTGCTGGGAGGCCAAGAGGCTGTTAACCATGGCTGGAAATCCAGATGCTATAAAAGAAAATTAGGAAAATACATAAACAAAATCAGTAAATTAATGATAGAGTTGGAGAAACAAAGTTACATGGATGACAGACAAAAGGTTAATGTCTATTATACAATATTTGAGCAGTAGCCAAAGGATGTGAATAAACACTTTATAGAAAAACAAATCTAAATGGCCAAAAAACATGAAAAGATACTGGTATTTATAGTGGTATAACAATTACATATTATTTTAAACCTATCAGACTATCAGAAAATAGATCAATATTTGTTAGCCAGATTATTGGGGAAAGAAAACTCTTAACTCATAGCTGGAGGAAAAGTGAGATCCTTCATCCTTTTTGGAAAGCTGTCAGCAACATCTGTTAAAATTAAAATACCAGTAGTCCCATTCCTGGGTACCTAAGTCATAAAACTAATAAAAGTACTGTGTACATGTACAAAGATGTTTATTACATTAATGTTCACAGTGGCAAAAATGAAATGACAGCAAAAGAAAGTGAAAATATACATGTACAAGAATGGTTGAATAAATTGTGGTATATCTACACTGGAGTATGGCACAATTATTTAAAAGCATGAGTTAGAGCTATACATATTGACTTGGAGTAATTTACAAGTTATTGGTGAGAAAATCAAGATGCAAAAAAGTGTATATTTTATGATCCCATTTTAGTTAACAAAGCTCCCAAAACTTGCTGCATATATCTATATGTGATTATGTGAGTATGAAAAAAAAACATGAAAGATTAAAAAACTTAAGTCATTGCTATGTGAATGGAAAGATTGATATAGGGGCAGGGAAGAAGATCAAGCAAAAAGGAAAAGATATTCTCACATTTATACATTTTAATTAAACCTCGCGTGTATAAAGAAATTAAATAACGTTTAAAAAAGAAAGTTAAAATTAGGCAATTGTCTTATTTTATGGGTCACAATTAAATTCTATTTAGTAGTTGTTTATTGAGTGCCTGCTATGTACAAGACAGCACAGTGAGTGTTGTAATACAACTATTATAGATTTATTAATTATTGTATTAACAGTTATCAGCAGTGTTTTATTGTTTAATGTGTGCTAGCGCCTGTTCTAAAAACATTATGTGTATACTTCATTTAATCCTCACAATAACCTAATGGGTTAGGTATTGTTGTCATCTCTTTTTTACAAAAGACAAAAAAAGTTTGTATAGCTTATACAGCTTAAGAGGTAGAGCCAGGATTTGAACTCAGATGGACTGCCTCCAGAGGATGCAATGTTAATCATTAAAATATGCTACCTTCTCTGCCCGTGAGTTGCTTAGTAATGGTGAAACAGCTATTAATATAGGAAACAATGAAATCAGTGCCATCGTTGAGGTATGAACAAAGTATGGGAGCCTAGAAAAGGAAAGAGTTGATATGACTGCAAGAATACAGGTTTCACATAACAATCAGTATATTAGTTGACTTTGCAGAGTAAGAAGTCATTTTATAGATAGAGAATGCACAGAAAGACATTTTAGATGGGGAATTTAATTAGCACAATTGTTAAAATGGAGGTATGCCTGGGAAAAAGCCATTAATCTAGTGGGACTGACACAGTATTGTGTGATAAAGGAATAAGAGAGGAGGACGTATTATTAGTTGAGGTTCTTGGTTTTAATGAAAGGTATTCTGGACTTTAGGCAATACTAAATCACCGAATTTTTTGAAAGAGTAGTGATATGCTCTGGGAAGAACATGTTTATGAGGTTTCTATCCCAGATTAATAGAAATTGGGAAATTGGATTTTAGTTCTATAGGATTCTGAATCAATCTTTACATGCTCATTTTAGCATTAATAAGAAAATTAGAGAATTTAGAATTTATTTGAAAAGGGGGAGAGAAAATAGCCAAAGTGGACTTAAATTTTTTGTTGGTCTTTGAGTTCTCAACTAGAAGAAATACATTAAAAGAAAGAATGAAACAAATACATAAAAATAATTTTTTTCTCTCACATGTAGTATGATTTAATGGAAGATGCAATAGACTGCTCTCTGAAAAAGTTTGAGATTTTAGACCTGACTCAGGACTAACTGTAAAGACACATTAAACAACAACAAAAAAGATAGAAAACTGGATTATAATATACTGTTATAATTTTTAGATACAGTACTTTCCATTGTCAGTCATACTGGCAAAAACAATCTTCCTTCCTTGCTAGACAAGCTTTTAAAATAATTTCATTCCGTCAGATACTAAACCATTTAGATAAGTAAAATATAATATTCAGGAAAGATGATTGTTATTTCCAGCTCCCTAAGCCAGGTGCCTCAAATTGACTTAATGCCATTCATTCATTTTGAGATGAATTTGAAATTCTTCCATTTGTGCATTGGCTACATACTAGATGCTTGAAAAACATGTTAGCAACAAAATAATTTTGCATTTGATTTGGTTTGTGTAATATTGATGTTAATAAAGCTTTGCTGTTAAATATATACATGAAAATTATATTCAGTGGCAAGAAATTCTTAATCTCTTTTTTTAAGAGATTGCTATTACTGCGTGACTATATATTTAGAAAATATTGAGTGACATGTGAAGGAGGATAAATAGATCTTGAACTTTCACAAGCCTAGTTAGCAGTACTTGTCTCCTAATAGGTTTTTATTATCAATAATGGCATAATTGTCCAGAGAGATAATAAACATCTATCTTCCATCCATCTACTAGTATATAGTAAAGTGATAGAATTGATAAACATTTTAAAATATATTTTTTTTAGATCTAATAACCATGAAACTAAAGGTACCATTTCTGGATAATATCTGTGAGGAAGGTAAACTCTTAAAATTATGCTACCATGAATAGCATAAGGGATTTTAGGACTTGCTAGCTTAACATGACTCCGTGTTATATTGATACTGGCCCTTGGGGGCAGTTTGCTCATAGCCAAATATATTCTTTGATGATGGTGATTATCTTAAGTACTTTTATAGTCAAGTTACTTAGATATAAAAATAGCCTCACCTTTTTCATCATTTTTCTTAGATCGATATATTAAGAGAAGAACTCATAGCTGTAAAATTTTAGGTATTATTAAAATTCATCCATTGCATTATACACTTAGACCAGTAAATTACGTTTCTGGCCAATGCAAGAGAGAGATTGGAGTATAAAGAGCCTCTGGTGCCTAATGGTATACCAAATTGTAAGAGAAAGAAAGGGCTTGGCAAGGTTGTTTGAAAGTTCTAGCAGGAAAAGGTAGCTGCCTTTATATCTTTAACATGAGCTTCTAAAAAGAAACACTTGGAACTATAGCTAGCTTGCTAATTAGGGTTATCAGAAGCTGCAGTTAGATTCTATCCAAATGTAAAAGACCTAAAAAGTGGCAGTTCTTTACATGGATAGGTAGACAGCTGGATATGTAAAGGAAGTTATCTATCCAGCTTGAAAAGGGAAGGAAGGACTGAAAGAAAGCCAGAATGCCTTTCTCATACTCTGGCGAACATGTATATATTACTCAGGAAGAGAAGCGGGCTCTGGGCAAAACCGAGGTCACCAAACACTTCTGGAGCAGATAGAGAAGGCCAAGAACAAATGTTCAGAGACTGACGTTTTGAAGTCAAGAAAAGGTATATATATATAAAAAAAATCAATTACTACAAAGATGTCGAATAAGAGGATTGAGAAAAATCCATTGGATTTGCTGAGATATCACTTAAGACCTTTGGCAGAGTAGTTTTTTTAGACTTTTAGAGAACTTGGTTAGATTTTGGTTTAAAGAGTGATTAAATGGTTAAGAAGTAGGAGAGAGAGAATTACTGACCACAGTCTGTTTACTCTAACTTTTGAAGACATCATATTTTCTTTTACAAGACAAGCTAAATCGTATGCTGTCATATAGGAAAAGAAATTATTTAAGAAAAAAATTTATTTTGCTTATTAATACTCTTTAGTAATAGAATCTTTATGAAAATTGCCATTCTGTACTTACACCCCACCCCCAAGAAGCTGAGAAATTTTCTATTAGAACAACTTTGGTGTCTTAAATCATAAGTAAATATAAATATGGAAATCTGAATTTACAAAAAAAAAATAGGTGATAAAGATTCATTACTAAGATGTACTGTCATGGTTTGAGGGAGGCCAAAAATAAGACCCCGTGGACTTACCCCAAGTTCAGAATCACTGGAAATATAAGCAGAATGAGTCTTCTGATTGAATTCAAAATAACTGCTTTAAAATTGATAAGGTCTGAATGAAGAACAAGGCTCATTTGTATAGTCACAAAGGGACTGGTAATACTTCAAAGCTGAATTAGATATTTTTACTAATCTTAAACGGGTACAGCTGGACAGCCAAAGGTATGAAGGAACAGAGAATTCTTTTTCTAAAAGATCAGGAAACCAGAAGGGGCTGAGCCATGCAGGTCCATTACTTTTTCAACTTGTTAGTCAGATAAATCATTCCTCTCCTAGAGAATGGAGGTGGTGGTCAGTAGTTGCCAAGTGAGGAGGCAGAAATGACCATAAATGTCACTGTAATAGAATTCCTCTATAAGGAAGCTTGAGACCAGTGGAAAAGAAGTTCCCACTCCAATCATGTTATTTTCCAGTATACTCATTTAAAATTGAAGTATAATTCACACAAACTAAAATGCACAAGATTTTAAATGTACAGTTTGTTGAGCTTTGACAAATGTATATACTCATGTAATCACTATGCCAATCAAGACATTTTAACACTTTATAAACTGATTCACAATAAGATTTCTTTGAATACTAATCTGTTCATTTAAAATGTATAAAATCATATTAAATTTGTATAATTCTATTGATAGCTTAGATTGTCTCTGGATAAAAAATTTAAAGAACTTTCCCTAAAAAGATAACACATCATTAATAGGCATTTTATTTTTCCCTTGGAAAGACTGATTTTTAACTGATTAGAAATCTTTTAAAAGTAGAACCTTCTGTTTTTAGTTATATACTACATATTCTTAAATACTTAAATTGGCTTCATTGATCTCTTCCTATCTTAAATGTTAAGATCCTGTATTTATATTTTTGATAATATGGACTACAAAGTAGGTTCTTAACAAGTAACTTTTACCTTCCTTTCCCTAGGGGCACACTTTGGCTCTTTAGTTGTATGATACAAAGAGTGATAATCTGACAGCTTTCTGCAAATGAGAAATTTATTCCCTTAGTTAACTTAGCAGATATTTACTGGATAACTCTTATGTGCCAAGTGATAGGTATAGTGCAGTAACTATACAGCATATATCAGAGGGAGATATGTTTCAAAGACCCCCAGCGGATGATTAAAACCAAGGATAGTACTGAACCCTATGTTTACTAAGTTTTTTCCTATACATATATTTCCAGTAAACTGTAATTTGTAATAGGCACGTACAACAATAACAACTAATAAAGTAGAACAAATATAACAATATACTCTTAATAAAAGTTATATGAATGTGGTGTTTTTCCCTTCTTCCTGCCCTCTCTCAAAATATATTGTACTATACTCACCTTTGCACTTAAAGAAAGCACTTTATGTCTTCTCTTTGGCACATACAAATTGCCAGCATCACTACTCTTACATTTTGGGGCCATTATTAAGTAATGTAAGGTTTACCTGAACACAAGCACTGCAATACCATGACAATTGACCTGATAACCAAGATGGCTGCTAACTTGGAGAATCCAGCTGGGATAGCTGGACAAAAGGATGATTATGTTTGGGGTGGAATGAGCTGAAAAGGCGAAAGATTTCATCACTTTTTCAGAATGGGTGCAATTTAAAACTTATAAATGGTTTATTTTTGGAATTTTTTTATTTAATATTTTTAGACTGTGGTTGACCATGGGTAAATGAAACTGGGAAAAGCAAAACCACAGAAAGGGAGAGACTACTGGAACTAACAAGGTGCCCCATACAGTATAGTGGGGGAGCATATATTAAAATTCAAAAAATATATATAATTACAAATTGTGAACAGTGCTGTGAAGGATGGATGCAGTAAAAGAGAATGACCTGGGAGGGTTAAGGAAGAGGAGAAGACTTAATATGGGCAACAATGGCTTCTGGGGTGGTGACATCTAGGCTGACTTGATGAGGGGATGGCAAGCAAGGAGCACTGGGGATGAAATAGAGGAAAGGAAAGAATTGTAAAAGATCCAGATGCCAATATAGGCAATACTTAAATTATGTCTTAACTGTTTGTATTACTTGTTGACTGATGATTTTGTTAGTTGCTATAATTTGACTAACATTAAATAATTATTATTTTTTCCTTGGTATTGTGATAATTACTTTCTGTTACTTTTGATAACGCGAACTTAGATATTACACATTATTTATACTTTATTTCAGAAAAATCAACTTAATATCCATTTAATAAGATTAAACAAGTATTATCTGAGATGTGATACCCTACAACTTCTTTTTAATAAGAAAAGAGATACAAATGGATATACACCCATCCCTTGATTTACTTGGTTTTTTTTTTATATGTGGTAAATATTCCTCCCCCATTTATGCGGACTTTTTATACATGGTCCTTTCATTTCCATTATTAGTGATTACTCTTTCAAAAAAAACGATAGCTTAACTTAGCACCATACAAAGACCTAATATACACAATTATTAATGGTCTTTCCATTCATTGGATGGCAAATAAAGCATGGGTGACCTTTGGTGTTTTTGAGGGTTGGTTTTACAAATGTTTTGCTGTAGAAGCTGAAACTTACATGAAGGAAAAATGTCTTCCTTTTGAAATACACAATTTTAGAACAACTAAATTAAAAAGTTGTATATTTGCCACCAAATACAGCTTCCTTGATCCAACCTTTAGATCAAGGCATTATTTCCACCTTTAAGATTAATTATATTAAACAGAATTTTAATGATACTTTTAATAAACTTGGAGATAATGAATCACTTACAGAGGCCTGGAATAATTACACAATTTTAAGTTATATCAAGAATATTGCTTCAGCTTCGAGTGATATAAAGCTGTCAACTTTAAATGCTTGCTGGAAGGCAATATGGCCAGAAATGGTTGTACCAAGGAATATGGTTCCAATAGCTGAAGAGAGAATTCACTGGCATTATTAATTTGTTAAGTAAATTTCAAGAAGAAGGTGCTGACAATTTGAATGTAGATGATATTAACGAATTACTGGTTGATTACGAATTAACTGATGAGTTAATTCATTTAATATCTGAAGCCCGTCTTGCCAATGAATACAGTAGTGACCTTTAAGCAGTTTCATTCACTGCAGAAAATATTTACAAAGATCTTCAATTGGCCACAAAACTGAAACTGCAATTCTAGGTATTGATTCAAACATCCAATGAGCCTAAAAATTTCAAAAAGATTTTTCTAAATGTGGCAGTAAATGTCAAAGAATTTATGAAAACTTATCAAAAAATGGGATTGGATAATATCATCCAAAAACATAAACATAAATAATGGAACCTAGGTAGTACTTTCAAATATTTCGAGTGGTGAAGATAGTGACTTTGTGTCAGTTAAAAAGAAGGTTGATCGCTTTAGATTATAGTACAGACACCAACAGCAAATAAAATTTATTTTGTTTTTTTGAATTTTCTTTATCATTTTTTCATGAAAATGAGTGAAATAAATATTTTTATGACATATCGGCCTATTTCTTTAGTATTTATTTTTGGTGTACTGATTCATTCTTTTTACGTGGTTTTCTTACATGTAAAAAAAAGATGTGGAATGGACAATCCGTGTAAATCAAGGGACGAGTGTAGTTTTTTCTTTTGAAAAAAATCAATTTTTTCTATTCTCTCTTAAGGACATAAATATTAACTTTGATTGTGAAATGATACCCTGGGATTTTTAATAAAATGTAAGTTTAGTATTACTATGTTAGTCACAGGTTGTACTGTGCATTACTAGAGCATGTTAGTGTTATTTGATGTACATTTTTAAAGCTGCTTTTTCATGAATTGACATGGAGAGTAAATTATTTCTTGTTTTACAACAGGGAATTCCATTTTATTTTTAGAATTGTTATGAATTGACAATACATAAAAGGTTATTAAAATGTATACCTTACCTTGAATTAAGAAAATGCTTGAACTTCTAATAGGAAAGCAGAGATCCTGGGGGTTCTTGGTACTCTATTAGGGTATCCATTAGGTCAAAACCGTTCGTATAATACCATCAAGACATCATTTGTCTTTTTCACTGTGTTGACATTTGCAGTGATGATGGTGCAAAAGCAGTTGTAAGTAAAAAAAAAATGCGCCAATGCTTTAGTGTGTGTGAATCAGGGTATTAGTAGCACCAAACTGTACTAGCAGTTATGATATTCTTTACCATCATATACTTGAAGTAAAAATTACCAGTTTCACTTAAGAATGTACATGACAAAGCAGGAAAAAATATTTTTAAAAATCTCAAGGGGGAAATAAAATATTAAAATTTTAAAAAATCTCAACTTTTGTGTACACATTAAAAATATTCTATTTGATAAAATGGGAAGCACATATAAAACACCTTTATTACATTGCAAAATCTTGTGGTTGTTTTGAAGAAAAGCACTGTGCAATTGAGTTGAGCTGAAAGGTACTTTTTGTTCATGGAATAACCTTTTTTTATTTGAAAGAACTGACAGACAAACTGGTTTTTCATATTTGGCAGACATTTCTCACAAATGACTTAAGTCATTTAAGGAAATCAACTGACAGTATTTGTTGCTGGTGATAAAATTGGAGTTTTTAAGAAAAAATTTGAAATTTGAGAGACATACTACTTTGAGCTTGACTGCTTCCCAGTACTTAAAGAGTCTTTTGATAAGATTAGAGATGATTTTAATAAATATGATATTTTGAAATAGTACAATGAAACATGTCAATATTTGGAAGGTATGCATAACTCTGACTTAATTTTTTTAATGACCAATGCGTTGAAGATCAATATCTTTCATGCATAAAAGAGTCAAAGTACCAGAGAGCAATGATTTTAAAGTTGAGTTGGAAACATTCATTAATATTGTTTCAGATTTCACATGGCAAATAACCTTTAAAAAACTACCACTTTTTAATTTTTGGTGTAGTATCAAAGAGTATTCATGATTACCTGAAAACGCAATTAGAATACTCTCCTGTTTTTCAACTAGGTATATGTGTAATGAGACTGAATTTTCTTTAATTCTCAGCCAAAACAATAAATTACAAAAGATGGAGTAAAGAAGCAGCCATTAAGGCAGACATTGCGGATATTTGTAGACTACCACTCTTTTCAGTAAACTTCTTTGTTTTTGAAATGTCATTATTTTTCATTAAAATATTAATTATATTAACAGATAATAGTTTTATAATTGTTAGATTTAAGTGAATTACTAAAATAAATCTTAAGTCTCAGTTTTAATTTTTAGTTTGTTAAATATCAGTAGAAATAATTGATGTGTAAAAAAAACCTTATGAGATCCTGAATAATTTTTAATTGTATAAAGAGATTTCGATAATCTGTGGTCTAGAGAAATCCACGTATAATTTAGGAGGAGAGCTTAGCTTTATAATTCAAAATGTATATGTTTTGGCATAAAGCAGTACTTTGAAGTGTTTTTCAAATGGCAATTTTAAAGTATGTTTTATAGTTATCAGACTTTGTATTTTTTAAGTCATATTATTTTGAAAATTTTCTAAACATTCATCATTATTTTATGTATTTAAAATACAACAGAGACAACATAAAATGAAACAAAATATTATTTGCAAAGCTTTCTCATTTTTTTTGTTGACCTTTAGTTTTTTTCAATTAACCATGGCTGGTTTTCTGAACAAGCTAAATAAGGTATAAGAATGCTGAAAAAGATTTCTGTGACAGTCTGTGGAATATTTCTCGTATCTTACATATACAGATTGAATATTTCATATCTGAGTTCAATGGATAAAATTTTATTTAAAAAATGTGTGATAGTACAGTCCATTGCCATTTTGGAATGTATGTGGAAGCTCATTCACTATGAGAGCCCTTTGTAAGTGGTGTTTGTCATGTGACGTGATGGCCATATTGTTAGTGAGGTTTCTGATTTCTTCTCTTTTTTTCTATAAGCAGATAATCTCAGTGATACCTTGAAGAAGCTGAAAATAACAGCTGTGGACAGAACTGAAGATAGTTTAGAAGGATGCTTGGATTGTCTGCTTCAAGCCCTGGCTCAAAATAGTAAGTTTCATTGTTTACTCAGATGACAAACAACAAAAGCAGCAGTCATTCAGAAATTGGTATATAACTTGCATTCATATAACTTGAATTCTTTTGAATCCAGTTCCTGAATACTGAAGTTGTTTCACATGTTCCACCTGCCTACCCCATATCCCCGCCTACAAGGTACTGAAAGCCAAGTTGATAGGCAAGAGAAAGGAGGAATTGATTGGCAGTGATGACATTAATACCAGTCCCAGAGAGAGGCGATTATTTAATTTCTAACAGATAAGCATCATAGTTGTTTTTCTTAACACCAAATTAAAAAAAGACTGTGTATTTATTTGTGGCGAAACTGGAAAGGAGAAATAGAGGGGTACTTAAAACATATAAATTTTTTTTCTGGGATCTTAGGGCTACCTTTTTAATAATTTTACTTTAAAATAATGTGTATGCTTAGATTTAATTGGAAAGAACGGTTAGCAGTCATCTAAAAATCCCTTAAAATTAAGGTGAGACTTGCCTTTGGTGATATGGTAAATAATACTATAGGTAAAATTATACAACTCTTCATTGACAAACACATGGTATTGTTGCATTTGATCTATCAAATTTCTATTCATTAATTTCTATATTATCACATCGAATAGATGGATACAGAATGATTTTAATTTGTTCTCTTAATTCCACTTGGTCTTGCTGTGGTTTGCACTGTACTTGTTTTTATTACTCTGTCATCTATCCTGGGACTAATTATGTAGCTGACAGTTTAGGAGAAAGTATATGTTAGAAATTTCAATTCCAAGCACTCAGAAATGTATATTATTTCTGTTTTTTATTTTTTAGTAAACTGATTAGAAAATCTAAAATGATTGTATTATTCATCAAAAAGCAGATTTTAAAGCTAGCTTTAAAAATTCTTTTTTTTTAGTAATTCTTTTGTCTTTGAGGTTATAACTCTGTCGAAGTATTTAATTTTTAAGATAACAGAAGGCTTGTTTAAAACAAGGAATTCAGTAAGTGCATCTGGATAAGGCTCACAATGGTAAAGAAAAAGAACAGGAGAGTTTTTGAGGCTGTGTTATCTATTGTAGCAGATACACGTGGTTATTTAAGTCTAAAAATTAAATTGAATTAAAATTAAGTTTCTTAGTCTTAACTTTTCAGTAGCCCTATTTGGCTGGTTACTTCCTTATTGAGATCACAGATATAAACCATTTTCATTAACACAGAAAGTTCTTTTGGATAGCACTCCTGTAGAAGACTGGAAAGAACCATGTAATGACCTGATTTTCATACATGCCTGTATAGGCAGATTTACATAATAATGTTAATTAGCTAAGTAAATTGAGTATCTCAAGTTCAATTTTTTGAAGAGTTGTTTTATTATAACCTTTTATTTTTAATAGCCCAGTTTTTTCTCTGTTTAGAAAAAGGTAGAATTTCCTAAAGGATCATTTATTTAGGAACTGAAAAACATGGAGGTGATATCCTTGGTTTTATGTGGAGGGTTGCTTAGTCCCTCTCCTGGAAAGACTGGTAGACAAAGAAGAGACATGAAAAAAGGAAACAAAAGTTTATAACGTTTTAAAGAACAGATTCAAGAAATATTGACAAGTATGTAACTGTTGGATTAAATTTCAGACCCACTGCAGACTTATTCATTAAATTCATTTGTTTAAAATAGTCTTGGGGGTGGCTCCCTAGTGTAGTGGTTAGCGCATCTGCTTTACACGCAGAAGGTCCTGGGTTTGCACCCTAGGTGAAGCCATGGACCATACCCATACCCCGGGTGCTCCAGGCCCCAGGGTGGCCCTGGGTGCACACAGAGCATGTGGGAGGAGACGCCCCATCTTCAGAGATCTAGTTCTTAAGGGGAAATAGCAACATCCATACATCGGGGTGGAAGTTGGGTGGGGGGGGCGGGGGCGGGAGGATTAAAGAGGGGAGGAAAAAAAAAGATAATGGTCTTGAAATTATATATAATGAAATATTAAGACCAAGGTGTTTATAAAAACACTAAACTCTGCAATTATAACTATTGACTCCCCAAGAAGGGAACGAAAGCAATATGTCTTTTTAAGAATCTATATCAAAATTTATATCCTCACATCTAAGACTATTGACACAAAAGAATTTGACGTAGAAGAGGGAGTTCATGCAGATGTCCATTCTTTGACTTAAGAGTGATATTTATCATTGATCGAGCAACTACTCTGTACTCAGCACTGGACTTGGGACTCTATATCTGTTATTTAATCATTCCTGTAGCAATGAGGAGGTGCTATCATCACCATTGAAAGGATAAGGAAACAGACCCTATAATGTTACTTGATTCGCTCTGGTAGAATCAGAGTTTGGATTTAAACTTAGTTGACAAAATAAAAAATTACATTTTGAGTAAAGTCCAGCTTTTTGCTAAGTTTATAGAATATGAAAATGTTTCCAGAGACTAGGTTTTAATATTGGGTCTTAAAAATTTTGGTTTTTCTTTAAAATGGGTTTAAATTGTTAGTATTAAAGAGGAGCGTGATTTATAAACCTTTTTTTCCCTCGAGCTATATAAACTGATATATATTTATAGGTATTTATTGGTATATTTTATAAAATTAGCATCTAGCTTTTAAACAGGAAAAATACCAATAAGATATTTATTTTCTGCATTTCATCTTCCCTGAATAAAGTGATTGTTCCCCTGCTACTTCTGTCCTCTTAAAGGTAAAATTATAAAACATCTAACTTAGGTGAATTTGTACTGGCTTTTTTTTACACAGAGACCTCTAGTTTCATAATTCTTCCTTAATGTCAGGTGTTTTAACTAAAAATATCACTGTTCGCACCGGAATTGCACATGACGAAGAAATAATGACGTCTCCATTCCGCACATATGTAAGATGGTAATGCGTGTAATGGGAATCTAAATTTAAAGTTTTATTTTATACTCTTCTAACCTGTCATCAGAAAGGACATTTCTGAAAGGAAATAAATAATGCTTTTAAAGTTCTTACACTGAGAATTTAATATATTCGAATTATACATTTCAAATGATTATAATTTGAAATTAGAATTTTTACTTTGATGTATGACTTCAGAGTATTTTTGGGGGGGTTACATTAAATATAATATATGTGTCAGAATCTTAAAAGACAAGAGTTAGAAAATTTGAATAGTTAATAGATTTTGTGGAAAATATTTTGTTTAAGCAAGTATTCTGTGTAAATTTCTGATCTCAATTAATATTGAAGCATTCATTTACTCACATCTATACTTCAGGTCTCCTCAGTTTTAAAATGTTTTTAGTAAATATATGAAGGCCACCAACTAAGAAATCAGCCTCTGTTTATTCTGGTCTCTCTTTTGATTCAGAGAATAATTAGGAGATTCTCCATAAATACTTGGTTGAATTGTGGTATGGTTACTCTCACACTTATTTGACAGTTTAAAACAATATGCCACCTATTTTCATCTCTAAACATTAAATAAGACAGAAATTGTCTTTAGAGAGTATAACATCTAAATCACCTTGCAAGGTCAACTAGCGTAAATCAAAGGCCCACAGACAAGAAAAATTAACAGTTCATTCTTTGTAAAAATTCTATTTTATCAGAGCATGGAGACCATGTTACATTGCTGGGAGAACCACAAAACAATGCCAGCAAGATCACCAACACAGCTTTAAATTCTTTTCCTCCAGGATTAGGCTGTTTTCCTCAGTCTCATTGCCTCAGTTACCTTTGTACTTTAACTTTGTTTAGTAAATTGCCCGATGACAATTCTTGTTTCGTACAAAGGTCACATAATTGTTTATTTTCTATAGAACAATGTTGTGAGAGAACACATATACTTCTCTTTAAAGAAAAAAGTATTTAGTATCTAGTCCCGCATTCCTAACCTTATACCATAATACTCATCTACCTGTTGAATTCTTAGGTTATTTCTTAGACCTCGTTCTTTTTCTTTGCTTTTCTTTTTTTTTTTTTTTT
>NW_011888806.1:636449-653784 GCF_000151845.1 Pteropus vampyrus | reverse complement strand
TTCACTTCCTTCAGATATTTTTTTATCATGTGGCTCTTTTAGTTATCATGTTTATTTCCATGAGAGAGTAGGACTGGTGCTAATCATAAATTACCAAAGGTTCAGTTTTTACTAATCAAATATAATATTTGAAAAATAGTGGAGACTCAACTAAACTAGGGACATGGTCAGATAAGAAAACATTGACAATTCTTGACAAATTGAGACTCCCGGATTGCCATAGAATAATGGCATCCACCTAGATCTTTTTTTTTTTCCCCACATGCTTTAATAATTCATACCAATCAACAAGAGATCATATAAAACCAACTAACCATAACCTATTCCTTCAGCATTCCTGGAAGAGAAATAAATATACAAATCTAGCTAACTCAGCTTCAGAGCCCATTATAAAGAGTGTTCAGTGAAGACTGCAGAGACTAACATTTAAAAGGTGAGAGGGGAATGGGTTGAACCAGGAGCTCCGGAGTGATAGTACACAATTAAAGTTGCTTTTAGAAAGAAAAGGTTCTGCTTTGGTGGGAAAATACTAAAATTTGTTCTTAGATTCTGTTAGAGCGTTGGCTATTGGAAAGTCAAAAGGAGGGGACTTAAAAAGTACACAAGACCCTAGGCTACAGATCTGGAGAGTGCTTGTTTGAGGATGAACTTGTTCCTTCTTATAGGCTTCATGGTGAAGAGAAAGAATGAAGCAAGAGGGGAGAATTAAGTGTTCCATAGAAATAAGAAAACTACAAAATTAGAAGATACACTAATAACTCCCTTTGACTTAAGTTCAAAAGAAGGAGCTTTTGAACTAAGAAAACTAGATATTCATTCCAAATATTTACTTTTACTGCATACAGCATTTATTGCTAGTTAAGGAAAATAAAAGCTATGTACTGAATAGGAAATTGCAGATAATATATACACACACAGGTGCTACAAGGAACAAAACAAAAAATAAGAATCACAACATTTTAACTATAAAAAGTTTTCCTCTAAACCGAACACAAAGCAGTTATCAGTAACAGAACATCATGACCTATATTAAGCATCCTTAAGCCTTTGCAGATATGAAAAGAAAAAGCCCTCAAGTAAGAAATTCAAAAACTTGGAACTCAGGTGGATAAATACCAGAAAGATGTGAACTAAGAGTTGACTAGAAGAAAATGAAGAAAAAGCAAAATCATTTTAGAAATTAAGACTAAATTACAAGGTACCAAGGAGGAATAGAGGTGACTGAAAATTTTATAAAGAGCATTGAGAAAAATGGGCAGAAGAAAGAAGAGGAAGGATCAGAAGAGAAAATGATTGATATAGATGATAGGCAAAAAAGAACCAACATGCATGCAATTAGAGTCCTTTAGGAGAAAAAAAAAAAAAAAAAGCTAAAACATGTTTAAAACTGTGAACTTCTTGGAAGTAAAGAAAGCCAGAATCTATATGTTGAAAGGTACACCATGTACTTGTGAAAATTGACTTGGAACAGTCAATTCGAAGACATAATCTGATCAAACTTTTAGGTTTAAAGATAAAAGTAAGTACAAAGGAAAAATTCTCAGGGTCTCTATGCAAAAAGATCAAGTTATTTAAAAAGAAAATCAGATTGGCATCAGACTTCTCAACAGCAATATACAAAGCAATTCAATATTGGAGCAGTATTTTCAGAAAACTCAATAAGAATTTCATTTTGAGCCAAGGTGCTCAAAGTATCAAGACTGTAAAAAGCACTGTTAAACTTGGAGGAACCCAGGGAACACTATACTCATTAGCCTTCCAGGGGCGTCTTTCAAACTTGCGCTGTCCAATATAGCATCCATTCTCTGACATATTGAACATTTGAAATGAGACTAGTCCGAATTTAGGTACACTGTAAGTATAAAATACGTACTAGATTTTGAAGACTTAGTACCCGAAAAAGTAAAATATCTCATTAACAGTTTTTAATATTGATTACATATAGAATCTCGTTTTTTTAATCTCATTTTAAAAATTTCGTAAAATATTTATAAATACTTGATTTCTATTGCAGCATTGTAGGCCATTATTTCTTGAATTGTAGGTGGTAGTTGATCAAAGAAGTTTAAGAGCTGGGCTAGCCAGTATAATAGGATGGAAAATGCAGCATAGGAACAAAATCATCATCATCATCAATAAAATGTAATTGGGTTATTCAGTTTTGGAGAGAACATTTTAAAAAGAAAACATAATGAACCTTAAGTTTATCATTCTAGGGTTAGATTCTAAGGAAGAGATAGCATTTTGGCTCCAAGATATGTTAGTGTGCTTAGTCGAAAGCAGAAAGGAGTGTATGTCCAAATACATTCATATCTAGGAGTTTGTAGAAAAGGGATCACAGAAAGGCTTGATTGAATCAAATTGGAAAAATGAGAAACACCATCTTTAAACCTTTCACAGGCCATGAGATTAATAACAGAAGCAAGGTATAACTGTGATCCTGGGTGCTGTTTGCCCTCTGATACGCATTTAACACTATACTTCATAAGGGCGAAAAATAAATAAAGCTCTCATTATGTACAATCTTCAGAAAGAAATGAGCCTCCATTAGTATGTGTAGTTTGTGATTGAAGCATTGGCAGAGGATCTGGGTTTTCTAACATTAAATAATAAATGTTACTATTTTTGCTTAAGTTTGCTAAATTTGAAAAACTTATGTTCGTAAGAAAGAGGAAAATATGTTAAGAGAAATGTGAATAGAAGTGATGATATATACCAAATATATACTGAAAAAGATTTACTATCCTCAATACTTACAGTACCAGTACTGACTTACTACCATCACTAAGTACTTCACTTTAAGTTATTGCTGAGGAAGAGGTGAAAGATTCATGTTGCTGTGTTTTCCTAACATTCTTTTTCAGCAGGGGCCCACGTAACTCGACCTCTAAAGCTAGCAGTGGTTCTTCTGCAGCCATTTACTTGATTGATGTTAACTGGTTTTCTTATCTAGTAAGCACTAACCCAGTGTCCTGAATGTGCCCAAGATACGAAGCTTGTAAAGTGGACTTTTAATTGGTGTAACGAATTGAAGATGATTCAATATCTGAATGAGAATTATCTATTTTCAACAGAAATGTATGGTTTAATATTTAAAGGAAAATCGCATAAATAATAGATTACTTAAATTAACATATTTTCAGTGTCTTCACTGTGATTATGGATGTTTTGGCCTGATATTAAAGGTATGAGCAATACCATACTCCTTTTTATCCTTGATAGTCCATGACAGTTGTGTTCCCTCTAGAAAGCTTTTTACATGATCTAAACGCTTTCACTTTTACCTCTTGTAATTCAGATTTCCCAAGTACTCATTTGGCATTGTAAAAGAAAAGTTAAAGTTTCATCATTAGGTAGACTTGGGAATCTATAAATAAATCATTTTTCCTCGTAAAATCTATATAAAATATATATATTCCTGTTATTATAATTATTTGATTTTATTATGTTCAGTAATTTATTTTGATATGTAATAAAAGAGGATCTAATTTTATTTTTTTCTAGACAATCAATTTTCCCAGCACCATTTATCAA
This sequence comes from Pteropus vampyrus, assembly GCF_000151845.1. Lineage (NCBI taxonomy): Eukaryota > Metazoa > Chordata > Mammalia > Chiroptera > Pteropodidae > Pteropus > Pteropus vampyrus. Next base: position 650,250 of record NW_011888806.1, on the reverse strand, counting down.
TTAGTCTATTCCTTATTGGTTGACAGTGCTTTTTTAATCATATAACTACTTAATATAATTGGGTGAGTTTGGAAGTTTATTCTGTTTCACTAATCTGTCTATTATCGTGTTGTAATCATGCTGTTTTAACTATGGCAGCTTTATGGAGTAAGTTTCTTTTTATAAATCTATCTTTTAGAAATTTTTATTGTCACAGGTTTGTTATATCAGTGAAGTTTTAGAAATACTTTGTCACATCGCTGAAAAATCCTATTAAAATTGGGATAAACCATAAATTAATTTGGAAGGAAAGAAAACTCAATATTTTGTCTCTCGAAGAACGTATATTTTCTTTTATTCGTCTTTATGTCACAGTAAGATCGTGTAGTTGGTTCGTATGCTTTCCATACATACATTATTTAAAGTATTTCTACATATTGGTTTTTTTTTTGGTTTTTATTGCAAATGGATTTTTCTCTATTATAATTTTTAAGTGGTTATTGTTGGAGATGAATTTGAAGAGTATTGATTTTTCTGTTTTTATTTATATCCAGCTACCTTCTTAACTCGGTTATTAGTTAAAATAAATTTTAGCTAGTTCTCTTGGGTTTTACAATCAGAACATGTACACATGATGTACATGTAATATTTTTCCTCTTTCCCTTGTGATTATAGCTGCTATGTGATAGCTTGAACTTCCAGCAAAATAATAACAGTGATATGAGTAGCATCTTATTTTAGTTTCTGATGTTAATGGCTGCACTTCTGATGCTCTGCCAATTTGAATACACCTCTTGATTTAATGTGAAAGTCCTTTATTGTGTTAGGAAAATAGTCTTAATTAAAGAATGATATTTTTTTTTAAATCGAGAGTGGGTACCTTTAAACCATAAATCCTTAGCCTAATCAGTTAATATTTAAAATAGTATATATCCACCATTTTTTATTGTTTTAAGGTTTGCTTATAATGAAATTATTTGGGGAGGACATTAATACTAGAGGAAGTTTTTGTAAGAATGGAAAGTGCAACATAGTTTTACAATCACAGAGTCAAGGTCATTTAGTATATCAGGTTCTGTATAATTTATACCTTCCTTTATGTTATTCAGGGACAGATATTTACCTAATGAGAATTAGTACCTAAAGAGCAACTAAAATTAATAATATGAATTATATATTTTAGAATGAATGATTATTAAATTGTTTGATAAACACTATAGGAAATTTCTTAATTTAGTTATATATAGTCCCCATAGGTTCATAACTACAGTTAGTAAAGCATTACTTTTCCTACCAGAAAATTGTTTATAATGTCCTATCCTATTAGCCTTTAAATTGTCTACAGCTATAAATTTAGGTATTCATTTTTTGTTCGTTTGTGTCATTCAACCCTGAAAATGTGAATTTGATTGCTTATGATTTTTCTTACTTTAACTTTACATACATTCCTTAGTGAATTTGTAATGTCTTATGAATTTTGGTATTTCAAGATTTAATGAAATATGAATATAAACTCTTTTGTAAGCTAAAAATATTGTTTTAAATACTTGGCATTTAAGACCTTTTTAAAAGTTTGTAACATTTGACTTGAAAGAAGAAACATCAGCCAAGAAAATAGGTAATTAAAGTAAATAATTCTGCTTTTGAAGGTTTATGTGAAGTTTATCCATTATTTTAAAGCTAGAAGAGATGTGATACCATGGGAATGCTTTATACCGAGTTAATAAATAAAAGCAAAATTATTTCATTTTTCATTGTGACTTATTATTTACTGCAGTTTTCATTTTTTGAATTATAAATGTATGTGAATGTTAATGACCATCTGCAAAATTGCTGAAATAGGAAAAGTAGTCATAACATTAAAGACAAAATAAAGAGTAAAAGATGAATCTTTGCTTGAAGCAGTCAAAGTAAGGGAAGAATAGCCAGGAAATAGAAAAAGTCCCAAATTAAGAAACACTTTTTAGAAGCATATTAAAAAGATGTTTAAGAAATGTATGCTGTCGGAAGTAAATCTTTTTAACTGAATATAAGATACTATGTTATTTTCTATTTGCTGTACAGTAAGATCTTGATGAAGACTATTAAGGCCAGAAGTATATATGATATACCACATTCTTAACCACGTTTGATTCATTGTCATTTTACTCTCATAACAAATCACTAATAAGTGGGGACATGTTACTACTTTGTTTTTAATAAGGTGGAGTTTTGGTATAATTTTCTAGGGGAATATTTATATAATGGGCTATATAATGCAGAGAATCTTTATTCTCTTTTTTAAAAAAAGTTAATATTTAGTGCCTTTTGTTGCTATATATATTCACTTGAGGTTTGGGCTGTTTTACCGCCACTTAAAAAAAAACAGCACATTATGCACTTCTGAGATTTAAGAAAGCTAGCGCATTTAGGTAGAGTGAAAGTCCTTTTTTTTTCCTAACTCTGTAGTTATACAGAGTTGTTGGAGCACTAGTAGAGAATACTGTGTGAAATTTCATCATCCTACACATCAATTATTCATTTGTAGCGCAAAAAAAAAAGTCTGCTTTCTAAATTTGGGTAGACCCATTAGAATACTTGTATTTAGTTGAATCCATACTGCCATGATATGTCATACTGCTTTGGTCAGATGTTAAATATCTAGTTTAAAATTAGATTTGGAACATTTTGTACAGTCATGTCATACTTCGGTGAGGTGAAGATTTAGACTACACACCTCTCCATCTTTAGGCCTCATTCATTCATATATTCAGCACTGAGTATTTATTTAGAATGTCCCAAACATTGTGTACTGTCTCCTAATAAAGGCAGAAACTTAATATATCTGCCCTCAGAAGCTAATTACTTGTGTTGGAGACCGAAAAGTAGATGTAAAATTATAATTTATCAATTTATCATACTAAGTGCTGTAACAGGTATGTTCAGTGTCTAATAGGAGTACATTTATTTGATATATTATCAAATCAAAAGAGGATAATCGTAATAAAAGGCAATAGGAAGTGATCTGAATCCAGTACTTAGCTTTTTAAAACTATCAATTCCTCATTTATTGACTGAATTTTGAAAAAAAATTGTAGTTGGCATACAATATTAGTTTCAGGTGTATAACATAGTGATTAGACATTTATATACCTTACGAAGTGATCACCACGATAAGTCTAGTAACCAGCTCATTAGTTATTATATTATTGACTATATTTCCTAGGTTGTACATTATATCAGTAACTTATTTTATGACTGGCAGTTTGTACTTCTTAATTCTGTTCACCTTTAAAAAAATTGTTTTTAGAAGATACTAGAAGTAATTGCTTTACATGAAACATAATGAACTCATTTATACCTTGTTGTGCCCTGAGTAACTCTAATAAAATGCGTGCTAATGCTTTTGGTTTGTGAACCACTCTGGCAAGGTTCTAGACCTGTACTATCCAGTACAGTATTCACTAGCCACATATGGGGTGTTGAGTACTTGAAAGGTGCCTACTTGAAATTGAGATGAGCTATAACCTCAGAGACTTAGTACTGAAATCAAGAATGTAAAATGACTCAATTTTTATGTTGATTACATGTCGAAATGATAGTATTTATATAAATAAAATGTTTACTAAACTTATTTTATTTTATTTTTTTTACTCTTTTTAACATGGCTGCTAGAAAATTTTAAACCTTGTGACTCACATTGTATTTCCGTTGTCCCAAACCAGAGTTTCTCAAACTTTAGGATACATAAAAATTATTTGGAGATATTGTTAAAACACAGATACCTGGGCCTTACCCCAGAAATTCTGATTCAGTGGTTTTAGGTGGAGCCAAGAATTTGCATTTCTAATAAGCTCCCAGGGGATGCTGATGTGCTAATCTATAGATCTCACTTTAAGAAACAAGACTCTAATGTAGGCAATATCTTTTCGTTGGGTTGAAAAGAATGCCTATGATAAATCAAAGGTCATATCAATGTTTACACAATCTGTTTTGGTCTAATCCATATATCTGTATGAAATGTATGTGTTCTTATTTGGAAATATTTGTTGAGAAGGATAAGGTAAGGCCTTCCTCTTTTCTCAGGGTAGTGGTTTATTAGGGTTCTCAAGAGAAATAGAACAAATATAGATAGATCAATTGATCTAGATAGACAGAGAGAGAGAGAGAGAGAGAAAGAAAGGGATACATGAGAGAGAGATTTTAAGGAATTGGCTTACTCAGTGATGGAGCCTGGCTAGTCCAAAATCTAAAGGTTAGGCTGACAAGTTGGAAACCAAGGAAATAGCTGATGTTGCTGTCAAGTTCGAAGGTGGTCTGCTGACAGAATTATTTCTTGCTCTTGGGGAGGTGGGGGGAGCATTGTTTGTTAAGGAGGCCAGTCTTTTGTTCTAGTCAGGCCTTCACCTTGACGAGGTCCACCCACATTATGAAGGACAATCTGCTTTACTTAAAGTCTACGTATTCTCATCCAAAAGCACCCTCATACCCTCATAGAAACATCTAGAATGTTTGACCAAATATTTAGGCACCTTGGCCCAGCCAAATGACACATAAAAGTAACCATCACAAGTGGAATATATATTCTACTGAAGTATCAAAATGGATTGTGTGGCATAATAGTTATGTGTTTAGATGACTGCTGGTAAGGAATGATACCATTAGTATTAGAACTTTCTATACAAGAATCTGTAATTGATTTTATTGAGGTTTTTCATGACCTACTTTTTAATATTTATTGTGATAAACACCGAAACGAGGTTCCAGAAGGCAGAGTAATAGGATTTTTTTTTTAGAGACATAAGGATTCAAAGTCTAGTTTTTAGCACACAATGTTCTATGAGGTGAGTTCATTTTAGATGCTTGTAATTTTCTCTTCCCATTGTTAAGTGTTATGCATCTTTTCTCCTCATTGTGATAAAGGAGCAAACAGAATGTTTTGATTTGGCTCATAATAACTTAGTTGTGGATTGTTCATCTTTTCTTTCTGATGTGTGCATGTGGGAGGGATAATATAAAGGCGAGGTAACTTTCTACAGTGATTTCTGAAGGTTTATAGAACATTTTTGCATATGTTTGCTTTGAAAAAATATCATCTAAGACTTGATTAGCTTAATGCAAAGTGAAAGTTTAGTTTCTGCATGAGTTAGTGTTTGGTAATTCTACAAAAAGACTGATTCTTGATGAGAGAATTCTTTAAATATAAGACAGTCTCCTTATATGCTCAGTCCTTTTTTCTGTTAGAATTAGTACTACAACATCCAAAAATGTAACTCAGTTGCTCCATCTTTAGTATTCTATAACAGTTAATACATTCTCCTATTTGAACTTATTTCAGTGTATATTATTTGTATATTCTTTTTTTCATTTGTTTAGTTATAAATTCCATAAGGTCAGGGCAATTCCATTCAACTAGCATTAATTGGCTACCCCCATGCATTAGTTCGTACCTTGCCCTGGAGAGTTTGGATAGACAAGGAATAGGTAAATTTTAATGCAGTATAATACATTATATAATAGAGCTGATTACAAAATGTTGGATAAACAGAGAGCTAGATTCAAATGCTAGTTGTAAGAGTCTTTCAAAGTGTCTTAGAAAGACTGACGTTTCACCTGGGTCCTGATAGTTGAATAGATGTTTTACAGTTTTACCACATTTTTCCCTCCACCTGTTTTTTCTTCAGACCTGGATAACACCATCTACCTTTCTCACTTCTCAATCCAGAAGCCTTTAGCTGCTGGCAAAAAAAAATTAAATAAATAATCACTGAGTAGTATAGAATGTTGCTATTACAAATTTCGGGTTTCTGGGTTCAGCTAGTAATGCTTTTACATAGTCCTTCTTTGTAGAATGTATTTTTCTCCTTTACTGCTTAGAATATGCTTTATTCTTTAGAACTCAGCTCAAATGTTACCTGAAAATTTCCATGATCTTCACAGAGATGTGATTGGGTCCCACTATACATTGTACGTAACCTTCATGGTAGTATCATTCTCATTGAATTATGATCATTTATTAAACTCTTTCTCTTACTAGACAGCTCTCTAAGATTATATAATTTGTATCCTCTTTATTTTATATTCCCAGCATAGTAGCAACTCAGTAAAAATGCATTTTTCTTATATAATGTCATCCACTCCCAAGTCTTCAACCACTAAATAGATTCTAACAACTTGGAAACAGTTACAAGATTGTGTGTGTGCTGGGGGAGGTGGGTGAGTTTGATGAGCAAGATCAGGGAATACTGGATTTTGAAAACACGGTATACTTTACCCAAGTAATGTGAGGGCCCAAGGATTGTGGGAAGAACATCTCAGCAGAGGAAGCAACGTATACAAAGTCACAACAGTGGGGGAAAACCTAATTCAATTAGAAACTGAAAAGTTTGGTATGGCTAGCAAAAGGGGTACATTTGGGGAAGAGGATAACTGGAAAAGGGAGTAAGGGGTCAAATTATAAAAGAGCTTTTATGCCATGTGCCTTATTCCACTTGAGTTGCTATAAGAAAATACCTTGGACTGGGTGGCATTTCTCACAGTTCTGGGGGCTGGAAAGTCCAAGATCAAGGTTCTGGCAGATTTGGTATCTAGTGAGGTCTCCTTCCTGATTCATAGACAGCTTAGCTGTCTTTTTATGGGAACTTCACATGGTAGAAGAATTGAGGCATCTCTCTGAGGTCTGTTTTTGTAAGGCCGCTGATCCCATTCATGAGGACTCGCCCTTATGACCTAATCACCTCCCAAAGGTTTGACCTCCTAATACCATCACATTGGGGGTTCAGTTTTAACCTATGAATTGAGGGGGGGCACAAATATTCACTCTCTAACACCATACTAAAGGGAGCCATTGAAAGCAAATTAAAATCAGATTTTTATTTTTAAAAGATTGCTGTAGTGGCAGATTTAAAGAAGTGTTGGAGAATAGCTAAGAAGAAAGAAGGGGAGGACATTTTTTCCTCAGATACACGAATTAAGGATAGTTAACATCATGGATAAGTTTAGCTATAAAGGGACAAAATATTTGCACTCTGGTACCAGAAAAGGTTATCTGTTGATAGTGATGGAGAATATGGCACAGTGAGTGGTAAAATGTTTAGAACTACTAGCTTAGGAAATGTGATAGGGAAATGACTAGAGTTAAATAAAAGGATCAATGAACAATGTTGAAGGTTCAATTGAGATTATAAAATGTGAATTTATTGTGGTACTAGCTAACATATTTAATAACTTAACATTTTAAAATTAGAGAGTAGGAAGAAATACATGGCTGAATTCATCCACTGTCCGGGATTGAGTGACAAGGTAAAATAGGGTTTTAGGAAATTTGCTGAAATCATTGATCATTTTATTCAGAGTAGGTAGGGATGATATGAATCACAGAGAGGGCTGATTCGAAAGGAAGGAGAAGTCGAAGGAATAGAGGTTTCAGTGAGGTAAAAAATGATTACGAAGAAGGAAATAAATACACAATAGTCTAGAATACTGTGCTCAGAAAGTAATTTCCAAATGTAAGCTTTCAGCCATGGATAGTTACATGATGACAGAGCCCTGGTATGGTTCTGTGGTGAGTTGTTAAAGAGTGGTAGAGAATTAGGTCATTCATTAAAGTCACAGAATGTGAGGCTGAGTTATTCACCAATTCGTCTAGATTCATAGTTGTTCGGGATAATAGCAGGACTTGGAGGGGAGAGAAACCCTGAGAGTAAGCTCCAGTGTACTTGAGGGTTGTTAGAATTCTAGCAATGAGAATGAGGGCACATGGTAGAGGCTGAAATAGAGATTGTTTTTGAGTGAAGATAGAAGACAAATGGTTTACAAAAGATAGTTTTCAGCTAAGAAAATACCAATTTGAGCTCCAATCTCTGAATCTTGGGGTAGAAAGTGAGGAAGAAGGTGGTTTAGGGAGTGTCTGGCATTTGTTTAGAATAGTTAAGAAATCCAAAGGGCGCAGTACAAAGTGTCCAAAACTAGGTCTGAAGGGAAAATTCTGATCTAGGGATGGTACTGGGGTGTGGGAAAGTTCTTTAACTGACAATCTCACAATTATTCTTTTCCCAGTTATTTTGCCCTGTCTGTGTGGTTTGGGAGATTGTGATCCATTTTCTCATCTGTGATCTTTACTCTTTCTCTCTGCTTAAGAGTGTGACTTCTTCTTTGACTAATATTTCCGCTTTTGTTCTCCTGAATTAGGCACCGTTAACACACTTCCTTCATACTTTTTCTCCTTATCATTTAAGAAGATCCACCCTGTAATACCATACTTTCTCTCTTAGGACATTTTGCCTTGACTTTTCCAAACCTTGTTGGTTTTGTAGAATTTACAGTTTGATATTTGTCTTGGCTCTTACACAAAGATCTAAACAATTACTCTAGTGCTATCATATCTAGTAAATCCAGGACCAAATTGAAACCTTTGAACACCATTTTACAGTGCTTCATATTACCATCCCCTATATTACTATTCCCTGGTCTGCAAAGAGCATTATATCTAAAGAGCACAAACATCTCCAAATTGGGAGTCCAGATCACTTTGCCAGTCCTTTTAGGTTCTTGGACCCAATTTCACTGTGTGGAAGGAGGGGTTTTCCTCACAGCAACAAGCAATACTCTGGACACTAGCTAGATGTCCTACAATTCACCTTAATTATACCGCTATCTACCCAAAGATAGCATCAGATTCCACAGGGTAAGGGTTCAACCCTGCAAGACTGCTCCCTGCCCCAACTCCAGATGCCAGTCACAAGCCTAGGCTATTACCTGAGCTTCTCCCCTACTGTCTATAAATTGAAGGTTGCAACTATCCCCTCCAACTCAGGTTGCCATTCACAAGTCCATATCGTTGCCCATACTTCTGCCTGACTGGCTATAAGTCAGAGTTTCCCACAACCCTCCTTCGGTTCCATTAATTTGCTGTAGCAGCTCACAGAACATGGAGGAACATTTTACTTACTAGATAACTGGTTTATTATAAAAGGATATAACTGAAGAACCGCTAAATGGATATAACTGAAGAACCGCTAAATGGAAGAGATGCACAGGGCGAGATGTGGGGAAAGGGTGAGACATTTCCAGGCTCGCTCCCAGCACTCCACTCTCCCACCTCCACGTGTTCATCAACCTGGAAGCTCTCCAAGCCCTCTCCGGTGGGCTTTTATGGAGGCTCCATTTCCTAGGCACGATTGAGTAACTCATTGGCCGCTGGTGATTGATTCAACTTCTGGCAGCTGGACCCCTCCTGAGGTTGGGGGTGGGACTGAAAGTTCCAACCCTCTAATCTTATGGTTGGCTCCCCTGGCACCAGCCTCCATCATTAGGTGCTTTCTAAAAGTCACCTCATTATCATAACAAAAGACACTTTTACCTCTTCACTTAGGAAATTGTAAGGGTTTTAGGAGCTGTGCCAGAAAAGAAGACCATATATATATTTCTTGTTAGACATCACCATATCATACCAACCTTATTCCTACTGTCTAATTGATGGTTACGGTGATGGGGTTGGAGGAGTGTGAGTGTGGTAGGAATATGCAGTTTTTGAGAATGAGGCTCAAGTGAACGATTTTTTTGAAATACTGCACTTGATTCTGTAAGCCAAATTCATTTCTTTATTCTCTAAGTTATCAGGGAACCTTCAGTGGCTGCAGAAGGTGTGTGCGAGTGTGGGGTGAGGAGAGGGAAATGGTTGGTGAGTATCCTAGTGATGTTAACAGACTTCATGCTCTATGCTGTTACTTGCACCCTGATTATATCTGACTATATGCTTGAACCCCAATTCAAGCCACTTTGGGTATACATCTTGCTTAGTCTAGCTTAGTCTCTAACACCATCCATTCTAGTATGGACCTACAAAGGAATAGAGTACAGAAAATTATAGTTCTCTGGGGAAAATGAGAGTCTAGAACAATGGACGATCATGAAGATGAGGCAAATGGCAGTCTACACTGGATTCAGTGCCTCTGTACATTAATGTGTTGTGGGATTTTTATCAATATATTAAAACTACTTGTCTATCTCCCTCACTAAGCTATAAACTTTTAAGGCAAGGTATGTATCTTATTAACCATTTGCTTAGCACGTGGTTGATGCTTGCTAAGTATTTAATGCTGAGTTGGTGCATTAAATGAATCCTGAATGGTTATAAAACCTCTCAAAAGTTAACAGTGTAACTTGAGTGTATGTGTAATGGTGATATCATGCCCCTTTCATTAATATGTATGTTTCTTAAGGAAAGAAGTTTCTCAAGAAATATGGTATATGTTTTCTCAACTTTTATTTCATGATTCAATGTCTGTTGGTTTCTGGTAGCTTTTCAATATCATGTGTGTTTTAAGAGCCATTGTTTAGTTATTATTTTATCAGCAATATCAGCAATAATTAAATTCAATACATATACTTACTTTTTTTTTTTTTTTTTGGTAGATTATAGTGGCCGTAAGTCTGTTTCTCTTTTCATTTTAGTGTTCATGGGTTTTGTTGTTCTTGTTGTAGTCAGAGCATATTGAGAAGAGTTGTTTGAAAAGTTTACTTGATTCTCTCTTTTCAGAATGTTAGACATATTTTTTATAGAATTATCAGGTTTTTACTAATTGGTTCTTTAGCAATACTCTTGATATCTTCAAACAAAAATTAATCACTTATTGTCTCTTCAAAGTAAGAGGAGAGTAAATGACTTATTCTGTAACAATTACTCATGATTTATTCTTTTAACAATTACTGTTTCATCTGACAGTCTTGTATATTACTTTTCTTGAAGTGCTTTCTTCCATTCGTTTCTCAGGAGTTCATTCTTATCTCCCAAACAGAGTCTTTAAAATATTAAATTTCCTCATAATATAGTCAGCAACTCCAGTGTCACAATCTATAACCTAATCATTGTCATTAAGTGAAAACCTCTACCAAAAGCTTACAAAAAATTATTGATTCTTTATGATTTCAGCTTAAAGTCATATGTTCTGAAGTATTTTTTAACCTTTGGAAAATTAACATCAAATTTATTCTTGCTTAATAATATCTATTTTTGCTTCCCCATTCTCAACCCTGTCTTGAGCCTCACTTCATAACATTGAATTTCGTTCTCTAGGATTATACTTGAAAGGAAATTGTAATCTACTTCCACAAAACATATAAAACTTTTCAGTTTTACTTAAGTCAACGTGATTTTACTTGGATTTGCTTTCTCTTTCATTGAGTCTTTTAATAAAGCAAATCACTGCAGATCTTGATCAGCTCTTCTGTTGTGCCTTGTTTTTCTGTAGTATTTCTTTTCTATTACTTAAGAGTCTCTGTGCCCTTCCCCACTTTTTCCTCTCCTTTTCTCTGTTACAGGGCCCTCCCCCTTTGGGGAAGCCATGAGATTTGAGTGAGATAACCCTCATCTCCATTCCCTAGTTTACACAGTCCACTCACTGAGATTCATTAAGGCCCAAATCAGTCAATACATGGTATAGCATTCATTTATCTGGTCAAACACATTAATTTAGATTGGTTCTATTGGTGTGAACCATGGTAGTTTTGGCCTTTTTTTTTTTTTTTTTTCTGATGGGGAAATGTTGGGAGAGAAAAGATGTCTGTTGCTTGCTTAGAAGACCTAGAACTTACAGCAATTTTTCTACCATGGTACAAACTAGTATGACAATGCCAATACACAGGAGAATAAGGAGACTTCAGAGAAATGGAGCAGGATCCCTGATGAAGCCATTCATGAAGCTCACTCTTCTAGACTTTACAATTATGTGATTTGTGAGCTAATAAATTCCTATATTGGAGTATAGTGCAGTAGTTTTTATTACTTATAATATATACTGATATATACAGATTTGAAATAGATTTTTTCCTTATAAAACAATGTAAGCATATTATATACAGTTTGGAAAATAGGAAAAGAAGTTTTTATTATAATTTTTTTATTTTATAAAATTTGAATCATGCCATGTAAATGCAGGTTTCTTTTTTTAAAAAGTATATTTTTGAGTATTTACCCATGATGTTAAGTATTCTTTTTAAATGATGTTTTAATGATTACATAATGTTCTTTTGGATGGCTAGACCACAATAATTACCATCTTTTGTTGAATATTTCTTAGTTACATCTTAATTTACGATGATACTGTGAGCTATTTAACTGTTTCCTTTGGCCAAGATTAGTTTTAAGTGACCTCTTACTTTCCCCTCTTTTCTATATACCTTTTTGTTGTTTTTGTTTTCTCGGAAAACTGAACTAAATTTTGCATCACATTGACTTGTTTGCATAGAGTAGTGTTTCCTTAAGTGGGTTCCTTGGATCACTCAATTTTTTCTAGATGCTTCTTTAGGAAATAATTTTTTTATTTGAGAAACAGTATATAATTCTGTATGCTTATGGTAAACAATGACAAATTAAGGACTTCAAAGAATCCTGCTGAATCCTACAAATGCCAAATGTATTTAGCTTTGCTTATTTAATATTTTCCCCCAAGGTATTTCACAGTAGGACAGAGATGGGTCTTTTACTGAAAATGTTCTTTCACTGTGTTTTACTATATCCTCATTCTCTTAGTATGAAGTGAGGAAATCCACATTTACTACAGGGACCATATTTTCAGTAATTACTTTGAACTTTTCTAGATGAACAGTTCTAATTATATACTCTGCTTTTACCACAATCATTAACACACTTCTGGTGTTTATTTTCTCAGTAAATATCTTTTTTTTTTTCTTTCTTTCTTTTTAACCATGTAACTCTTAATTTTTTAGCAACTACTTTATAACCTAGTTAGTGGTAATTTTAAAGAAAATAGTCAAGCTAGCAGTTCTCCCTGCTTATGCCATTGATGCTTTCCAAACATGTAACTTCTCTGACTCCTACAGCTCACATTATCCGTGGAATTGAAATCACTGCCAAGACTGTCAGAATCATTTATTGTAATTTTATAAAATGATTCTCACAACTTAATCTTTTAGCAAAACCTATTTCTTATAGTGAGTCATTGTGTAAAATGGGTCTTTGTTCTGCCCTTTCTTTTCATGACTGCAAACATCCTTTTCTTTCCCGCATCTCATGTTCTTTTTATTTGCTCAAAATCCTTATTGGAGGAAAAAGGGTCTCATCAGTGAAAGAAATATAATTTTATTCATTTCCCCACTTTATGTACTTCCATTTTTCTTTTAGAAACATTAACTTCTCATTTTTCAGGCCCTTACTTTATGTTCTTATACTCGGCGTAGTCCTCTTATGTGTTTTAAATCAATTTTAAACCTGCTTTATTTTATACTCAGTTCTTTCTCTCCCCATCAATCACTGCTTCAATTTATCTCTCAAAATACTTTACATCCCTTTATTACTCAGTTGCCTCACTGTAGTTCTTACTCCTGTAAAATATATCAAATGAAGAATTTTTTCACATAATAACTTGGCAGATCTGGTCAAGGTATTGTCATCACCAAATAACAGCTATGATAGGAAACGCAGTGGACTAGGGATCAGAAAAACTGAATTTTTGTTCCTTTTCCAATGTAATCTTATGGCTTTATTTGTAATATGAAGAAAACATATCCTATCATGCCTGTTTCACATGACCTGTTTTTAAAATGAAGAGATAATATGTTTGAAAATGCTTTGAAAATTTTTTTCAATGCTCTCAATATAAATTTAAGATAGTGTTTTTATGGTAGTCAGCTATCAATTAGGTACCTTTAAATGAGGACCCTGTGACTCTGAATAGGAATTAGCTATAGTGGTAGGGGTTTGTGTGGCATTTCAGAGAGGGAAGATGCAGTAAGGAGGTATGAAATAAGATGATTAATTTGGATTATTTGTAATTTAGTGTCTAGAGTATAGGATGTCAGTGGAGGAGTATCAGGAGATAGG
>NW_011888806.1:632762-636399 GCF_000151845.1 Pteropus vampyrus | reverse complement strand
TGATGCTTTCCAAACATGTAACTTCTCTGACTCCTACAGCTCACATTATCCGTGGAATTGAAATCACTGCCAAGACTGTCAGAATCATTTATTGTAATTTTATAAAATGATTCTCACAACTTAATCTTTTAGCAAAACCTATTTCTTATAGTGAGTCATTGTGTAAAATGGGTCTTTGTTCTGCCCTTTCTTTTCATGACTGCAAACATCCTTTTCTTTCCCGCATCTCATGTTCTTTTTATTTGCTCAAAATCCTTATTGGAGGAAAAAGGGTCTCATCAGTGAAAGAAATATAATTTTATTCATTTCCCCACTTTATGTACTTCCATTTTTCTTTTAGAAACATTAACTTCTCATTTTTCAGGCCCTTACTTTATGTTCTTATACTCGGCGTAGTCCTCTTATGTGTTTTAAATCAATTTTAAACCTGCTTTATTTTATACTCAGTTCTTTCTCTCCCCATCAATCACTGCTTCAATTTATCTCTCAAAATACTTTACATCCCTTTATTACTCAGTTGCCTCACTGTAGTTCTTACTCCTGTAAAATATATCAAATGAAGAATTTTTTCACATAATAACTTGGCAGATCTGGTCAAGGTATTGTCATCACCAAATAACAGCTATGATAGGAAACGCAGTGGACTAGGGATCAGAAAAACTGAATTTTTGTTCCTTTTCCAATGTAATCTTATGGCTTTATTTGTAATATGAAGAAAACATATCCTATCATGCCTGTTTCACATGACCTGTTTTTAAAATGAAGAGATAATATGTTTGAAAATGCTTTGAAAATTTTTTTCAATGCTCTCAATATAAATTTAAGATAGTGTTTTTATGGTAGTCAGCTATCAATTAGGTACCTTTAAATGAGGACCCTGTGACTCTGAATAGGAATTAGCTATAGTGGTAGGGGTTTGTGTGGCATTTCAGAGAGGGAAGATGCAGTAAGGAGGTATGAAATAAGATGATTAATTTGGATTATTTGTAATTTAGTGTCTAGAGTATAGGATGTCAGTGGAGGAGTATCAGGAGATAGGATTGGGGAAGTATTATGGATGTGCTTGAATGTTTAACTTAAAATTATGGAGGATCATTTAAAGATTTAAAATAGGGGAGTGACATAAAATTTGCATTTCCAGAAGTTTATTTTGGTATCTTTGTAGATAACAGATAGGCGTGGTAGGAGGGGTGTGTGGCTGGAGTTAGGGAGACTGTTGTATTTAATAAAAAGCAGAGCTAAGAACTTGAAATAACATAAATGTAGAAAGGAAAGGATAGATGCACAAGATGCTAGTGAGACGGAATCTGTGAAACTTATGTTCTGATTAAATGTGGGTGGTAGAAAGGCATTTACGCAAAGAGAAAAATTTGTCATCATTCTAGGGCTTCTAGCTTAGGTAGCTTCTCTGCCTTTCACTGAGATAGAGACTAGGATGAATTTAAAGAACAGAGTATGAATTTGATTTGGGGAATGTTAAATTTGAGGTATTTATGGTACAAATGCTTTGTTTTCAGTTGAGTAAAAGGAGAGAGGATTTGAGACTTGTCTGGGTGGGTAGTAAATGAAGCTCAGGATTTGGATTAGATTGCCTGGGTGCAGCGCCAGATCTCTCGTTACACCCTGTTCTAAAAATTTACCCCTGGAGAAATACACAGTTCCTCAGAGACAAGGCTGCACATAGCCCTTCGAGTCATATTCCTGGCCCTTGCAGTCAATCCCAATCTGAGTCTTCTCTTTACTGACTGCCATAAGGATTCTTTGGACAGGTAATATAAAGATACCAGTTCTTTACTGTTCCCATAATACTAAGTAAAACTCAAATATTTTTTATTACTTTAAAAAAATATCAATCTAACCAAATACATTTTTTAATCTAAGAGAATTAAAAATGACTTTCCTACTCTATTGACCATGTCAGCTGCTATAGTAATAACAGTCATTTTTGTTTTTCTAACTTGGAGTTGACTGTAAATTGGTTATCAAATGGCTTTAATTAATTTATCCTCCTGAAGCCTGTATGCTAACATGTCATCAATTCAGCTGGTAGTAGGTGACAATACCCTTCTTGATATTTAAAGCCATTTATTTTAATGTATTTATTTGGTAGCTTTGTTGGGAACTTTAGCCTTTCTCAAGCCATATCTTAATTCTTGAGTTCCTTTCCACTCTGCCTATCCCTCCCTTCTCCCAGGTTGTTGGCCTTAAGAAGTTCTGACTTCTCCCCATATGGCATTGTAGCCTAGCTTCTTGATTTGCCCTTCTTTCAAGTTTCTCTGACCCAGTTGGCCAGTTTTCTTTTTCTCTCTATCACTGGCAGTTTCATAACTAAGCTGCCTATTGCCATCAGGAAGTCAGGAAGAATGTGGACACAGGACTGCAGGGACAGAATGAGTGCTTGCAACACTGCAAGGGCTACTGTGATGGATATGACTCTTGCAGTAGCTCCTACAGATATTATTTTAGAGGAGCAATTGCCCATCATATATAGGTCCTTCAAAATTCAAGGACTGCCAGCCACCTATAATTTGTAGGCATACTCAAACATTTTTATGACCTCACCTAAATGTGAATGGGGAGAAAAATATTGAATTGATTCCTGCACACATTTAAAAGGAGTGCAGTTAAAATGTCAATCGTGGTCTGGCTAAAGGTAATGAAAAGCCTGCCTTTTTTTTTTTTCTTTTTTTAGGCTTTCTGAGCACAGTGCATGATTTTTTTTTTTTTTACAAATAGACCTGCAAACACTAACTACTTCTTAATGCTCTTTTAAAATCATTTCAAGGGTGCTCACAGATAATCTGAGAACATCTTTTAGTTTCACAGATAAATCATGCATTTGAGATACAGTATAATGCCAGTGCAGAAAGTATATATGAAATGAGGCTGAAACTTTGTAATTATTTATTGGATAATTATGTTTTAGTGATAAGCAATATTTGGTTATGTTTTTATGCCACAAGAAAGAAGGTAATTCCCAACTGTTTAATTTAAATTCTAAACCTGTATAGAAATTCACATGATAGCAGGTAAATAGAATTCCTGTTAAATTTTTCTAAACTATAAATCAGATTTATATGAGAAACCAGATTATATTTATTCCTTTTTATTTCTGACAGAAGCATTAAAAAATGGTATTTCCAGTTTCCTGGTTCATCTTAGTATAGCTATTCTCCCAATTTCTTGGATTGCAGTCTGGAAAGTCTCATCAGAATACAAGAGTTTTGTATTGTTTGCTTCCCCCCCCCCCCCCCCCCCGCCTTGCCTTTGACATTCAGGCCTGATGTTAAGCCATTCTTTCAGTTAAAATGAGACATGCATGGGTGATTTGCAGTTAACTGCTCGCCTCCACACACACAAATGCCTCAGCTTCACATCTAATCATGATTCATGCCTTATGCCATACTCTTGCTCTCATCCTAGCACCAACAGATGGTGGGACAAGACCCCTGGGGCAGTCTGCCCCAGTGTTCTATGGTTGTACATCTTCTGGTAGCAGTGGTCAGAAAAGGAAGGATTTTAATAATGGCAGATTGGGTTATGTTCTTTTTGGGTTCTTGCTTAAAAAACAAATTAATTAATAGAAATTTGCCGTCAGATTTTCAGGTGTTACCTTAAAAACATTTTTTAGTCCATA
>NW_011888806.1:625628-632712 GCF_000151845.1 Pteropus vampyrus | reverse complement strand
AAAAAATATCAATCTAACCAAATACATTTTTTAATCTAAGAGAATTAAAAATGACTTTCCTACTCTATTGACCATGTCAGCTGCTATAGTAATAACAGTCATTTTTGTTTTTCTAACTTGGAGTTGACTGTAAATTGGTTATCAAATGGCTTTAATTAATTTATCCTCCTGAAGCCTGTATGCTAACATGTCATCAATTCAGCTTGTAGTAGGTGACAATACCCTTCTTGATATTTAAAGCCATTTATTTTAATGTATTTATTTGGTAGCTTTGTTGGGAACTTTAGCCTTTCTCAAGCCATATCTTAATTCTTGAGTTCCTTTCCACTCTGCCTATCCCTCCCTTCTCCCAGGTTGTTGGCCTTAAGAAGTTCTGACTTCTCCCCATATGGCATTGTAGCCTAGCTTCTTGATTTGCCCTTCTTTCAAGTTTCTCTGACCCAGTTGGCCAGTTTTCTTTTTCTCTCTATCACTGGCAGTTTCATAACTAAGCTGCCTATTGCCATCAGGAAGTCAGGAAGAATGTGGACACAGGACTGCAGGGACAGAATGAGTGCTTGCAACACTGCAAGGGCTACTGTGATGGATATGACTCTTGCAGTAGCTCCTACAGATATTATTTTAGAGGAGCAATTGCCCATCATATATAGGTCCTTCAAAATTCAAGGACTGCCAGCCACCTATAATTTGTAGGCATACTCAAACATTTTTATGACCTCACCTAAATGTGAATGGGGAGAAAAATATTGAATTGATTCCTGCACACATTTAAAAGGAGTGCAGTTAAAATGTCAATCGTGGTCTGGCTAAAGGTAATGAAAAGCCTGCCTTTTTTTTTTTTCTTTTTTTAGGCTTTCTGAGCACAGTGCATGATTTTTTTTTTTTTTACAAATAGACCTGCAAACACTAACTACTTCTTAATGCTCTTTTAAAATCATTTCAAGGGTGCTCACAGATAATCTGAGAACATCTTTTAGTTTCACAGATAAATCATGCATTTGAGATACAGTATAATGCCAGTGCAGAAAGTATATATGAAATGAGGCTGAAACTTTGTAATTATTTATTGGATAATTATGTTTTAGTGATAAGCAATATTTGGTTATGTTTTTATGCCACAAGAAAGAAGGTAATTCCCAACTGTTTAATTTAAATTCTAAACCTGTATAGAAATTCACATGATAGCAGGTAAATAGAATTCCTGTTAAATTTTTCTAAACTATAAATCAGATTTATATGAGAAACCAGATTATATTTATTCCTTTTTATTTCTGACAGAAGCATTAAAAAATGGTATTTCCAGTTTCCTGGTTCATCTTAGTATAGCTATTCTCCCAATTTCTTGGATTGCAGTCTGGAAAGTCTCATCAGAATACAAGAGTTTTGTATTGTTTGCTTCCCCCCCCCCCCCCCCCCCGCCTTGCCTTTGACATTCAGGCCTGATGTTAAGCCATTCTTTCAGTTAAAATGAGACATGCATGGGTGATTTGCAGTTAACTGCTCGCCTCCACACACACAAATGCCTCAGCTTCACATCTAATCATGATTCATGCCTTATGCCATACTCTTGCTCTCATCCTAGCACCAACAGATGGTGGGACAAGACCCCTGGGGCAGTCTGCCCCAGTGTTCTATGGTTGTACATCTTCTGGTAGCAGTGGTCAGAAAAGGAAGGATTTTAATAATGGCAGATTGGGTTATGTTCTTTTTGGGTTCTTGCTTAAAAAACAAATTAATTAATAGAAATTTGCCGTCAGATTTTCAGGTGTTACCTTAAAAACATTTTTTAGTCCATAGAACGAAATAAAATGAAAAAGCCACATTATTTTTTAGAAATGGGCTTGCTGAAAAGACAGCTGCTGTGCTTATGTCCCATCATGTGTACATTACATTTGTAATAATCTGAATTGTGAGAAATCAGTAAGTGAGAGCATGCAAAAGGATAGGTTTCATCTATTTATGCTTAAGTAAGTTTTCTGTTCTAAAAAATTACACCCGTCGTTGCCAGGTGACACATGTTGATTTGGTAGGTTAGTAGAATCTGAAGTTGCCGTTTATGGTCTGTGATCAGTATGATTGGTGACTTCAGGCAAGTTTAGTTCCTCTTTCTGGGCTTCTGTTTCCTCACTTAACACATAAGGTTGTTTTAAAGTATCTTCAAAAGAAACTTTTTATTTTAGTCCATATGAACTAATTGCAAATGACTTTTTTTTTTAAGATAATAAAGCCGTGGAAGTATAATTTTTCATACCTTCAACCATTTGACAGCTCTAGCTTCTGATGTTGCTAAAAGTGTTTACGGTTCTTTAACCCAGAATCCTGGGTAGTCAAGCAGTGCACAGCACAATGGTTTTTAACTTTTTTTTTCACCAGAACCTATGATTAGAAATAAATTTTACATACAGCAGTCATACCCATGTAGTTACATATGCATTTGCATACAGATAATTCAAACATAGTTTCACTAACAGTGTTTTATCTATGGGTACAATTTTTTTATTCTTTTGTTGTTGTTGCAGGTGTTGTTAATTCTACTTCTCTTTTCAAGAAATTGCTGCTCCTTGTTCACCAAATCCATATCAGAGTTCCTAATGGATTGAGACTCACAGTTTGAAAAACAGTGCACTAGTGAGCACTTACTATAAAGAAATACATTATTTGTCTTTTATAGACTTTCTCAAATTTTTCTATTAAAAATGACTTTCCTACTCTATTGACCACGTCAGCTGCTATTTACTTAACAAGAACTCTTTAGAGTTCTCTCTCATTTATATGTATATCTAAAAGATATAAAGCATATAGAGGAGCTAGCTACTCATAGAAACAATTTAAATAAAATGTTGTAATGAGCTGTATAACTGTCTTTAAACACATGCCATTCCTCTTTATTGTTCAGAATCAAATAGTAATTTTAAGTTTTATTTCCTTGAGCTTTTCTTTATTTGCATCATCATTCCAGATTTTCCTGTTATCTTTTATTTTAATAGGTCATGCTTTTAATAACAAATACATGAAGTGGCTTGGTTTCTTTGAAGGTTTCTTTATTTGTATTTTAACAAAGAAAGAAAGGAAAGAAGCAAGGCTTTTTGAATTTCCACATCACCAAATAGACTTTGAATACCATGGACTTATTTGCTGTTACTATTTCAATTTTTCATTGGTAATGGTTTGAAGAGTTGTATAAAAACATAGGAATCATATGGAGCTATATAATTTCCCCTGTCGCTCCATATAAAATGATATGAGGTGAGTTTTTTGCTCATTTAATTGCCATTTATTTTTTTAAATTATGATAGCATATAGGAAATCATAGTTTATATATATATATATAGTTTATATATATATAAACTAGTTTATATAATATAAAATGGTATGTTCAGAAAGGATTCCATATATATATAAAATGGTATGTTCAGAAAGGATTCCTTTATAATCTGACTGTAGATAGACAAAAGATTGCATCAAAAAGTGTTTTTTGTGTGTGTGTGCAGATAAAAACACAAAAGCAGCTTGTGGAACTGAAGATAATTTTATATGAATACATACATTTGAATGTATACTGAAAAAATTTCTATTATGGATGGCGAAAATTCTTGATAATGTATTGAATATGAAGTTGTCAGCTTTAGTCTTGAAGATTTTCATTGAAGTTCTTTTTATGTATCTCTTTCAGATATGGAAACAAGTGAAAAAATCCAAGAAAGTGGAATACTTCAACTGTTTGCAGGTCTTTTGATTCCACAGTCTTCATGCACAGCCAAAGTAGCTAACATCATAGCAGAAGTAGCCAAAAATGGTGAGGTTTTCCTCAAGAACTTTTCTGCTGGGAACATCTTCAGTTTTACACCTTACTTGTCAGTATGTTTTATTAATTTATGTTTTAAGTTTGTAGATTAGACATTTTTAAATTTGTTTTTCTCTTTTCTTTGACATTTTTCATGTAACTGTTTAAAATGACTATAGTTATAGTCATTCTATTCATACATTTCCCATTTGCTATTTCATTTCTTCAGAGAAGAATTAAAAGAAAGCACGATTAGTCATTTCTGCACCTGTATCATTTATTACTTTGCTTATAGAATTCTCGAGCTTGGCATTGAGTCACTCATATTTATTATCATAGGAGAGCATTCCTTTTTCAGTGTATCTATCAGTTTGTGTTATACCCAGGTAAACCATTTATTTTCAGTCTGGCCTATCCTACTGACGTTGGCACTTGACGGCAGCAGAGCAGTTGGAATATATGTTCTGTTTTCTGCATTCACCTTCATGGGAAACATTTTTTAAGTTTCTGTGTGAGAATACTCCGGGAAAACCATGACGACAGCAAATCTTAAATTATATAATAGCTAATCCACCACATGACATATAGTTTATATCTAATGAGTCTTTAGAAGAATTCTATTGTAGCAGAAATATTTGCACATGATTTTAATTTGGTCAGTTTGAGAATCTCTGACTTAAAGCAATTTTTAAACATAAGCGAAGGTAATACTAAATGTAATACCTTGAGTGTGCATCAGTTTATTTGATATTATTTTTAGGCCTTTTATTTTAGTAAGCTGCATATATCATACTTTAACGAGAAGAAATTTTAAAATTCTAGCCTCATTTGTGTAATCACTATGGCAGGTGGCATTGTAAAATACTAGTATATGTTATTTTAGGCCCAGTAAAACAACTTATTCATATGTGTGTTACCAAAAAGAAAATTGCCGTAAAATAATTTCATTTTGTTTAGAGGTTCTCAAAATGTCCTTCAGGTTTAAATGAGGTTTTCTGTATTGGTAAATCATTTATTTGGTTGTTAACTGAAAACTGGTTACCATTTGTATGTCACGACTGAGCTATTGTAATTATATCATTCACTGTGCTGTGCTTTGGATTCAAGCTGGTCATAAATATTCAGATGTCTTGGAGTGTTTAGTTTACTTCAAGCAGATTTGGACTGCTCTGAATAGATAGTGATTACCTTAGAACAACAAAGAACTCCTGAAGCAGATGAGGTTTGAAAATGGAACCTCCAGACATGGCTTGTTAACCTAAATCAACCACTGTCTGATCAACTTGATTTTTAAGACTAATTAGTTTCTTTTTAATCTCATAAGAATAACATTATAGATT
Organism: Pteropus vampyrus; assembly: GCF_000151845.1. Classification (NCBI taxonomy): domain Eukaryota; kingdom Metazoa; phylum Chordata; class Mammalia; order Chiroptera; family Pteropodidae; genus Pteropus; species Pteropus vampyrus. The sequence goes on along the minus strand of NW_011888806.1, from coordinate 627,588 downwards.
TATAGAAATCAATTTTTATCTTAAAAACCTTTTTTTCTTATAAATGAGCACACACCCACTATAGCATAGATTCAGAAATTTTGTATAGTATATTGTTGTGAAATGGGTTGCCATTTTATGATCTTAATAGTAGCGGTCCTCATAATACTTTGTCACAGTTTCATGATAACTTTGCTGCTAGAGGTAATTTCTAGTAATACTCTAGTAGGTGACAGTTATGTTCTAAAACATAACAGAATTTTTAGCATTTATGCTTTTAATCAGGCTTTTAAAGGGCATATAACTAACCTCTACTGGTTAAAATAAATGGAATACATTTAAATGGTTATTTACTGCTTAATCACCACATTGTTTTTTTAAGTGACTGGCTGAGAAAGTAGATTAGAGTCTTTTTAAAACAAATACATATCTTCAGAAATGCAACAAGACCCAATAGGGCATATTAACGGGACTTGTATTTCTTCTTGTTAGAAAGTTGACAGTGAAAAAAGATTGTATGAACCAGAGGGAAAAAAAGAGGTTGGAAATTGATTTGTTCATCTTCACTCTGCTATGCACTTTATATAACTACAAAGGAAAAATATTAGAATGTACTTCTTAGATTTGGATTAATCACATACCACAAAAAGCAGTATAAACACACAGCATAGTAAGAATTTTCATGGTCAAGTTTAATGGGGGAGCATAGCTGTGACCATAAATTACAATAAAAGCTTTTTAAATGGAGTATACTCCAATATAATAGTTTTAGACTGATTTTTAAATAAAGTATTCCCTAATATAATAGTTTTTGACTGATTTGAGGCAAGAAAAAGAAGGCTAGATGAAAAGTATCCTTAATTTCTTTTTTTCAGAATTATACTCTCAAGGTATCGAATAATAATAATAATGATTAATTCCTAAAACTAGGTGCTGTTAAGTGTTTACATTGTGCCAGGCATTATGTGCATTATTTCAAATTCTCATAACAATCCTATATGAGGGAGGGTTATTTTTATATACGTGAGAAAACAGAGAGGTTAAGCACTTTCCTCATACATGAGAAAACAGAGAGGTTAAGCACTATCCTCATACAACAGTATGTGGTAAAGGTGGGATTCAAACACTTAAGTGATAATAGTTGGAATTTAGGCTTTACCTTGTTTACTCTTTTTTCACTTCTTTTCAGTAAATGAGATTTTATGATACCAGTGGACAGTGTGTCAGTGGTCTGAGTGCAGGGATAGCAACATATGACCTGAAAGATTAGGCAAATACCTAGTTGAAAATGCTTAAAAGCAAACAGAGTTGAGCCACTTTACATCTATTCCTCCAAACACTGGTTCCCTGCTTTGGACTAGCAGTGTCAGAATCACTTGGAACTTGTTAGATGTACATCCTTGGACTTTCTCACTCAGACCTACTGAGTCAGGAACTCTAGGAGTGGAGCCCAGCCATCTGTTTTAACAAGTCCTTCAGTTGGCTCTCATACCTGCCTATAAGGCTTGAGAAGGAAATCTCTGTCTAAGGTAATACGGAATCAGAAAGTTGGATCAACATTATGCTTTTGTCCCTCCCCTACCTATACTTATATCAGATTGCAAAAGTGTTTATCAGTCTTTTCCACTTGAATGCTCAAGTGGAAAAGAATAACAAAAGAATAAAAGTATACACCTAGGATGGACTAGAGAGGGCATTACCAGAAACATGGAAGTCTCCTGTTTTGACTTATAAATTTATTTATTTTTATTTTGCCCTCTACTCCATAGCAAGTATATGTTTATTTTAGTATGATACATATATGTATGCTCTGGAAAAGTCATTGGGTAAAATCAATATGTGAAAAAAAAATGCTCTGTGTTGTTAGGTAGCTTAAAGTATACCTTCAATGTTGGAAGTTTAACCTCAGTGATTTTGTTAGAATTAGTTATAGTTATCAGTATTCTTTTCAAAAAGGCAGTACAAAGTATGAATGAAAAAT
>NW_011888806.1:620796-623833 GCF_000151845.1 Pteropus vampyrus | reverse complement strand
GTTGTAATAGAACTTTTGAACAAAAATGTACTCTTCAAATAGTTAGCCACCTTAAGCATTCTCATAGTAGATATTTATTTTATTAAGGGATATGATTTATGTAAATTGTGAATCTTTAGATTTTTAATTAAATGTGTCTCTTATTTTCAGAATTTATGCGAACTCCATGTGTGGATGCTGGATTGATTTCACCACTGGTGCAGCTGCTAAATAGCAAAGACCAGGAAGTGCTGCTTCAAACGGGCAGGGCTCTAGGAAACATATGTTACGATAGCCGTAAGTGTTGAAATATCAATAGTACTCTTAGAAACTTTTGTAAATTATCGTTTTCAGACTAATTCCACCTTTAGCGTTAGCACTGTTTTTTCTAGGCTAAGACATTAACATAGGCCATGGCTTAGCTCTGCTTCTTTAACAGAACTGATAGAAATTTGGGCCATAGTATTCTGAACTAAGAAGTTACAGGAAATGAATTTTTTTCCTTTGCTATCGTAAATTATATTTTCAGAGGAAAGTAAGTCAATTTCTAAGAAATCGAGGCTTTTAATTTAAAAATATATATCTCTTTTCATTAGGTTTTATTAAAATACTATCTCTGAATGAGGACATAGCTTTTCAAAGTTTCTGAGTCTGTCCAAATACATTTTTAATTACTTGCAATTCAATAAAACTATTCATAAAAACCATTATCTTCTCAAAAGCTAGATTGGCCTACTGCATCTGCATTGACTCCATTCCTATTTGTCATAATGTCGTTGTCATCCTCACCACTTTCTAATATATACTGTCCTACCAGGCAGAGAGAAAGCAAGAACTCAGGTGTGGTTATATTGCAAAAATTGTACGTTTTCTACTTTCGCACATATTTGTAAACAAAATACAAAAAAATCTTGAGTATATTCAATTTAATTAGGCTTAATTAAAATCAGGATTTTCCCTAAATTTCTATTTTCTGAACCCAAACCACATATTTTAAATTTCACCTTTAAAGTCTCCTAGGAATTTAATTCTGTTTATATAACTAGGATAACTTATATTGCTTATTTTCCCCAATGAGTTTATAATTCACCTTTTGAATGAATTATGTTTTGTTAGAAAACACCTTTTATAATAGTGCTTCCAATATGATTTGTGCATGTAAGCCAAATAGTAAAGAAAATCATAAACGTATTCATTTATACAAAAGAAAAAGATAGGAAAAAAAGATTGAAAATATACCTCTGTTTTAACTTTTCTGTAGGAGTAGTGGTAAGGCTACTCTCTTTTATTCTCCTTTCCTTCCTTTTTCTGGAACATTAAATATTATGTCGAAGGACATCGATGTCTTAATATGAATTTTAACTTACAGTGTTCAGTCTCATTACTACTTATAAGTTTACCTATTTCTTCATTCCAGCTGTTTTTATCCTAGGGTAATAACTTTCATATTTAGGATTTTTATTAAACGCCATAGCTTATGTTAGCTTTCAAAAATGAAACATTTAATGTATATTTTATATACATATGGATTTAAATAATATATATTATAAAGATCTCTTTAGAGTAATAATCAAAGATTGATGACATGAACTTGAAGAGCATTGATCATTACTATTTTTATTCCTATCCTCCATCTGTGTTTACTATTAGAATTTAAGACTATCAAAAGTATTCTTTAATCTTTATTCAGTTTAGTTATCCTGGAATTACACATTGCTTGAACATAGGAATTGTTATCTGTTTTTTGTACTTTCATCCTGGAGTTTCACATAATGTTGATAAAACAGAAGAAACACCTATAACAATCTATTGTTTCACATTACTGTGGTTTTTATGGACACAGAGTAACTTTATTTCCTGTATACCCTAAAGAACTTTGAACTTAGGGTAATAAATGTCTAGTTAATATGATTATTATTTTGATGATGCTGTAGTCCATTATTATAGTGTTTATCATATCTATTTGTTCTTAGGAGGTATACAGTATAAAATCTGTGGATATGCTTTAAGCTATGAAGTTAATTTTTTCATTTATTTATAAATATTTATAACCACTTCTGTCTTATTTAATTCAGTGGAAATTATAATTAAGTGTAAAAGTAAGCATAGTGAATACAGGCTATTTTTTATACATTTAAACCTGTTTGAAGAAAATGAAGTTAGTAGTCTTAAAAATGAATGAATATAAGAAGTGATTTATTACTGTAAATCATGTAATGAAATGTATTCATTGTGTCCTGCTGTTTTATGCATATAATTTCCATTAGACTGTATGCTTTCTTTCCCTTTTATATGACATTAAATCTCTGAACTTCTTAGAGATTTCTCCGGAATAATTGTAGGAAAAGTACAGCACCTATTTTTGAATTACAGGAATAATGTAAAAGTCTATAAATGTGATGATATGTAGTTGATTTGTGAATTTACTTGAAATGCATCTCTCATATTTTACGACAATTGAGAATTGAAAGAACGCAGAAATTTTTCTTTTCAAAAAGTATCGAATGGCTTCTATTTTAATTAATTAACCTCCGTCCTGGAGAATGTAATGCTTCATTCTTAAAAGAATAATAGAAAACTATATGTGGCAGCCTTATAAATACCAGAAATATTTTTCTTACAAATAACATGTTTTAAAATTCACAGTTGTGTTTTATTAAACTTATCTGCCGGAATAATCAGTTTACTTATATTTTATAAATGAATAACTTTTTAGTGTGGCTTTATTCAGAATGATACTAGGCTTACAATAGGTAGTAAAGTCAGTGTATACAGAAAGCACCATAAGGACTTCACTACTAGGGATAAAATTAAGAAATGTGTGCATATTTTACAGATTTGTATTGACACTTAAAAAGTAAAGTATTTCCTAGCATACTTCAGTTAAATCCATTGAAATCTTTTGGAAAAAAGTAGGTCAGATTTTAGTTTTGCCAGCTTTGATAGTGCCCATTTTAGAAACTCTTTCTAATGGAAGAGAACTGTCTTATATAAGCCAACATCAGGTAACAGACTGATGTGATGTAACTGCTAAGTGGGACGGAGCGAGGCTTTGTTG
>NW_011888806.1:602166-616631 GCF_000151845.1 Pteropus vampyrus | reverse complement strand
GTTAAGCATTTGATTAACTATATTTTTAAAAGGTTTGGCAGGTCTGTATATTTACTCTACCTTTTTTCAGTATTCAGTTTTAGAATTATCAACCAATAAGTATAAAAATAAGATTCTTTAACTCTCATCAGTCAATCTGTTGTATTTTATGAATGGTTTATTATAAAAGTACATCATGTATATAAGAACAAGCTACATGAAACTGTTACTTTTAGAGACAGTAATTATGGTATTATCACATGAAAATAGTCAATTGTAAAGATGTTCTGCATACATTGTTGGAAGTAGATGTCATTTTGTAACACTGTCATAAGCTCTAAAAAAAAGTTCATACCATTAGCGAACTTTTAATATGGTGAAGAAAATAAAATGCATAAAAGAATACAACTTGTGGACAGTTACAGAGTATACACTAAATATGTGATTTTTGATCAGATTAAAAATACATGGATGATGGGAGTAGTAATTGGAGCCATCTTTTTAGAAATTAAGCGAATTGGTGCATTGCTTATTAAAGAAATATAGTTTGTTTTTAAATTAATATAGTGAAATTTTAATATGTCCTCTGGAAATATTACAGATTGATAGAATTTCCACTTGTACTATTTACTAAATTATCATTTAATCTTTCTGAATTTTAGTTTTCTTATTGGTAAAGTGAAATTGTAGTGTGGATTAAAATGGCTTATGATATAAATGTGTAATATAAATTATGAACTGCTATGCAAAGGGAAATATATAGCATTTGTATATGATCATTTGTCTTAGTTCAGACTGCTGTAACAAAATACAATAGATTTAGGTAGTTCAAACCACCATTTATTTCTCACAGTTCTGAAGGCTGAGAAACCCAACCAAGATCAAGGCACCAGTAGATTACAGTGCTCCATGAGGGCACTCTTCCAAGTTGCCCGTGGCCTTCTTTTCAGTGTATCCTCACAGGGCAGAGAGAGAAAAGAAAGAAGCAACAAGCTTCTCTCCTGTCTCTTCTTATAAAGACACTAATCCCATTCATGAGAGTTCTACCTGCATGACCTAATTACCTCACAGAACCATCACAGCATGAGTTAGGATATCAACATATGAATTTGGAGGGACACAAGCATTCAGTCCATAACATTATTTCTAAAAAGTATGCTGTGACATAATTTACTACATACACTAATATAAATAAGATATTTAAAATAATTATATTACGGCCAGAAGCCATATAAGAAGAGGCAAAGATAAATCTAGTAAGTAAGAATCAGGGATAATATAGTTATTGTAATGAGCACTAATTTAATTTGTGCTTCTGGGCAGCCAAGGTCAAAACAAAACAACAAATAAAAAAAACTTGATATGCTATGTCATTTTTACTTTATGCTAAAGAGACATATTCTAGTTCTTAAATCAAACAAAAAATAATTGACAAATGCTAAAAGAAATTTATCATCAAGATATCATTAGCTCCTTAGATGATTCTATACACATCTCTCTTAAAATATGCAGAAAATATACAAAGACTGACATTAGAGACAACATCTTCAATAATGGTTCTGTAAAAATTGCCCAAATATATTCCATATGATTGTTTCTTGTACTAATCTTCAATAGAATCCAAGAAATAATCCTGAGTACTTTAGTGAAGGTATTTAGCGAAGGGTAATATAGCTCAAATGTGTTGTTTTTTGGAAGTTGAACTTGCTTCAAGCATACAACTTAAAAACTTGAGGTTTTGAATGTATTTCCTAGTCTATTTTAAATCAAAATACAGTTCTACTTTGCATTCATTATACCTGCTCAATTTTTGTATTATATAATATATTCAAGTTCTGTTTTCTGAGACTGAAAAAATGCTTATCTTTGATTTGCATGAAAGTGAATATTTTAGAATACCACTTATCAATGGTGATTACATTAATCTATACTGTGATAAAATTGCTTAGAACCATATATGCACAGAGATATACACAAGTGCATAAAAACTGATGAAATATGAGTAAGGTCTGAGGATCATATCAGTGTCAGTTTCCTGGTTTGGATATTGTAATAGAGTTATGTAAATGTTACTATTGGAGCAAGCTGGATGGAGGGTACATGGGATTTTTTTTTTTTTTTTCAATTTCTCTATTTCGAAATAAAATTTTTTAAAGAACTCCATATCCAAGAAGCATACATTTCTTCTGTGGAGAAATGGCCTTGTTTCTTTCAGCACTACTTAAAGGAGTGGAGGGGACAAACATAGATATTAAAAATATATGATTATATACATATAACATACATATAAAATTTTAAAAGTATAACCCACAACAGTAATTGTTTTCTGACTGGATTGGTGCAATTAAAGTGGGGGACCAAATTGCCTCTATATTTTTCTCCTTCTAAATTTGACTTTCAGAGGAAAAAAAAAATAACCCCAAAATAAAATTTAGGGAGAGGGAATTCATACTTTTGAAGCCTTGATCAGAACAGATAATCAGCAAGAAAGAACTTAGTAGCTTCTGCTTTCCATACAACTATTTATCATAATAGGTTAGAAATTAGCATTCCTTGTCTCAGGAAAATTTCTGTGCTGGGCCGTAGGCCTCTACTTCAGGTGAGATTTCTGGTCAGTCAGAATCAGCCTATAAGTAGTTTATAATTTACCTTTGTTTTAGAAAATCAATGCAAATATGTGAAGGGGGAAATGATTTTGCTGATAATCACTTCTATTTTATTGTCCAAGTATGTCTCCTATATTTAAGAAAGTTGTAATGAATTGAAGGTAATGAAGCATGTCTATCAATAAGTAAAAAAGATACTATGTGAAAGATGTCGTAAGAAGATACACAATATAGTTCTTGGAGGGAGCTCATTTGTGTTTGAGCTCATCCAGTGATGTTCATGGAGAAGGAAACATTTAATCTGCATAGCATCTGGACCTATGGGAAGAGATTAAAAGATTTTTCAGGGGCACAGAAAAACATTTTAAAAAGTGGGTCTGGTAGTGGGGAGACATGTCTAGAACCCGTATTGGAGAAGGACTTGTACAGTGGGGAGCCATTGAACGTATTTGAGCAAAAGAGTTAAATGCTCGAATTGATACCATACAAAACATTAATTTGAAAGAGATGTACAGTTTAAGACATTCAAACCAAGTAGTATGCATCTGAAACCCTTAGAGAATTTTTTCAAGATAAGTTTTCTTGGCCATACCCTAGAACCAACAAATTAGAATTTCTGAGGCTAGAATCCAACCTATTGTGTATATTCTGCAAAAGCTTCCTAAATGAATGTGATGCACATTCCTTAAAAACCATTGGACAGTAGATTAAATGAAGATTAACCAGTTAAGAGGCTTTTTCCCCTAAGCCTGAAGAACAATGAAAGAGGGAATAGGAAGGGTGGTGTGTGTGTGTCTGTGTGTGTGTGTGTGTGTGAGAGAGAGAGAGAGAGAGAATATCTAAGAAGACATCAGGTAGGAGGAACAAGTCCATGAGTCCAGAATTTAAATCTGGATAATACCAACAACAGAAATAGTGAGATCTCAACCAGGTGAATATGTTTGGAGGCATGTTGAACTTGAAGTGCTGTTATCAAGTTGAGATTCATGCACTTAAAATGATGGTTGACCCATGGGAATACAAGAAATGTTTAAAGAAAAGCATGAGAAAAACAGCCTCATTTAGGGTATAGCAGAAGTGAAGGAGCTTGCGAAGAAGCACAAAAGAGTTGAGGAAGACAAATTCGTTGTCACCGAATCCGAAGAGTTGGGTGGTAAACAGTGTCAGGGACTGCCAAGAAAAAAATACAGAACTTTGATGATTTGATCAACAGACATTCATGTTTTTAAAAACATTTTTGAGCCTTGTGGGGAAAGAAGTCAAATTTCAAGGGCTATGATGAGTAATGAAGAAACGAAGGGAAAGTATTAACTTTCTAGAAGTAGAATAAGAAAAGAAGAGACATAATTTAAGGGAAGGACAGCACTGTGAGAGTAAAATAGAGGAATTGGACATAGGAACCTATTTGTTGGGCTAGTATGAACAAGGACAGAGTAAATTTCTTAGAAGGAATAATTGATAGAGAAAGATCATAGATGAAAAAAGAAGAAATTAAATCATGAATCCAAGTAAACAGGATTAGAATGGGAAAATGACAGAAGATAGGTGAAAGTATGAAAAAAAAACAAAGTTATTAGAGAGTGCAGTCAAAAGAGTGTTTCTAGCATGGCCTGCATCTTCTCAGTAAAGTGGAAGTCAGCGGCAAGGAGATAGGAACTTGTGGTGTAGGGGAGAGGTTCAGAATTGGGGCTCCAGGGCATATTATGAATAATCATGAAAATATGATTTTTTAACCAAATGGTAATAAAAGTTTACTGTGGTTAGAGAGTCTCTTTTGTGTACTTAAAAATGCATGCAGGCTAAGGAGTTATTTTGTACTGTGATGGGTGGACAGGAAGAGCCACTGAAAATTACTCGAAATTAGTATTTTCAGTTTCATAGAAGCATATAATTTGGATTGGAACAGGAAGAAAAATGAGGCAGAAATATCAGGAAGCCATATAGTCAGCCAGGCATGAAGTGATAAATACTGACTGGAGGAAAGAGAATGAATTTAAAATACAAAGGGAGATTGGATTGTTTATCTTCAGTCTGGTTGGTTCCTGCATAGTACAGCACCAGGTTTAAGCAGTGTTAAATACTTTAACCCTTCAGATAGTTTACACTTTGAGGAACTATGATCTTTCCATTTTTATACTTGGTATCACACTCAAGTCCCTCTTGTTTATTAAAATGGTATTTTTTTAAGTTAATTAATTGATTTTTTATGGTGCCATTGGTTAACGAAATCCGATAAATTTCAGCTGTACATTTTAATGGTAAGTCATATATATATTTACATTGCGTGTTCACCTCCCATAGTTAGATTCCTTTCTGTCACCATACATTTGATTCCTTTTACCCCATCTACCTCCCTCTTCCCCTCTGATAACCACTTGTCTATTGTCCATGTCCATGAGTCTCTGTTTGTTTGTCCTGTTCATTTGTTGCTTTTAGGTTTATATCTCACATATAAGTGATATCATGTGATTTTCAACTTTTTCTGTCTAGCTTATTTCGCTTAGCGTGATTATCTCAGGTCCATCCATGTTGTCGCAAATGGCAGTATTTCATCTTTTCTTATGGCTGAGTAATATTCCACTGTATATATGTACCACAACTTCTTTATCCAATCATCTGTCATAGGACACTTCAGTTGTTTCCATGTCTTGGCCACTGTGAATAATGCTGCTATGAACATCGGTGTGCAAATGGTATTTTAAAATCTGACCTTCTATAAATTTTTATCTTAATAAAAACTGTAGTGCAAAGAACATATTAGATAGCTATTTTATTCTAATGCTTAATCAGTTTCTAAGTACTATGTTATAAAAAGCTAATGCCTTGTTAAAGAGATGGAATAATACTTTTACCAATTTTATAGATATGAAAATAGAGGCAACATATGAGGGAGCATTGAATATTGCAAAATATTAGGTGATATTTCTTGAGTTCAATAAGATGTCATTTATGGATGTCAAATTTCCTTTTTTTGCTGTTCCTTGAATAACAGTTCCATTATAGTCTCTGAGTCAAAAACCTTTGGAATTTTTCCTTTCTTGATTAACAAGTCTTAGATAGGGTGGGGAGAGTCTAATTATAAAACTCTGCAAAAATAAGATTTTGCGGGGGGGTTTCATTATTTAAATCTGTTTTCTCCCCCTTACCTTTACTACTCTAATTTTACCTGTTAAAGATTAAGTTAAAGTTTAGACACATTAAACATAAAATTAGACTGCTTATTGAAACCCCATCAATACATGTTATCTTTTGCTCTTGTGTTCTGTTTTTATTTTTCCTATTTTTCTTCTTTGTAACGAAGTGAAATACTAAGAATTTTCTTTGTTTTTAATCAAAGTTGTCCCTGCTACAAGTTGGAGGCATTTCCCTTGCCCGGGAGGAAATACAAAAGATAAATACTATTTAAAGGTGAATAATTCACATTCTTCCTGCTAAGTAGAATAAATGTTTGTACTTTTGGAGAAATTGTGCTGTTATCAGTTCAAGTTAAATTTTAAATCATAACTATATATACATGTGTGGAGACATAGCACACACATATATAGTCTAGCACATCTTTTTTAAAGTATGAAATACTGTAAAACAAAGCATCTCTTATATTTAAAATATTTGGAATAAAATTTAATTTTGATCTTGAGTAAGTGGACTAGTAAATTGGAGCATTAAATTACATTATAGCTGTTTTTCAGGAGTGATTTAAGGTAATTTTATGATAATTGAGTTTAGTGACTTACTTGTTTATAACCACAGATATTTAGTCTTCTGATAATAAAATGATAATATAACTGCAGGGAATAGAATAACTTTGATGATTTCTTTAGCAAATGTATGGTGATTTATGGATGCTCTATTTTCATATAAAGGTTTTTTGAAAAAAGAATTGTCAAACAATTTTGACTGACAGGAGAATTCTGTTGGACTACAGAAATTAATACTACCATCAGCAGGTACTCCAAAGTCATGCCCATCAAATGCCATGCTGTGACTTAATTTTAAACTGCATCTGTGGAATTAGTGCTTTCGTATCCTAATCCTTATAAACGTAAATATATAAATATATTTGGAATTTTCTTGCATAAATGCAGAATTTAAACCTGAATATAATACTAAGCCACAAAAGTACAAGCTTTTTTTTTTTTTTTTTTTTTATATATGAGTGTTTAACAGTCATGGTGGATTTTTTCCTTCATGACTCATTTTTGTAATTTCACTGATGTAATATTTATAGCTTTTGCTTTTGTATCTAGTCTTTCATGCATTTTACCTGCACCTGGATTGTGAATAAGTTGTTTTTTGAATTTCGGTTAGATGTTATTTGACAGGTTCACATTTTTCACTTGAATTCTTAAAACATTTGAATATGTTTAGGGTACATAAGAGAAATAAGAAAAATAAGTATCAGAATTTAATTTTCTTCCCTAACATTTCATAAATATCTTTTAACTTCATCTTGAGAAACAGTGTAGATATATCTACTTACCATTACCATGCTCCAGAAAAATAAAATAGCACTTGGCAAAATTAAAAGGCAGTATATTTAAGAAGAATATTTATATCATCCATATTAGAATGGCCAGTGTGTCTGACTTAAATATACTACTGCACTTAATGATTTAGGTCATTGACTGTCAGCTTTTTTTTTCATGCACTATAGCCAAAATAGGATAATCGGTTTTGCACCCTACCAACTTTATTGAGTATGAAAATCCTTTTTAAACTAAAAATCGTCTCTCTCCTCCCCGCCAGGCTATAGAACACATACAATAAGTAATGATTGTACTTATAAAATTTATTTATTGGGAAAATACATTTATACCATGTAGAGTCAACAACTGAAATTTCTATTTTGGAGGATGAATTTGGGAGGGGGGCATAATTTTTATCATTTGCAATGTTTATTTTAAATCCAGTATTATGATGCTGAGGATTGTAATCAAAATCAAAAGAGACATGCCACCATAGTAAAACAATATACTAACAAAGATTAAACCTGTTGAATGTTTCTTTTAATCAGCTTTCTATATAACACAGGAAAAAATTTATCTCTACTACATGAGGTTAGAATTAGAAATATACTTTATGTCACTGAATATATGTATTTATGTTTCTGCCTAAGAAAGTCTCAGTACCTACACTATGGATCATATTATTTGAGTGCTTTTTCCAGTAATGATGGTGAGTAAATCCCAGGAAATTCTCACTCCATGCCTTCATGTTCTTTGGATTGTGCATATATATACATGAAATACTTTATAATCAATAAATATTGATTGAACTCTTTGTGTTCAGGACACTATGCCAGGTAATAGGAGAAAATGAGAGCAAGAAGTCTATATCTTTACGGGATTAGCACAGGAGGAGATAGATAACAAACAAGTAAATACAAAAAGAAGATATTTAACAGGTTGTGATCATTGGTATCAAGGAAATAAATGAGATAATGGAGAGTATCTGAAGATAAAGAAAGTTCTCTCTGAGGATGTTATTTGAGCTAAGGTCTGAAAAATGAGAATGAACTAGCTGTTTAAAGCAAAGGAGAAGAATATTCCTTACAGAAGCATAGCAGTTGCAGAGCCCAGTGAGGCAAGAACTTGCTGTGTTCAAAGAACAGAAAAGAAAAGAGACTCAGGTATATGAGATGCAATGAACAGGGAGAGTGTTATGCAATAAAGTGGAAGAAATAACCCCTGGCTCATAGTGAGCTTTGTGGCTCATCCTAGTAATAAGAAGGCATCGAAGGGGACCTGATTTAGATTTTAAAGACATCATCTTGGAGCTGCTGTGGGTTGAGAAATAGTGGAAGTTAAAAGCTAAGAGCAGAAGCATGAAGATCAATAGAGTTGCAGTAGTCCAGGCAAGAGATAATGGTGCTTGGATTAGGGTTATGGTAGTGAGGATGGAGGACATCAGAAGAATTTGGATAGTATTTACTTATGGATGAACAGGGAATGAGGGTAAGGGAGAAATCTAAGAGTAATTCTTAGATTTGGGGCTTGAGCAACTGGACAGAAGATGGAGCAGTTTACTAATATCGGAAAGAACAGAGGTGGTCTGTTACATTTTTCTGAGTTTTGTTACTGCTGCTTGTTTTTGTTTTGTTTTGCTGGGGGCAGTAGTTAAGTCTGAAATTCTTAACAGATAGATAAGAGGAATGGCAGGTGGGTAATTTCTATATCTTTATATTACATATTGTGAGGTTAAACATACAAAAAGTTTAAATAACCTGTATTTAGCAAAATGTTCAGATGTTACTTGAATAAGATATGTACATTCAAGAAACCAGTGAGAAATTAGAAAGCTTAAGGAAATAAAGCCACATAAGTCATAAAACTTTTTAAATAGGAAGGACTTTTATAAGTTATCTAATCCACCCTTTCCAAATTTTACAAATAAAGAAACAGGCCTGAGAGTTAAAGTGATTTCTCAGAATCCATAGCTAAATTGGTTATGGTGTTGAACTAAAATCCATGTTTCTGATTCACTGTCTGGTTGAGTACTATACTTGAGGAAGTTAACACTTTTATAAATACATACTTTGTTAAGTACATTTATGCCTTAATAGTTCAGCTCTTAGAATTGCAGATATAGAAATATGTTCTAAGAATTTTATCAAAAGGTAGTCCTAAACCACATTTTGTTTAATCTGTTGTAAATCACAAAATAGACTTCACCTAATTGAAAGAAGATGGAGCAGAACCACGTGATGAAGGAAAAGCTTTTTACATTTTCCAAATTTGAAAACTTTATGTAAGAATTACTCTAATTTATTGAAACAGCAAAGTGAGCTTTTCTATTTAGTAGCTCTTTAACATAAAATTTTTTTCATACTGGGCTTTAAATTAAATAAATGGGAGTTTGGAGCAGCAAAACTGTAGTAATGCGTCAAATAAGCAGCAAAAAAAAGTTCCACAGTGACCTGAAAAACCATCTTAAAATAAACAGTGATGAGAAATATGTTTTTTCCTTTGGTCAGCTTGCCATTGGGGGAACACCAGGTGATGAGGTTTTTTTTCCCTTTTTCTCCTACATAATATACTACTTAATATGCATTATTTGTATAACCTAATCTTTGTTAGATCAGTATTACATAGTGCTTTGTGATAAAGAAAAGGGAGATACGCTAAATTATTTTTATTCATTTTGGTTTATATTTCAGGAAGCCATAACTATGAATAAAAATCATAGGCAATTTTTTAAAACGTAATTTGATGTTAAAATTGATTAACAATCAGCCTCCAGGTAAAAATATTTAATGGTTTTTGAGAGTTGCATCATTCATTTATGGAGATCTGATTGCCTTTTTCCTCTTTACAGTCCTGAATCACTGTGACATAATTTCTTAATAGTCATTTCTAGGAATTTATTTACCATACCTTATTTCCTTCATCTCTGAATTTTTTCTCATTTTATAATTTGGATGATTATTTATTATAAAATTAACTAGGAAAGGTTTACATTAAAATTAGCTTCATAGAATAGTACTGATACTTTGCTATGTGCCCAAATTGATTTTGGAGGAGAATTCTTATGTTTACCTAGATATGAATCAACTAAGATTTTACTTCAATTTAATATGCATTTATTTAGGTACCTCTTGTATGTTCAGGGATATATACATTGTTCTTTCTTTTAAGTATTTGCATTTTTTATTTGAGAATTTTCATTTTATTCGCGAACTTCTTAAATATAACTTCAGTGGCACATCAAATTCTTTTCATTGTAATAGTGCTCAATAACCATATAATAAGTGTATGCCCACCATAAGATCCAACTATTCCATTCCTAGATATTTACCCAAAGACTTGCACATCAACATCCAGTGCAGCTAGATTCGCAGATTGTTATGTCTTCTTAACATCATGTAATGTCCCACTTTATCTCTGGTAATGTTGCTTGTTCTGTCATCTACCATGTCTAGTAATATAGACACAAATTTTCCTTTGATTAGTGTTTACATATCTTACCATTCTTTTATTTTTAACTTGAATGTCTTTTTATTTAAATTTGTAGACAGCATAGTTGAGTCTTGCTATTTTATCCCATCTGACCATCTCTACCTTTTAAGTGGAAGGTTTAGACCATATGTATTTAACATGATTTTTATATGGTTGAGATATGCCATCTTGCTAGTTATTTTCTGATTGTTCAAACTATTCCCATATTTTTCTGCCTCCTTTTGAAAAAATTGGGTAATTTTCTGCCTCCTTTTGAAAAAATTGGGTAATTTTCATTTCTCTCATTTATCCACATTATTGGCTTATTAGTTATATTTCTTTTTAAATTTTTAGTGGATACTATATGGTTAGCAATATATATTTTAAACTTATCACAGTTTACCTTTAAATATTATATCACATATAGTTTAATAACCTTAACAACTGTATACTTCAGTTCCTCTCTCCCATCTGGTGGAGCAGATAGAACACACAGCATTTATCAATTAAGTTCACCACCTTATATGGGCATGGTTTGTGACACCCCAAAACAATTAAAATAGTAACATCAAAGATCAGTGATCACAGATCAGCATAACAAGTATAATGATAATGAAAAAGTTTGAAATATTGTGAGAATTACCAAAATGTGACACAGAGATACAAAGTGAGCAAATGCTGTTGGAAAAATGATGCCAAAAGACTATCTCGACACAGAGTTGCCACAAACCTTTGAATTGTAAAAACTGCATTATCTGCAAAGTGCAATACAATGAGGTATGCCTGTATTGTCATACATTTTGTTGTTAAATATGTTAGAAACCCCACAATATATTGTTATTTTTACTTTGGACAACTACCTTTTCAAATAAAATAGGAAGAAAACATTATTTACTTTCATTTTTATCATTTTCAGTGTTCTTTATTTCTTTGAGTGATCCAGATTTTTGTATAGTATAGGATACATTCTATCTGGAAGACTTTTTTTTAAATATTTGTTTGTATAACAGGTTTGCTATCAGTGAATTCTCTCATCTTTTTTAGTTTGAAAATTTCTTTACTTCGCCTTAACTATAAGATATTTCCACTGGGTCTCGAATTCTGGGTTGACAGGTTTGTTTGTTTTTTTTTTTCTTTCATTACCTGAAATATGTTCTTTCATTGTCTTTTAACTTGCATAGTTTTGAATGAGAAATCTGCTGTATTCTTATTTTTGCTGTTCCAAATACAGATATCCCCGCCACTCCTACCTGCTCCAGCTGCCTTCCTGAGATTCTCTTTTTCTTAGATTTTTCAGCAACTTGGATATTTGCTGTGTATTTTTTTATAACATTCTCCAAACTTCACAGATTTGTGGCATGATGTTTTTCATTATTTTTGGAAAATTCTCAGCCATTATTTTAAATATTTTTCTTCTACCTTGTCTTCTATGTGTTCTTTTTTTCTTTGTTTTCAAGTGCATTTATATAGCGCATTTGCTATTTTCTCTCAGCTCTTAGGTGCTCTGGGTTTGTCTCCAAACTCTTTTGTCTATTTGTGATTTGTTTTTACAATTTCTATTGATCTACAAGTTCACTGAGCCTTTCCTTGATTTTGTTGAGTCTATTGTTCAGCCTCTTAAAATAATTTAACATTGTGTTTT
This sequence comes from Pteropus vampyrus, assembly GCF_000151845.1. NCBI lineage: Eukaryota > Metazoa > Chordata > Mammalia > Chiroptera > Pteropodidae > Pteropus > Pteropus vampyrus. The sequence continues at coordinate 604,470 of NW_011888806.1, read as the reverse complement.
CACCTCTGGCATTTCCATTTAACCCTTTATAGTTCCTATTTCTCTGCGAAATTCCACATCTGTTCAAGGATATTATTCACTTTTTCCACTAGATCCTTTACTGTATTAATCGTAGTTATTTTAAAGTCTTTGTCTAATAGTTCTAACATCTGGGTCACCTATGAGTCTCATTCTGAAGACTGATTTATCTTTTGAGAGTGAGTTATTTTTTCTTCTCCTTTTAAATGTATATCTTAATTTTTTATTGAATGCTGGTAATTGTATGTAGAAAAACAGTAGATAATGAGATTAACAATGTTTAATCTTGAAAAATAAGCACACTTCTTTTATCTCAAGCAATTAATACGGGTTGGAGGTCTAGCCGATCTAGTCAGAAGTCAAGCTGAAGTCACATTTGCTGTTGCTAACTTTACTTTAGTGCAGTAGTCTTCAAAATCCTTTAGTAGTGGGCTGTTCCTGTGCTAGGGATACTGGAGGATGCTTTTTTAGTGTTTTTGCTTTGCCTGTGCATGCCTGTATCACAAAGAGATTTGCTCTATATTCTTATTTCTCTCCCAACAGTAGACTGCTGTGCAGAGCATCCATCGCTATTACTATTAGTCTATGGACCAAAAATCTATTTCTAAACATTTTGATATTAACTAGAAAAAATTTAGAGAGTAGATTAAATAATAAGGGAAGAAATGGTAGTTTTTCATTGGCTGTGCCTATATCAGTTTGCTACAGGTGATTATTTAAAGTCCTATATTAATTGATTATCTTAAGTCCTATATTGGTTAAATGATTAAATATTGATTAAATAATTTAAGTCATATTAATTATGATTGAGGTATATTATTGTTAGTGATCTGAAAACTATAGTTTCTGTGAGATGTATAAAATCTGAATATATAGTAAACTCTTTTTTAAATGTCATAGTTTTCTTTTTAAAAAATATGAAGCTTGAATATTTTACATTGTTTATGTGAAGGAGTAAAGTAGTTTCTGAGGGATGCTATACAATGTATCACAAACCTATGGCTTAAATATTGTTTTATGTTTGCGGAGTTATAAGTCCAAAATCAAGGTGTCAGCAGGGCCATGCTCCCTCTGAAGCCTGTAGGCAAGGAGGCCTTTTTGCTGCTTCCTAGCTTCCTGTGATCTCAGGAAGCAAACTTGGCTTATGGCAACAAACTCTAATCTCCACTTGTCTTCACATGGCTGTCTTATCCCTTTGTGTTTTTACATCTTTACAAGGCATTCTCCTTTCAGCATCTCTCTCCGAATAAGGACACCAGTCATATTGGTTTAAGGACTCACCAACTCCATTATGACCTCATCTTAACTACAGTCAGGCATCACTTAACTACAGGGATACTTTCTGAGAAATGTGTCACTAGGCGATTTCGTTGTTATGCTAACATCATAGTGTGCTTACACAAGCCTAGATGATATAGCCAACTACTGTAATTGCATGCACTCTACTTTTATGCGCTTGGCAGCGCAGTAGGTTTATTTACACCAGCATCACCACAAACGCAAGTAATGTATTGCACTGCAAGGTTAAGTGCCACTGAGTGATAGGAAGTTTTCAGGTCCATTATACTTTTATGAGACTTCTGTCTTATATGCGGTCTGGTGTTGACTGAAGTATCATTATGCAGCACATGACTATAATCACATCTGCAGTGACCCTGTTACCAAGTATAGCACATTCTGAGGTACTAGGGGTTAGGACTTGAACACGTATTTTGGGGGGACACAGTTTGACCCATGATAAAAATAATGTCTACATCTCAAAAGCATATCAGTAATGTCTCAAACAGGTAAAGATATTAAGCTACTGAATCTGAAAGGCATACTAAGAATATGTTTATGAATAAATCTGTGTCATGAATTTGTGTTCTAACTTTTTAGGAATTTTGATATTTGATTCTTTTCCAATTCAAGTAAATTTTGATATTGATTCTTTTCCAATTCAGGTAAATTTAAAGATAGCCATTTTTAAAATCACATTTTAATGAAAATATTTACAAACTCCATTCTACTTATTTTGGAGCATTTCACACAGAATTCTGGTAAAATTAAGTAATTCAATTATTTCTTACCTCAGCAGTGGGATAATTTGGGGATTTTCAGTAATATATATCATTTAGCTTTCTAAGACATCTGAATTTCATAACATGTGGCTCGCATACACTGAGAACTGATGGGTCCTTTTAAGTTTAAAATCTAGGATTCTAGTCTTAACTATGGTTTGGTATGGACTAAAAAGACCCAGAGTAGTTTTTGTATCCCTACTTTTAAAATGAGTCTAATTTATGT
>NW_011888806.1:596807-602116 GCF_000151845.1 Pteropus vampyrus | reverse complement strand
TAGGAATTTTGATATTTGATTCTTTTCCAATTCAAGTAAATTTTGATATTGATTCTTTTCCAATTCAGGTAAATTTAAAGATAGCCATTTTTAAAATCACATTTTAATGAAAATATTTACAAACTCCATTCTACTTATTTTGGAGCATTTCACCAGAATTCTGGTAAAATTAAGTAATTCAATTATTTCTTACCTCAGCAGTGGGATAATTTGGGGATTTTCAGTAATATATATCATTTAGCTTTCTAAGACATCTGAATTTCATAACATGTGGCTCGCATACACTGAGAACTGATGGGTCCTTTTAAGTTTAAAATCTAGGATTCTAGTCTTAACTATGGTTTGGTATGGACTAAAAAGACCCAGAGTAGTTTTTGTATCCCTACTTTTAAAATGAGTCTAATTTATGTTATATATTGTTTTAAAATCCTTGCTCAGAATATATTATACACGTTCAAATTCTATCATAATAAAAGATTTGTTCTTAGAGGTTAAAAAGTAGCAGAGTAGTGGAGTCTAAAGGGAAAACCAGGCGGAGCTTGAGTACAATAAATTTTATCATGGCATCTTCGTACTGCTGTCATTTTTTGTAAACTAATATTAGTTAGTAAGAATTTAAGTTATAATTGTTTTGACTTTAAGCATCTGTTCTGAACACCTTTCTGTTCACAAAATTGCACATCAAAATTATTTGTAGGTAGTATAATTTTTCAGAACTCAGCAGGAAAGTATTAAGAACTCAGTTTTACAGAGTAGCTTGTGGAAAGAATTTCTGACTTATTTGCCATCAGTCTTTGTATTCTCTAGTAATAGTTACTGGGGAAAAACAAAAATAAGTTCATGAATTATAATGATTAATGATTGGAAAGCTAAAACAGCAAAATTCGAGGGTTTTTTCTTAATATGTTTAAAAACACAGCATACATTGAGTACTTACTATGTGCACAACATGGGCACAGTAGAAATAGAAACGAATAACAGGCTCAGCAGTCTTCTGCTGCTTCTCCTTTTTCTAGATCAGGAAACTGAATCAACAGAGGTTAAGAGGCTCTATTATGGTCAAACTTAACAAAACGCAAAATTTAGAGACTGCATTAAAGTTATTTTATAAGTTATTACCTCAATGATATTACAGTGTTTCTAATATTTAAAAAATTTTACTTTACCTTACTGAAATTCTTAAGTTAACATATCAAATTTTAGGTAACAGAAATTGTAATTCCCACTCCAACAACCAAGACTAGTCTAGGATTTCATCATCAAATGTTCTTTTTAATCAGGTCTTCTGAGACTTTAGCTTATGACATATCTTTCTTTACTTGAAGAAAAAAGTCTTACCTCCTGTTGAAAATAAATCTTCTCACTTTCTTTTCTTTACCTATAAATTGCTAACTGAATTTAATCACAATATGAGATAGTGAAAGTATTTGGGAAAAGATGAATATATAATTCTATGGCAAATTGTGGAGAGGGTGGAAAAAGTGAGGAAGATTATATCTTCTGTAGTTGTCTTCTGTTTTCTCTCTGAAGTAGGAATCGTGGTTTCTGTTAAAAATGCAGAGGTTGGGAAAGGGAGGTACTTTAGAAAGTTGTGACTCTTTGGATGGGTCATTATGGGCAATGTGACTGGGATGTGTGTAAAGATTGCGCGGCATAGTTTAAGGGCTTGTTCATGCTTGTAAGGCCTATAATTTTACAAAGTTAAAAGATTGTGTAATTTGTTCATTCTTTACTGTGCTTTTAAGTATTATTCTTTAAAGCACATCCTTTAGGAGTTTTAGAAATTTCTGTCTCAAAATCGATCTCAATGAATAGATGTGTGACTTGTTATGAATTTTGATGTGGATATGAAAATTGCATTATTCTGTGCATCACTATGCTCTTTCCAATTATCTGTGAAGTAGATTTTGTCTATTGACTTCTCTCTGTTGCATTTTGGACAGCTATTATATAACATAGATTGTTCTTAATATTTAAGTTCATGGATACCCTCGAAAGATTTTGGGGAGAGAGATACCAAAGAACTTTTCAGAGATGAGTCTTCTAAAATAGATTCTCAATTGATACTAAGATTATGCTATTGTCTTGTGGAACTGAATGACAAAAATATTTCAATATATCTTTTTTAATGTTTAATGAAGGAACATTGAGTTAGAATTTAAATTTCCCAAAGTTTCATTCAGAAAGCTGATAATCATCATAATTTCCTTAAGCAAAGTCCAAGTTGAAATATAAGAAAAAGAAATATGGTTTATAATTTATCTTCTTAATTCACTTACCAGAGAATTATTTCTTAAGTACATTTACAGTAAAAGTCATTTATTGACTTTTAAACTCAGTGCCTTGGCTTTCACTGTGGCCATTGGTAACCTTAAAAAGCCTTTGTAGCTTTATGCTTTATACCATCTTTAATTATGCCAAACACTCCATCTCTACTGTGTTGTGTATGTGTCTGTGTGTATGTGCAGCCTGTGGGCAGCCAATATCATTAGTTATCTCTTGCAGAGTATAATGTGTGGCATGCTTTTATAGAAAACAGAAAGTGAGGCAGTGCACAAATCCATGAGACTTAAGAATGTTAAAGGTGAACTCTTTATTTGCTAAAACTTTGAAAACACAAAAGGTAATTTATTCAGGTACTTCTACACACATATACTCATGTTTCTCAATATTAATTTTCAACAAAATTCATGTGAAAGCTTACTAGTATGATCAGCCCCTGCTGTTTATTTCTCATGTAGTCATAATTTTTTGAGGTGTGCTACATCATAATTATCACTACAGTAACCATTCCTGATGTCATACAAGATTATTTCTTTTGGTGGGAAATTAGTAGTTTGACCAGAGAGATAGATAAGGAACCAAGATCCTCTTATTGTACAAATAATTACAGGGTGGGAGGAAAACTAATATCGAATATGTATGTAGGCATAATTCTTTTAAAATAGATTTTTTTAAATTTGTATTTTATACTGAATTTCTGTGATAAGAAATATGAAAAAGATGATGACTAAACCACAAAAGTGGAAAGTGGCATGAAAGTTATAGACTTAAGTTATAAAAATAAATTTATAGTTTGAAAATTTTATTTTAGATAAAATTTACTATTGAAATTATGGGCTTTTATATCTTTACATTGTGCTGCCTCCCCAGTTTTCCTCCTCAGGAAACCACAAAAGTGGAAAGTGGCATGAAAGTTATAGACTTAAGTTATAAAAATAAATTTATAGTTTGAAAATTTTATTTTAGATAAAATTTACTATTGAAATTATGGGCTTTTATATCTTACATTGTGCTGCCTCCCCAGTTTTCCTCCTCAGTCTTTTCAGAGATAGGAGCCTTCAGACTTCTTTTGGAAAAGCTGGTGATGATAGAAATGATAAAAACAATGTATTTGCTGTTGTTAATAAGGCTTTTCTATAATCATGCATATAAAAAAGTTCTAGGAAACCTATGTAATATTGTTACATAGGTTTTATAGCCAGTTTCTAATATCTACGTGGCTCTTTTTCCATTTCTTTCAAATTCTAATTTCTGTGATTTCATTTATCTTTCTCTTTCCCTTCCTCCCTCCTTAACTTGAACTGTCGTTTTTTTTTTCATATAATTGCTATATTCTCTTAATATTTAACTGTCTTATTGAGTGTACAGAAAAGTGACTGTCAGCAAAGACCTGCTCTTGTATATTCTTGAATAGATTCAACCTCACCTTTCAGATTACATAAACTTTAAAAATCAAATAATAACCCGAGTGGCAGTGAAGGGATGAGCAGCAGGAGCTCACATACTACTGGAGGAAATGTACACTGGCTTTGGAAACTTGTTTGTCATCTAGTAAGTGGAAGATGTGCAGATTCTATGACCCAACAATACTGTCTATATATTATAAATAATAGCCCAAACCTAGGAACAGCCTAAGTAAGAATCAGCAAAAGAACAAATAACTGTGATGTGTTCATACAGTGAACATTATACAACAAGTAGGCAGATAACATAGTGGATGAATTTTATAATCATAATGTCGAGTGTAAGAAGGGAGGCACGAAAGAATAAGTGCGACATTATTTCATTCAAATAAAGTTCAAAAACAAAGCTAAACCATATTGCGGTGGTTAAAACAAGAAAAAACAGATACATACAAGCACGCCTCTCATCCTCAAAGTGAATGGTAATTTACAAAAACCTAGCCAGAGGCCTCATTCAATGAATGTTGAATGCCTACTATGTCCTAGGCATCTGCTGCCCCCAAGGAGGGACAGCCTATTTGGGGAAACATATAAGTAAATCTGAAATTAGGATATGCTAACATGTCACAGTAGTTGTATTAAATGGTCCTTTCTTCAGCCTTAGTGTATTACTTGTACCTGATAATAAAATACTAACTTCATAACAAGTTTTATTGCTTCCTGCTTTTGGCTACTGAAGAGTAATGGAAGTGCAGTATCTCTTCACAGTGAAAGCCCTCCTCTTAGCTAGTGTGGTGAAAGATCGAGCTTGTGCTGGAAACTACTTTGCGTGACAGGCCATCATTAAAGAATGTAGCAGGGCTTAAAGAGTTGGTGGACTGCACTTTCTCCAATGGTTGGATACTTCATAATTACGGAAAATTAAGATATAAATTATATTTCTAGAGGGGACGACTCGAGATGCTTCACAAGTTAGAAGTTATTTATTATGAGAAGAATTACAAGTGAGCCTACATTCAGGGATATGAAATTTTGGGATAAGAAACCTTTTGGAAATTATTTTTAAGTAAACAATATTATCCATTTTAATATCATAACAAAATTATAGAGCTATCTTTACTGTGGAAAAACAATTTATATGGGCCTGTGCAATTATAAATATCCTAATATGTATTTTAAATAATTCGTGAGATGCCTTTAAAGACTTACTCTTTTGTTGTTTTTAGTAGAGTAAAAACATACGATTGTCATTTATTCTTTTTCTCCTTTGCATCCTTGGGATTCTTAAAATATTTTAGTAAAATTTGTTTGACCTTATTTACCTGGCTGATTAGTCAAAGTAGGGCAAGAAAGGGGGGACGGAAGGAAGGAAGGGGCAGGCATAAACATTCCTATAGTGGTGGTGAATGTATTTTTGACTCAGATATCTATTATATGTGCTCTGCTTTGTTCTCAATTTTGGTAATGTAATTTCTAACATAGAACTTGAATTTATGCTCTGCAACCAATTCTTAACACGTGATTGAAGAGCTATGTTGTAGACAATCGAAACACTGCAGAGAGAGAGGTAGGCAATGGTAGAAGGAAACAGATGGAAGAAAAAACTGTGGTTCTGAAACACAG
>NW_011888806.1:552267-596757 GCF_000151845.1 Pteropus vampyrus | reverse complement strand
GGAAAATTAAGATATAAATTATATTTCTAGAGGGGACGACTCGAGATGCTTCACAAGTTAGAAGTTATTTATTATGAGAAGAATTACAAGTGAGCCTACATTCAGGGATATGAAATTTTGGGATAAGAAACCTTTTGGAAATTATTTTTAAGTAAACAATATTATCCATTTTAATATCATAACAAAATTATAGAGCTATCTTTACTGTGGAAAAACAATTTATATGGGCCTGTGCAATTATAAATATCCTAATATGTATTTTAAATAATTCGTGAGATGCCTTTAAAGACTTACTCTTTTGTTGTTTTTAGTAGAGTAAAAACATACGATTGTCATTTATTCTTTTTCTCCTTTGCATCCTTGGGATTCTTAAAATATTTTAGTAAAATTTGTTTGACCTTATTTACCTGGCTGATTAGTCAAAGTAGGGCAAGAAAGGGGGGACGGAAGGAAGGAAGGGGCAGGCATAAACATTCCTATAGTGGTGGTGAATGTATTTTTGACTCAGATATCTATTATATGTGCTCTGCTTTGTTCTCAATTTTGGTAATGTAATTTCTAACATAGAACTTGAATTTATGCTCTGCAACCAATTCTTAACACGTGAGTGAAGAGCTATGTTGTAGACAATCGAAACACTGCAGAGAGAGAGGTAGGCAATGGTAGAAGGAAACAGATGGAAGAAAAAACTGTGGTTCTGAAACACAGATAGGTAATTTGCCTTCTAATTGTAGTTCTGTTCTTACTGCATTATTAAATTTGATGAACAAATTTTTTGAATAAATTTGTATTAAAATTTAATTTTTTTTGAATATTGAATAGCTGAATATTGATAAGAAGACAGCTTAGCTTTTAAAATTCACTGCAAATAGGCTCCGTATAGTTTCCTTTTTTTATGCCCCCACATAGTTTCTAAGGCTGTTTCCCTAATACATGAAATTAAGGCTTAGCTCTGCAATAAGATTTCTAAGTCCAAAGCATACACAATTTATATTTTGAAAGCCCATATTAACTGAGCAGTTAGAATAAAAATACTATTTGAGCTTGGCAATTTAGAGATATATATTCTACTGTATATTCATATTATTGAAGGTCCAAACATTTGGATTTGTAATCCTAATGTTGTTTTCTCTGACATTACTCACATACACATTGCTAAACAATTTAGATAATTTACATTTATGTAATTAGAAATTAAAACTTTGGAAATTAGATTTCTAAAAGATATGACCAATATTCTTCGCTGGCTCATCTGTCTGACTTGTTACCCTGGCAATTACAAATTTTCTGTGATCTTATTCGCTGTTAGCATTAGGGTCCTGTGGTGCATCCATGTAAAAATACAGTAAAGCTAAGGGGACATGGTACAGAACTATGCAGACAAAACTATTTTCCTCTTAATATGGAGTTTCTTAACATTTATCAAAATTGTGAATCAAGTATTTAAAATGTACTGCTACATAAGTTGTGTGTGTATATGTGTGCTTACCACAAGGAATGATATATTTCATTATCTAATATGTTTCGGCAGCAGTTATATAAAGATATGACCTTAGTTTCAGTTATTTTATTAGGAAAATGAAACCCTTTTATTTATTGACGTTACAGCTTTAAATCCTTTGAGAGCCACTTCTTTTGCTGATCCTTTCTTTATGCTCCTAGAGCTGCACTGTCCGGTATAAAGCCACTATCCAGATTTGACTGTTGAACAATTAAAATGTGGTTTGTCTGAATTGACATGTAAACTGTAAGTGTAAACTGCACTTGGATTTCAAAGATATATCACAAAGAAGACGATATAAAATATTTCATTAATTTGTATATTGATTGCATGTTGGGATGATCATATTTTAGATATGTTGGATTAAATAAAATATATTACTAAAATTAATTGTTCTTTTTACTTTTTTAATGTGCTTAGTAGTAAATTTAAATTGCATATGTGGCTCACATTTGTGCTTCTCATATTTCTATTGGGCAGCATTGTTCCAGAGTCTATCATATTTTATAAAAGGAAGTTTGATTTAGAAAGACAGATATTCTTTCTTTCATCTCCTTTCATTCTTAGTTTCAAAGGTTAGAAAGTATTCTAAAACTGTTTATATATTTCAGCAGTTAAATGACATCTGTTCTATGGAATGTAGATGTGCATATAACAATGTACATTGTACTGTCATTTGATCACTGGTTATAATGTTGTATATCGTTGTGTTCTAGAATGGAGAGAATAAGGAAATGTGAAACAATAACTGTCAAGAATTGAAAAAGGGGACATGCTTATAGACTATAGAAAATACCATTAAAAAGACCCTTGTCCTGATAACATCTAAGAATTATACATTGCGATCCAGAATTATACTGTGCCACAGTTTTCTTTGATCATAGCTGACCTGAAAACCAATGATAGAAAGATATATTTAGTGGTTCCCAAGCTAAGAAAAGAAAAAATTCCAATTGAATTCAGTTCCTATATTTTTCTCTTACACAGAAATGTCATTTGTGACAGAGGATGCAAAAAAAAATTCATGTTATAGTCATAAACTCCTAAGACACAGAGAAGTTCTTTAGGCTTCTTATGATGCCAATGCAAGTAATCTTCTCTTTAAAAGTAATTGTCTCTTTTCCCCATCCCACCCCCATTTCCATGTTTATTTGTTTTGTTTTGTTTTTCCAAAAAGACATATTTAATGCCCTTCGTGGGTTTGTTTTCTACTTACTAAATAAGGAATAACACTGTTGTATTTTGTATTTGAAATTGTAAGGTACATTTCTTTTTTCTTTTATTTTTAATTTAACTCTTTGTTTTACAGATGAGGGCAGAAGTGCAGTTGACCAAGCAGGTGGTGCACAGATTGTAATTGACCATTTAAGGTCACTGTGCAGTATAACAGATCCCGCCAATGAGAAGCTCTTGACTGTCTTTTGTGGCATGCTGATGAACTATAGCAATGAGAATGGTAAACAAAATTGAAAACTTGCTTTATCTCTGGGGGAAAAATTAAAAATCATCAATACTATAGTATAAACCAGACATATTTAGAAAAATTATGAACAAAGAATTCATAAGTGGCATATAAAATTAATAATCAGCCAACATTAAATTACAGTGTTTTAAAAATACAAAATGGTCATAGTTATTAAATGAGACTAGTTTTTGAAGGGTTGCCCATGTTAATCAATTCCACAAACAAAACATAATGGTATGGTTTAAGATTTCTTGCTATTAACACTTTAAAAGGAAACAGTTTTAAAATAGGTTTATGTTTATTGCTTTATATTATACGAGAAGTATCTTTAAAATATAAACTCTGTATAAGTAAAATGATTTTATCTCGATACTAGATTAACTTGTAAGAATAAAAAGTCTTTTCATTAAATCTGGCCTTATAAAAATAAAGTTCAGAGCAATCGCAGATAACTGATTATAGAAATTTAATAAATACTGTACACAGAAGTTTCTTCTCTCTGTAAAACATTCTTAGAACCTAGCAACAAATGGCATGTCCATAATTTTCAGGTAGCCTATATAGTTGTTAATTAAATGAACATATAAACAGTGATATGAAAAAAAAAAAAGCTTCACTATACTTTTAAGTGCCGTAAAAATGTATTATTTCATATGAATTACTTTATGGATCAAGTGTTCAGATTCTGGTAGTTTTCTAGAAATAAGGTCTTTGTATGATTTCTTTCATAAGGGCATTTTAATTTGTAGTCTTTGACAGAGACTTTTTATTTGTATATTAAACATAATATTCTTTCATGTGTTCTAGAAACATAAGGCCTTTTAGGCATATTTTTCACTTGTTCACTTTTAGTAGTGAAGTATATTTAGTATATTTCTTTAGCTTAAAGAAATATACTAAATAATTTTTTTAAAAATAGATAAACATTGATGACAAATGGCTACTGACATTTGGCCTTGGTGTTGGAGACAGTAGCAAATGGCAGGGACTGTAGCCCATGTGCCATTGAAAGGGGAGCGACTACTGTCCTGTAGCCAGTTGTTCTGTATGGCAGTTTGGTCATATGCTGCCAAATCTTTTCATTTGGGGGAGGGAGAAAGCTGAAAATCCAGCTTTTCCTGTGACATCTGATTTTTAAATGTTGGTTACATTTGCTTTTTTTTTTTTTTTTTAGCACTGTACAGTCTCAACAGTGTTTCCTCAGGTCATCCTATCCGAGGGACACAAGTTTTAAACTTCTAATTATCCATAATAATAATTAAAAAATAGTTTTTATTCATCAAACGGCTTGTCTGTTAAACTTTGGCTAATAACAAATAATAATTTTTATAGGGTCAGTTCCCTTTATTTTTCTTGCCCTCTTGCGGAACAGAAAATGTCCTAAATATGAACAGGAGAAACAAACGACAGAGTCTGGGTTATCTACAAAATGAATAGCTAGTTCCTAAGTAATCGAAATTTGACCATAAAACACAGATATCTGAATTGCCTTAAGACACATTGGTCAGTTGTTCATGTTGCTTCCTGTCCCCTCAATTTCACTGAGGCTTAGACATCTGAGAAAGTGGGACAAGTGCTAAGTGTAGGAGAATGGTTTAGAAAGATAAATGAAAGGAATTAGTCTTGCTATGCCTCACAACTAGTTTTTTGTCCTTTGAGGAAGCTGTTGCTCAGAAATTTGTGCAAAGCCTATCAAATGACTTAAATTGTCTTTGAAAACATCACTAATTCTAAATACGGCTGTGATTGAGTCCTTCTAATAGGATATCACACCATGTAGGGAAGTGCACTGAGAAGATAATGATTAAAAACATGAGGGTGCACAGTCCAAATGCATAGCATATTTCTTTTGTAAGAGTAAATTTTTTCCCTGGTATGCAAGTATTCCCAAGAAATAACTTACAGATACTTTGGAAAGCTATATTATTTTTTCTCAGAACATTATTGGAACAGTGGTGGTTTTGTTTCATTATTCTAAAAGCCGCAATCTGAAAGCAGCTTTCAAAACTTATTAGATAAAATAGGAGTAAAATTATCCTTAGTATTTTAAAGGAACAAATGCCAAATTTATAACTGTCTTCTTTCCTCAGCTTCCTTTTATATTTGTCTTTCATGGGATCATAGTTTGTGAAGTGATTCTTTTTCTCTAATGCACTTTAACTTAAATTATATCTTTTTTGTCTTACACAATTATTAAACATCTTTGTTTTGATTGTCAATTATTTACTTACTCTTTTCTTTAAAATATGTGCTTAAAGACTTTCCAACTTAAATACTAGGTCTTCTTGGCTAACTTCAAATCATTTGGTATTGATCTCGTCCACCTAGATGAGTCACTGAGAGAAAAAAACAATAGAGCTTTTTATACTCAGATAAGTATGGAATATCTGAATAGAAAAAGTTATAATTGCTTAGCTAGAAAAGTTGTATCATGTGTAAGTAAAATCATGTTTAAATAGAATAAGACTGTTTAGTGAAAATCATTTCAAATTTATCCTTTTGGGAAAAGTCATACCTGTTTTTCACATGTCAAAAAAAACAACACTTCATTCTGTGGCAGTCCAAAATAGTCTGGGTATTTGACATTGTAGTTAGAGAAAGGCATGTTGACAATTTGACATTCTATTTGAGGAAATGTGCTGAACTTACTAGATTTTCTTTATCTGGTTACAACTTTAAAATTGTAGTTATTTTATAAATAAGGAACTCAAACCTATTATTGTAGATATTTTTATCTCATTGGTTTCTTAGAAATCTTTTTTTCTAGCTTTGGTTACCCAATGCCAAAACATTGCAGTGAAGACTGAAAATTTTGTTCAGATCAACCAGCTGTTTTCAAATGCAACGTATAGCAGGAGTTTGGAAAATATTTATTGATCGACTTTTCTGGATACTTAGTATTGTCTACAGCTTTATTACTAACAAAATCAAAACTTGGAAGAAAAATGTGTTTTTGGAATGCATTTTCTTCATTAAATAAGGTAGCAGCATTATATACTCATGCCCACTATATCAGTTGATATTTCCTATTCATATAGTATGGAATATACAAGTCAGTAGCAGAAAGTGGCATTGAAAACATGGCAGTAGTAAAAGTATTGGATCTGTGGTTAAAAATTTATTATAGTTGACCCACGGACGTGATACATCTGCATGTTTATTCTTGAAAGTTGATTTCAATTTGTGTAGAAACATCAGTAATCTAAAGCAAAGCACCAGAATAATACCTTGTTAAGGAATTTATTGGCAGTCACCAATTATATTACAATGTGACCGTGATTAATCAATACATATCTCTTGGAAAACTCTATAATTGAGAGTTTAATCTTTTTCCTAATACACTATGCTAGAAACACAAAATACAGGGAGAAGTCTGTTATAACTCTAAAACAAATTGATAATGATGATAAGCATTAAAACAAAAACTATAGTTAATTCTGTGCCGTAAGAGAAAAGTAGAGGAAATAAACATTCCATCAAGGAAGAAAAAAATTTCCTTCTAAAATGAGTAACAGATATTCACAGTCTATGACTGGCTTCTTCATGTGACCTGTATTATATATGTGATATATATGTATATATACATATGTGATTTTTACACACACAGCTGATTTTTCTCTCTAACTTAATAACTTTCTGTTACTGAATTCCTCTTTTTTCGTGGTTCCTGAAATCTCTCCGGGATACTCTCATGATAATTCTCACACTTAATGTGCTTCATGGACTTATGATAACTGAACTATGGTCGAAAGGAGGCCAGCTGTGCAATTTAGGAAATGCAGTTCATGAGATACGTTACTGGAGCATAACAATTGAATTTAAGTATTAAGTCTGGCACTTAAATTCAGTTGTTGAAAATAGGCCTGTAAAGTATTTTCTCTCCTCTAATTTAAAGATCACTTAATGTGTAATTAACCTTAGCAGCTACTTTCATACTAATCATTTTCCTAGTGAACTCAGTCTAGTAACTTTACTTACTTGTTTTTTTCTTCATACTTAAAATAGGAATAGAAATTAATGAGGAATAATTCTGGTTAAAAATTAAAAAACAGTTTGGCCCTGAGTATATTCTTATGTTTTGGTATTACTTTATTAAAGGTGAGAAAGAACATATCCTAGATATTAGATGTTTAGAAAATGAGTTGCTTTGCATGAGTGAGAAACTGTTTCCAAAGTTTATTTACTGTGGGTACAAGCTAATTAACAATTCCATATATTTCCTAAATACTAAAAACTTTTTACCTAATGTTAAGGGAAACAAACAAACAAAAAAATTCAAAATGTAAAATTTTATCTTCACATGTCATTGTCTCTTAAAAATTACATTAATTTTCCAGCATACGATTTTCAGTGTATTTTCTGTTCATTCATCTCAGCTTATAAAGGCATTAGAGATGTACTTTTAAAATCACATCCTTTGAAGCCCAGTTTGTTAGAGTAGTCCAGTATGTCAAAGTGCATAAAAGACTTTTATTGTGCAGCTGAAAAGTTTTTAAGCTTTTTTTTTTTTAATGGTATTGGGATTTTTTATTTACTAACTGTTCTTTTGATAAAAAGTTTCTGAATTTTTACTGTTTGTCCAACAAAGCTTTCTAATCAATTTAACGAAGTAGGCTGCATTCATGAAATTCTGCTACAAATGCCATTTTCAATAAATTGTTTTTCCGAAGGTTAGAGCAGTTGTTCCTGTGCCTTCTGCTAATTCTGCCTATTGAATTTGAGCAATTAGACAAGGTTAACTTCATTATAATCCTCCTAAATGATTACTATAATAATGCTGTTACTTAATGGACAGGCTGGAACTTGGTTTTTAGTAAATGTGTACCAAATGCACATTTTGGTTTTTAATTCCACATGGTCAAGTATTGGCATTAATATTCACCTTTTGCCATTATAGATTGAACTTCTGAATGAAAGAATCTGAAATTTTATTATAAAAAAATGAAATGATTGTCACAGTTTTTTAATTTAAATCTAGTTTTAACCTTTAAAAGACCAGTTTCTTTCTGAGATGAAAGTATAGAGTTTTAATGATTTAAAGTTTAGCATTATGTTACAGAAATAATACTTTCTCAGAGTCTCATGTATTAGATTGTTCCCTGATCATGATAGTGCATTTAGCATTGTAATACTAAATAGATACCCAATTTTAACTGAGGGCAGTGGAATATGTTTGGGGTTTGTAATTCTCTAACATGTTTTCCTTTTATTTATTTGCTTCATGTGTGAACTGGAGATGATTAATCATGGATGTTATTGAATATTTTCGAGATTTCCCTCATAGTGAAAATTTGAGGTGGCATAGTTGGCTTTCTGATTTTAACTCATCACCACAAGATGTAAAGAATTCCCAAATTATACTTTTTCTTGAAAGACTCAAGAAATTAAGTAACTAAAAATTAAAAACAGCTCCTAACATTTATTTGATATTGTAAATTCTGAAGAGAGTACATAATCTAATCTCTGTTATTCTGCCCAGATTTAATTGTTACATTTGTATAATTTTCACAATCATTATTGGCACGTTTTAATATTGGAATGTAAGTATACATTTACATTTCAGCTGACAGGATTTCAACATCTGAAGCACATAGGGAGATTTTCTTCGTACATGGAATGCTTACCTATGTTTGAAAATGAATATTTAGATAGCAGTGGCAAAACTGAAAGTCCATGCCTTGTTTTTATTATTGATGTTACTACACTGTTGAAATATGATGGTTTCAAAGCACATAAATATTGACTGCACACAAATTTTAAAGCCAGAGATGAATAATGGATTTTGACCACATGTCAGTGTATCTTTAGATCACTTAAAATATCCATTAAGAGAGAGGGCGGAAAAGTATCCTATGTAAATTAACTTGTATAAAAATTAATAATTCTGCTTTCTAACTACAAATAAAATCCAGTTAACATCAAACTGCCTGTATTTTATTTATGCAACAATTTTTAAATAATGTTTAGAAAATGGGTATTGGCTAGAAGTCAGAAATCTTTTGGTTATGTAACTGTATCTTGTTAACGCAGTTTGTGTGTTGCAAATAACATGTATGTAATTTTAAAGTGTTAAACATAATCACAGTAGTGTTCCACAGTTAATTAGTAACACTTGAGGGTTTTTTAAGCCAGTAAATCAAGAAATTTTATTTTTTTAAACACATATGTTGGTAAGAGATACATGTTGTAATGTAAAATAACCTGGAATTTAGCTTAATTTGCTATATAAAAAATAGGCTTGAATTTATAGTTACTGTACATGTGGCCTGTGAGCAATGCCATATGATAGAGACTGGATTTATTTCTCTCAATAAGGGCTGCTTAAGAAACAGCTGGCAGCACTCCTCTCTTAAAAAAAAAAAAAATCTAGTTTTAACCTTTAAAAGACCAGTTTCTTTCTGAGATGAAAGTACAGAGTTTTTTTAATCAGAGTAGACATATCTGTAGAAATTTCCTTTGTAGTAGTATTCATTATAACAAGAGTTGATCTTGCAGTAAGTAATTTAACCTGGAGCAAGTCTGGGGGGAAAAAAAAGCTTACCTAGATTAAGACTTAATCACTCTAGATGTCATTAGATTGAGACCAGTGAATGGATGTGCCTCTTAAGAATAATAAAACAGTTTCTCTTCTGTGATTTTGCTTTGGGGTTCATTTCTCGTTGCTCTTGTTTTACATTACACTCACTCGTGTAATTTTGTCCTTTAAAACTTTTACAAAGGAGAAATTTTGCTCTGTAGAGATTTTTATTTTCAGAACCCAGAAAAATACTTTTGAATCTCTTTTCTATTTTTTATTGTTAACTTAGAAAGCAAGAAATTTGTAAATGTAGTGTTTTAAATTTCCAACATTCTATATTAATGAATCTTGATGCTTTTTTTTTTCTTTGAAATTTCTGTCATTAAAAAGTATAACCTGAGGCTTAAATTACAGGAGTCATCTTGGTGCAAAAACACATCATGCATGTTTTGTGTAAAGAGGGCTTTTTAAATAATTGATTTTAAATTAATTTTAATCACATATAAATATTTTTAGTTTTATACACTGAATTTAGAATAATAACAGCTCTCCACTTTTATTATCAATCATAAAATATATATCTGCACTTGTATATGCATAAAATTTTTAACCATGAATCCTTTTAGTAGCTGTATTTAAGTATCTTTACTTTTCAGTGTTATAATGGAGCTACAAACTCATAAGTGCTACTTCACTATTATACCATATTTCTATTTTTTAATTTTTTTATGTATATTTTGGGGGGAAATAAAGATGTGCCACTAGTCAAGGGCAATTTTCTTCATTCTTTATTATGCCCAAATGGTTTTTTTTCAATTTGTATTAGAACTTCTCATCAAGATTTATATTTGCTTGTTTTTATACTATATAAATTTGCTTGTTTCAACTATATATAATTCTTTTGACTATAGATGGGATTTTTATGCATGCCTGTAAATAGGATACTTTTTATACTATGAATAACATGCATACCATATGTACATATCAGTGTAGAGACTGTGTGTTTTGAATTATATGTTTTATTTTGACACAGTTTCATCATTAAGTCCTATTTACCAACAAGCTTAATAGACTTATAACATTGTCTATAAGGGCCTTTTCTTAGGATAAAATAAACATGTTATAAACTTCTTAAGAAACCTTTTCTTTTTAGTAATTGATCAGCATAACTTCAGTTGAGTTACTGGATTTCTTGGCATACTTTTCTGGACCTATAATCTGTCTATACCAATGTTTTAAACATTAAATTTAAAACTCAGGGGGTAAAAGGTTCTTCAACTTAAGATCTTCTCTCCAGATCTCCATTCTTTGGAGTTTCCATGAGTGTGACCTGAGGAACTTGGAACCATTGAAATTCAAATGTAGGTAGGTAAGTGTTCACACCAGCGCATGCGTTGATTGCCTTATATCTCTTTGTATATGCATCTGTATTGCACCCCCTCAGTGCCTTTCTTCTTCTTCCTCCCCATAGACCATGTAGGGCCTGTGTCATCTCGACATTATGTAATTTTGTAATTCTGTATTTGGTCAGTATTTGTCTGTAATGTGTGTCAGGAGCAATTTTAAAATGTCTTCAGATGTTTATGACATTGTGCTGTCTGGACTGTCACACGTAACCGTTTTCTGTGTATGGGCCTGGATTGCATATTTGTGAATTGTTTGTTGAGCTCTGATAAACATTCCTCTGGAGTTGCTGGTATTCATTGAGGGATGCAGAAAGTCTCAGTCTTGGCATTTCACTCTCAGATATATCTAGAGAATGAACTATTTCTGGTTCTAAGAATTTCTTCCAGTTAGTCTTTGATTTAAAAGTCATACTCTTGATACCATTCATGATGGCATGAGTGTGTCATCTACTGTCCTTTGAAGTTCATTCACAACCTTTCTTTGGGCAATAAAAAAAAAAATTTATTAAACTTATTTGCTTTGAGCAATAAGAATTAATACTAATTTATTCCACACAAATAGGGCCCCTATATAGTGCCTCCAGAATTATTTATTGATAACATACTAAGTAACTAAAATAGGCAGACTCAATCATGGAATATTCTCCTAGGCTTAAGTGGAATTTCTGTTCAAATAAGCAAAATGAGATGTTCAGGTGCTTAGTTAATGTAATTTGCTCAAAATATCCGAGCACCAAAATCTGGCATTCCTTGCATGTTTTTTTTTAATTTTTATTTTTTATTATGACATATGCCAAGCACATCATTGAATTTCAGAATCTCTTTTCCATGTGTTTTTTTTTTTTTCCATCTCTTATAAAAATTAGATAATCCTTTGGCAATGGTTCTTAAACCTTTGGCCTCGGGACTCTTTTAGACAATTAAAAATTACTGAAGACATCAAAGAACTTATTGATCAATACAACCCATCAATATCTACTATACTAGAAATTTAAGTGGAGAAAGTTAAAAGTTTTAGTAATGCATTTTAAAATAACCCACATGTTAACATAAATAACATTTTTATGAAAAATAACTTTTCAAAATTAAAAGAATGCTAAGAGTAGCATTTTATTGTGTGTGATGGTGAAGTATATAATGACTGCAAATACAATTTGGTGCTACTACTGGGTTCATGCTGAAGTCCCAGCAGTTTACTCACTATTATTTTTCCACCATCATTGCAAATGTGAATACAGTGAAAAGGGATAATAAAATCTTGGTATTTTTATGAAAGTAGTTTTGACTGTGATCTTCTGAAAGGGTTCTGGGGATCCTACTTTGAGAACCATGTTCTAAGATGCCTGCATATCTTAATGAAAATTTGTATCAACCTATTTGAGTGAAGTTTCTTTTTCCTCTTTCGGGCCTTTATTATCCAAGGAGAATGACTTGATTGCAGTTGGTATGAACAGACTTTAAAGTTACTTGGGTATAAATTTTGTTTTAGTTAGCATCATCGATTTGGATATTAAAGCACCCAAATACTCTGAAATGAGTCTGTCCATTGGATGACTATATAGTTTTCTCTTTATACTTGTGTGTGGTATGTGTGTTGTATGTGAGTATATAATTAATTTGGCTCCTGGGTAGCTTTAAAACACATTTTCATGAAGCAACGTGATTTTCATGAATTGTGGCGGTTTGCACCAGATACCATTGTGCTATGCTACTTTTTTCCCTCATCTACCACAATTTCAAGTACTACTGCTTCAATTCGTATGCCAAAGACTGTTTGTCCCTCTTTTCCCTGGAACCAAAATTCATAATATTGTAAAGGCAGTCCAAAGAAGTGGTAGAGATGCCAAGTTAGGAGAATATGAAGAACATCATCTTCTAAGTGGCAGTCTCCTGTCGAGTTATCTCCTTCATAAAATTTATCATTCCTCTGATGTCCCTGGACTGTTAGATTTTTATGGTTTGTGCCAACAGTACTGAGGGGGTGTGTGATGCTTACATATATGCAGACATATAGTGGATTTTGACTCACACTCAATGCATGCGCTAGTGCTCACGCTTACATACCTGAAATTTAATGATTCAACAGCTCTGCCATATTTGAAGAGGTAGTCAAAATGAATAAATAAATGAAAGTTAAAAATTCTGCTAAAGAACAAAGATCTGCAGAAGTGATCCAATAATAAGGAACTCTATTTACTGGTAAGTAATCAAAATAAATTCTAACTGGAAAGTTTCTTGGTGCATGATCATTATAAATACTATAACCATAATACAAGTATTCTGCCAATATAACATATAGGTATAATACGATACCCTTTAACATAAGTAATTTGCCTATAAGATACGTATTGTGAATCATTAATTGCTGAATTCTGTAGTTAGAAAAACTAATATCAAAAGCATAAAAAAATCACTTAGTTGAATATATTCTTTTATTTGTATCTCTTTTTTGGACAGACTTCATAATGCCATTGCAAAATTTGAAATTGTTTTAGACTATTTGAATTCTATATGTAACTTTCCCTTTTTCTCAGGCCTGTTTCCTATTCCTGTTTTGGTAATAGTCCCCTTTCTAGTAGAGATGGGCCCCCACAACTGCATCAGATAATATCCATAATTACCCACTTGTCAGTTTTCAGGGGCACAAACTTCTTTGGCTATCTCTTCATACTTCACACTAAAAGCAGGAAAAATTGTCTGTGGCCACGCTACCCTGAACAAGCCCAATCCTATCTGATCTCGTAAGCTAAACAGGGTCGGGCCTGGTTAGTATTTGGATGGGAGACCACTCAGGAAAACCAGGTGCTGTAGGCATTAAAAAAAAAAAAAAAAAATTAAGGGATTGTAAACTGACATGGTCCTTGTAATCTGTGAAGTCAACCAAGGCTTGCCTCGCCTAAAAAAAATTTTTAAAAAAATAAAAGGAAAAATTAACTACAAAGATTAGGAGGCAGGAAATCAACTGGCATGGGAGACAACCTTATCTTTCTTGATAATCGCCCAACCACCTACTTATCTGTAGGTTAAGAACTATGAAGAGATTAGTAGGCAAACTGTCAAGGGATGCATGCTATGAAGAAAATGTGTTTTGTAAGAAGCAGGTTTTTATCTTTAGAGTCTCAATAGGTAACTTAATAGAATTTGGCGAAAAATATTCACTTGAAAGTGGCATGTAATTTTTAAAAGAATTTTGAAAGCATTCCCATATATTTGGATGAACTAGTTATTAACAGTAACAGTATTTTGCATAGGCAGATGAGTGTTTGTGTCTTTTTTCTTAGCTTACAGTACTTATGGTTAGCATTTTGATTTATTTACCTTTAGCCTTGTTACAGGTATTCTATTATCAATGTTCACAAAGAGCTTTTGTGGAAATTCAAGGCATATTAAGTACTTAAAACCAATTCGTTTCTTAGAAAATTATCACAAAGCCATATTGACCTCATTGTATTCACCTCTCAAGCCAAATTTTTGTTTCTTTACTAAGATGATTATCACTATTATTAAATAAAAATTTGAAAAGAAAAATATTTTAAATCCATTTTTCCTCATTAAAACTACTTTTCTTCCTACTTTTCATCAAAGAACACTGCTGCAATTAAACAATAATTTTTGTGTATTATGTACTTTTCATTCTTTATTAAGGGATTCTAAAATTTTTGTCTTCTCTCTCAGTCTTTATTAAACTTGCTTTTTTTCTTATGCTTTCATATACTGTGATTTCCTGTAATGCAAATATTACTTTATCTAATCTTTTTACTTAAAAACAATGGTAATGTTTAATTATGTATACATCTTTAAAGCCTGCTTTGTAATGGTATAAGACCCTGTTTTAAAATTAAAAAAAAGACTAATGTTTGACATTATTTTATTTTTATTTCTAAATTTCTTTTAATCATTGAAAACATTCAACTCTTCTGAACTAATGTATTAAAATTTTTCAAGACAATTCTATGAATGGATTTAATCTTGCTTTACTGTAATTGAAACAGTATTGAGTTTGCAGTAGAAAGAATAAGGGGTATTTTCTTCTTGTTAATGCCTATTTTGGTACATAAACACTTTTTTTGTTTGTTTGTTTGTTTTTGCAGATTCCCTTCAAGCTCAGCTTATCAATATGGGTGTTATTCCTACCTTAGTGAAATTACTGGGCATCCACTGTCAAAATGCAGCTCTTACAGAAATGTGTCTTGTTGCATTTGGCAATTTAGCAGAACTTGGTAAGTCCTAGTCATGAACCACTAATGTAATTAACTTATCAATGTACTAAACAATAAAATTTTTTTTAGATGTTAACCACCTGAAAAGCCATTTAGATTATGTTAGTTTAATTTTTTTGAAGCATTGTAGGTACTTGCTTCAATGTTAAAAAAATAAAAAAAGACAGATCCAGTTATATCTTATGATTGTATTATTTACATTTGAGAGCTAGTTCGCTTGTATATTATTTAAGAGTTGAATATTTAAAATGATCTCCTTTGACTTTAGTATTTTTACATGAGAGATGGTTTTAAATTCAAGTATTGTATTTCCAGGGCAAAAATAAAGGACTAAATACTTGATTACATTATCAGGTGAAAAAGAATATAGCAGACTATGATTCTTCCTCCATTTTTTTTTTTTTTTTTATAAAATCCCTAAAACTGATAAGGGATTTTTATAAGAATATATTTGTAATAGCATTAGAAAAAATTATAAGATCCTTAAAAATCAGAAGGCAGGCAAAAACAGACCACTGCTGGAAACAGCCCAATGGTAACAGGACTAATGACCCCAGCATTCCCGGCTCCTTTCTCAGTTTTGTTTTTCTCTATATTATTATTGTACCCTTTCTCCTCTCTTTTCTTCCCGTGATTTTCGATGGAAACTTAAAACTACTGGTCTAAATGTACTGCCCAGCCATGTTTATATAAATTGTTTATTATGGGGGCAGTGAAGCCAAATGATTTTTTGTCATAGCTAAATATAATAGCTACAAAAAAAAATCCATTTCATGAATTATCTCCATTTTATAAATAAATAGAAGCATCAGGACTGTAACCTTGAATTTTCTAACTAAAAGCTCATGTCCTTAGAATTACATACAAAAATCTTGATTTCAGTACTTTACTTTTGGTTTGACTTCAAATTAAGAGAATAAAGATTATTTATCAGAATTAATTTTTAAAAGTCCTCTTTCATTGGGTTATCTGTAAATGCTTCAGCTGGTATTTGTAAATGCTTCTTATCTTCTCTGCTTTTCTTCTTTTTCATACTGTCTCATTTATCATTCAAGTAAGACCAAGTTACTGCTTCACAAGTTATTATTTTTCATTATTAAAATGGAATGTGGGAGTTTGTGTTCAGTATAGTCTGTAGAAATAAAACAAATTATGTTATAATCCCTGGTGATGTCAAATCTTTGTAACAGAAACAAGATTGCATAAACCACCGAAATTCAGCCTCGTCTCGCTAGTCTATATTAAAAGTTGGATATGCATCCAATTTAGTCCAGCCAAATTTTATACTCTCTTCCCAACTGTTACTGCCTTTACCCCGTTTGAAAGAAGAAAAGATAAAAGACAAATATTCCTTTGTTCACTAAGATTTCTACAGTTTATATCATGAGTCTCTTATGTCCATGTAATAGCTAGATAATACATCAACTCTGAAATAGGACATATATGCCCCAAAATACTTTTTCTCTTTTCAGTGGGCTTCATCCCATGAGTTAATGAATCACATAGTATTATTTTTTATTGGCACAAGTAAATATCAAATACATATCACATTTCTATCACACAATTCTGAATATATCACTAAATGCTAGTGTTACTTTTTGTTGATTTTTAAAATAAAAAATGTTAAACAGCAGAAATTTGTGTTTTTTTCCTCACTAAAGCTATATAATAGCTTACAGACGAAATATAAAATAACAAGTGCAATCATTTCAGAATTGGAACAGAAAAGGAAAATGAAGTCCTGTCTTTTTGTTCTCTTTGAGTCCCAGTTTAAGAGTTCTAGAAAGATAATGGGAGGAATTGCCAAATAACTCAAATATCGCAGAAATAAAGAACATAATGTTTTAGATTGGAAGGGTTTGTCAGATTCCTAGCCTCATTGTTAAAAATAGACCCAGACCATGGCATATCAATGTGAAATTTAAAGTAATGGGGAAAAACGCATCTTACAAACTTAGGGAGGGAGAGAGAGAGAAAGAAGTTGCATATAAGAGATTATCAAGAGTCATCAGATATCTCAAACACTGGCAGCCAGAAGAAAATGGAGTGTTGCCTTCAAAAATTTGAGGGAAAATTATTTTCAACATAGAATTTTATACCCAAATTATCAATCAGTTGTGAGATTACGATAAAGACATTGTCAAACATGAACATCTCAGGAAATTGATATACTACATACCTTTTCTCTGGAAACCACTGGAAGATATCAAAACAAGGGATATAAATTAAGACGACGACATAAGAATCAGGAAACCAGATCCAACAGGAAAACAAGAATTCATTTGGTGAATTCCAGTATAGTGAAATGAGAGTCCAAAATGGTCTCTTTTCAAAAAGCAACCAGTCCATATTGGAATAAGTCAGAAGGCTGCTGGAGTCAGGGTTGGGAATGTTCTTATAGGAGATGAAATTGATTTAATACCTAAAATAAATGAGCTTAATAAGAGATGACCAGACATCTGATGGAGAATTTAGATTATAATTAATGACAAGTACATAGAAAATTAAGCAAATGAGAAATAATTCCATGGACAGTGAAATAGTATATTACAAAAATGCTCATAATTGATATAACCAAAAATACTTAAAACCAAAAAATCAAAAAGTGGCAATACAAATATATTATTTAAAGAAGTGGAAGTAAATACCAGTGAATTAACTAAAAGAACTTTATGGGCTTGCTTCTGAGGGAGAAGAAATGGGAGAGGGATATTGGATTTTGCTGGTAGTATTAGGACTAACTCTCTAAACTCATATAATTTTGATTAAAAAAAATAAAATAAAATGAGGCTTTTATTTTAACAGCTAAAGGTCTGTTAAGGATCCATGGCATATATATTCAGATGTAAGGTCCAAATCATATTTCATTGCTACCTTTTTTCTGTATCCACCTGCAGGATAGGTACAGATTTTGTTCTTTAATTTCTCTGTTAATCATAGTGCATTGTTTCCTTGTGCTAGCATATGGCCTGCATTACTTAGCAGTAGTAATTTGGTTTTAGTTTAATAATTGTTTGGAGGAATAGAAAATGGATTGGTAAAAAGAGTGCTAAGACTATTATTTTAAAAAAGAGAGCACATAACTAGGTAAATGATATCTGTCTCCTTCATCTATGATTTTATGTTCTGAAATGCATTCCATTTGAAGAATCATCTGAAGCAGAGGAGCAACCAACAATGTTCAGGAGTTAAGTCATCCCTATTTAAATCAAACTAACCTACTTTTAGGGTAAGGTTTGCTGACATTTGTACAGTATGATTTCTGAGGGTTTATGTAACTCATTGGACAACTCTCTGCCCCTACTCCTTTTTTATGGCACTAAGCCATCGTACTACAAGTCCTGGAGTAGATTTTCATCATTTTGGCCTCAATCTATCTGGTGCGTGTGCCAAAAGCAGCATGACAGCGAATCAAAACTGTATTAAACCCTATTAAAATTTATGTTTCTCCTTTCTCCTTTAAATTTGAATTTGCAATATTTGATATTGACAGAGATTTCCTAGAGACTAGAGAACAGAACCTAACCCTTCTATTACTTTACATGTTCTTTCAGTCACAGATTTAATCAATAAATTTCTTTTGAGCACCTGCTGTGTACTGGGCATTATACACTTTTTGTCATAGTTAAAATAATTATACACTGTCCCTGCCCTCAAGGAACTTACGGTTTAGTCAGTGAAATGGAATTTTTTAATGAAATTACAAATAAATAAGCAGATCATTGTAAATTATGATAATTGCTAGTGTGAGAAAGTAATGGAATGAGGTGAGGGACTAAATTAGAGGCATAGACTCTAGGTGAGAAGGAGCATTTTCAGACAGTCAGGATTTCAAAATGTTTACCTCCTGTACAGTAAGTGTATAGTAGCTTTCTCGGGAAGCTGCTGAAGGATGCTTCCACTAAAACAAAACTAGTGAAGGTGAAGACATATGTAAGAGTATCTAATACAGGAAGGATAAGAAAGGATCCATCAAAATAATGATTAAGAGAAATTCCAGGTTGTCAGCTGTGCCCCCAAAAGAGAGCAACCAATCTAGATTGAATTTGGTCAGAGTTCTCTGAGAGAAATGTCTAAATAAATTAATAGCATACCTGATGCAGCAAAAGAAAATGAGAGAAATGAATTTCAGTTGTATTTTGGAAGCAGATTGATAGACCTTGGTAATGCGTTGGATGTAGAGTGTTGAGTGAGAACAAGCGAACAATAACTCCCAGTTTTCTATCTGCATAGATGGATAGATAGAGTGTTCATTTATCAAGTTAAGGAAGTTTGGAGGAAGAACAGAAATCAGAGTAATATCAAAAGTTCATTTTATTCATTGATTTTGAATGCTAGAGGTACTCAAATTGAGGTGTCAAATGATCAGTAAATAAATAGCCTGGAGTCCAAAAGAGGGCTAGAGATATGATTATATAAGTATCAACATATAGGTGCTGTTTTGATACTATGGAAGAAAAGTAAGTTGCCTAGGGTAAGAGAAGGACCAAAAACATAAGAAAGCATGCTAAGCAAAATAAGTCAAACAAAAAAGAACAAGAACTGTATGATTTCACTCATATGTGGAATATAAAATAGAAAGCAACAAACAAAACAAACTCAGAGACACGACAACAGAAGGGTGGTCACCAGAGAGAAAGGAAAGTGGAGGGAGGGTGAAGAGGCTAGAGTGGGTCAAATATATGGAGACGACTTTGGATGGAGAGCATACAGATTATGTATTATAGAAATGTACACTTGAAACATGTTTAACCAACGTCACCCTGTAACTTAAAAAGATATGAAAGCAAAGGGTCAAGTCCCAAAGAATTGGAATTTATAGAGGTCCAGTGGAAAAGGAGGAGCAGCAAAGGAGACTCCAGAGTGTAGGATGGCCCAAAACTAGTTTGAAGTGGGTTTAGGAATCCATGTGAGTTGAGAAAGTAGCGATAGTGAGTGTAAACAATGCTATGAAGAAACTTGTTTGTGAAAGTGAACAGATCGGTTGGTACTTGAAGAAAAGTAGAATAGAGGGAAGGTGTTTATTTTTAATATTTTTATGTGAGAAATATTAAAGCATAAATGCTCTTGATGAGGCTCTAGAGTGAGGAAGAGAGTTTGGAGGTGCCAAAGGGGCGAGAGGGAATGAGACCCCAAGTACATGTGAAGAATAGTCCTTAAGTAGTAGGCATGTCAGCACCAGTGCAAAGCACACCAGTTTAATGATAACAAGATAGGATTATAAGTCACCTTTAATTCAGCCATGTAAAGTGCAGTCTGTTCTGAGTAATTTTTCTTCTTTGACAAAGCCTCAAAACTATGAATTCATAATTTAGTAATTTTATTGTTGCTATGGTTACCTATATGTAATGCTAGTGAACATTTTTTATAGCCTTGAGTATAATTGGGATAGAATATTTTCTTTAAAGCCTTAGACATTTTTCCTTTTCAGGGACATTAAAAAATGGCTTTGATTGTTCCTGAATTAGAAAGGTGTTTGCATTTATATGTAATAGTACAAAATGACCAAGTATTGAAAGTAATAGAAAACAATTTCTGGGTTTAATTTATTTGCTTACTCTAAATTTTCGTTCCTTTTTTTTTTTCAGAGTCAAGTAAAGAACAGTTTGCCAGTACAAACATTGCCGAAGAACTGGTAAAACTCTTCAAGAAGCAGATAGAACATGATAAGAAGGAAATGATTTTTGAGGTTCTTGCTCCATTGGCAGAAAATGGTGAGAAAATAAATGCACCTCTTAATTTTTTTAATCATGTAGACTTTTTCCATTTTTTCTCATATTACTTAATTGTCAGCTATTTAACTCAAAACACTTCGTTTTATTATAAGTTTTATTTTGGATATCTCTAACTTTAGCTACAGTATCTACTCCATAACGATATCTACATTGGCCAAAGCTACTTTGCAAGTTCCTTTGACTTTAAAATCTCGGCAAAGATGGTTTTGTAGCTTACATATTCTTATGCCAGTCTGGAAAAGGCAGCTGAGTGGTTGAACTCCCATTTATATACCCTTTCAGAACAAGGGGGATAAAAGTTGGGAGTCCCAGGCCTGCCAAAAGTGTGGACACTGGTAAGCTACTCCCATCTTTGGGCAAAAAATTTTAAGGGATACACTCTAAGAATAAGAATGAATCAGATTAAACAAACCATCCTATATAAATAATTTTTCAAATACAGTGTCTAGCACATAATCAAAGTGGACCAGACACATGAGGAGGCAAGACATTGTAAGCAAAAACCAGCACAAAGAACAGGCAACAGCAGCAAATCTCCAGATACTGGAATTATTAGACATTGACTCAAAACAGGTATGCTTATTATATTGAGTTAAAAGCAAGCTTGAAAAATTTAGAAGGAAACTAGAAACTATAAAAAGTGACATAGCAAATTTTAAGAAGAAACAGTTGGAAATTCCTGAATTGAAAAATACAATCCAAATTAGCAACCTAATGGATGAGTTTAATGGCAGATTAAAGATAGTTGAATTAGGGAACCAGAGAACTGGAAGATAGATTGAAAGGAAATCCAAAAAGAAAAGAACTAATGTTCATTTAAAAAAAAAAAAAAAAGATATAGAGGATATAATGAGCAGTTCTCATATATATTTTTTTGGAGTCCCAAAAAGTAGGGGGCAGAGGGAGTGGGCAGAGGAAATATTTAAAGAAATTTTGATAGAAAATTTATCAGAAATCAAAGATTCAAGAAGCCGAATGAATCTAAAATATGATAAAAAGAAATCTACATCTAGATACATCATATTGAAATTGCAGAAAACCAATGACAAAAGTCTTAAAAGTAGCCAGGAGAAAAATAGATTATCTTAAAAGGGGCAACACTTTGACCGACAGCTCACTTCTCAACAGCAACAATGAAAGCCAGCTGACAGTGAAACATCTTCCATGCGCTGAAAGAAAACAAATGCCAACCTAGAGTTCTAAGCCCGGTGAAAATACCTTCAAAACTGAAGGTAAAATAAAATTATTTTCAATGAAAAACAAAATTCACTACCAGTATACTCTCACAAAAGGAAATTATATCAGGTTTTTGTCAGAAATAAGGAAAATGCTTCCAGAAGGAAGGTTACATCCAAGGGAGAATGAAGAGGGAAAAAACTGGTAAATATATAGGTAAATCTTAAGAACATTGCATATATAAAATAATTTATTGTGAAGTTTAAAAATGTATATGTATATAATTTAAAATATATCACAAAATGGGTATATAAGTTTTGAGGGACATGAAAGGTATGAAAGAGTCCCAAGACCCTTGTGTTATCTGGAAGAAAGTACCATTAGATTCTGATTATTCAAGGATTTCAACTTTTAAGGTGACTACTAAAATAATTTTTAAAAACCATGTGTAATTACCAAAATAATGGAAGGATTTGTGGAAAGATTTATTTTTAAAATACCCCTTCAATCCAAAATAACAGAAGAGAGGAGAGAAAAGAGAACATGGAACAGAGGCTACAAATAGGGCATAAAAAATATACTAGATTTAAGACAGTGTTTCAGTAATTATGTTAGTACACGTGGCCTAAATGCTTTAGTTTAAAAACCAATTGTCAACTAAATTTTAAAAAACCAACTATACTTTTTAAAACAAGCAACACTGTTAAATATGAGGAAATTTAAAAAGTTGAGAATAGGATTGAAAAAAATATACTATTTAAACCTAAAGAAGGCTGAGGTAGTTATCTTAATATCAGATCAAACAGATCTGATATTAAGATTAAGACGTGCTAGAGATAAAGATGGTAACTTTATAGTAATGAAAATTCTAATTAATTTGGAAGGTATAACAATTATATATTACCACAAAACATGAAGAAAAAATATACAGAACTATATGGAGAAATAAATAAATCCATAAATATTATAGAAGCTTTTAATACTTTTTTCATTAATTTCTAGAATAAGCAGATTTAAGACAATAAGTATAAAATATGTGAACAACATGATTAAGAAAATCGATTTAATCGACATATTTTAGAACACTGTACCCAGCCACAGAGCCCTTTCTTTTCAAGTACATGCGAAACATATAAAAAACATGTTATAAAACAAGTTTCAGCAAATTCAAAGGATTATAACCTTACAGAGTATGTTCTCTGACTTAAGTGAATCGTCTGATAATAAAAACTAGGAAATTCTTGTATGTTTAGGTATTTAAAATTATACTGCCAGTACTTTAGAGGTCAAAGAAGAATCATGATGGAAATTAGGAAATTTTCTAATAATGAATGTGAAATTACCGTCTCAAATCTTATGTGATATAGGTTAAACCGTACTTACAGGGAATTTTTTGCTTTAAATGAATGTATTAGAAAAGAAAACAGTAAAATAAGTAAACTCAATATTTATCTCAGAAATTTAGGGGGAAAAGACAAAGGAAGCTCAAACAACATAGAAGGAAAGAAATCTAAAGAGCCAAAATTAATAAAATAGAAAATACATAATGCTATAGAAGCATATAATCACTAAAGCCAATCTGAATTAACTGTTAAATCCCTAATAAGATTAATCAGGAAAAAAGAGAAGGCACAAATAACCAAAATCAAAAATGCAAAAAGAGATCTTAACTACAGATCTTACAGACTTTATTAAAAGGATGTTATGAACAAGTTGATGCCAAAACATTTTAAAGTATGGATGACATAAGAAGAAATAGAAAAGCTGAGTAATCTTATCTTAAATTTTTTCCAGAGAATAGGAAAAGCAGATACTCACCAATTTATTTTATGAGACTAATGTAACCTTTATACCAAATACCAACAAAGACAAGACAATAATGAAAATTAATGGCCAGTCTCACCATGAACATAGATCCAAATTTCCCTTTGAAATTTTAGCAAATTCAATCTAGTAATATATTTAAAATTCATCATCATAGCATAGTGGACTTACTCTGAAAATACAAAGCAATTTGATATCTAAAATGCAGTTAACATATTTTATCACATTAAAATTTATTGAAGGGAATATATCATATGATCTTAGATTTAGAAATCTATGATTAACTATTCATTCATGATTTTTTAAAACTCTTTGCAAATCAGCACTGGAAGTGAATTAGAAGGATATATACCAGAAGCCTACAGAAAACATCACACTCAGTGGTGAAACAAAAAGCATTTCTTTTGAGATTAGGACTAAGAAGGATCATCCTTACTTTTATTTATTTATCCACTGCAGTAGAACAAGAAAGAAAAGATATGGGAAATAAATTATATCCATAAGTGATATGATTATGTATATCAAAAATCCAAAAGAATCTATTGATCAATTTTTAAAAATCAATCACAATTAGTTAAATTGCTAACTAAAACAAAAAAACAAATCAAAACATTGTATTTCTATATACCAGAAAAAAGAAAGTAAGAAAATACATTTAAAAAAATATATTGTTTACCATAGTATAAAGTATCAAATACTTTTAGAATGGACTAATAAAAGATGTGTGAGATCTCTGGCAGAAAACTATAGAAATTCATCAAGATAAATTAAAGAAGATCTAAATAAATAGTTATATATATTGCTTTCATGAGCTGAAAACCTTAATGGTGCGATATTATATCTCCCCATATTAATCTGTAGGCTCAATGCAATTCTAACGAAAATTCTAAAAGACCAGGAATAGCTAAGATAGTATGAAAGAAAATGGTAGCAGAATTGTTTTTAGTACATAACAATAATTAAACTTTTATTCTGATAAAACTAGTAATTTAAGGACAGTGTGGTATTGGTGCAAGGATGGATGAGAAGACCAGCGGAACAGGATAGCACAGAAACAAACAGATGCATTCACAGATGTCTATTTTATTAAGGGGAAAAAGGAAGTCACTGTAAAACTGTGGAAAGTACAGTCTTTTCAATAAACAGTGCTGGGAATATGGGGGGAAATACAATTGGAGAGACACGTACATACCCCCACTTTATACTGTATTTAAAAAAAAATTAATTTCAGATAGATAATTGACTTAAATGTGAAAGTTTAAACCACAAGGTTTATCTTAAAATACAAGGTAGGAGAATATCATCATGGCCTTAGAATACGGAACGTTTTCTTAGGTCACAAAAAGCTCTAACCATAAAGGAAAAGACTGATGAATTTGGTTATTTTAAAAGTAAAAACTTCCATTTCTCAAGACACCATTAAGAGTGAAAAGGAAGACAGTAGGTAAGAGATGTTTACAGCACATATGACCATGAGAAAGTTTATGTATACAAAGTGTAAAAACTTGCACAAATCATTAAGAAAAATGAAGAAAACCCAGTGGGAAAATAGGTAAAAGATTTGAGTAAGCACCTGACAAAAGATAAAACCCAAATGGCTAATAAACACATAAAAATATGCTCAACTCATTAATAATCAGGAAATGGAAAATAAAATACTATATACCCACTGGAAAGTCTGATAATACCAAGCATTGATGAAGATGTGGAACAGTGGACACTCTCATTAAGTGCTGGTAGGCATGTAAATTGGAACACTTTAGAAAACAATATCTACTGAATTGCTCACATACATTCCTTATGATCCAGCAATTCCACTCTTAATAATATATCCAGAAACATGTGCACCAGGAGCCATTATGGAATGTTCATAGCAGCATCATTTATAATGATGAACAATTATAAACAACTCATCTATTAACAGTAGAATAAATAAATCAGTGTATATTCATATAATGGAAAAATATATAGTTAAGAAAAGGAATGAAGTCATTTAAAACTAATAGTGTAGATGAATCTTATGACAAGGATAAAGCCAGCTCTGGAAAATATATATTGTAATTAGCAATGAATTTCTTGATCTAGAAAATATATATTGTAATTAGCAATGAATTTCTTGATCTAGAAGGTAGTTACATAGTTATTTGCTTATTAACAGTTAAATGCATATTTTACACACTTTCCTACATTTATGGGATTTTTTTCACCATTTAGAAAAGATTTTTAAATACATATATATACATACATATATATGCAAACAGTGGTGATAGATGTCCTTGGGCAGAATGGTGTTGATAAGTATGTGCTGAGCTGTCTGCTTGGCAAAATGCCTTGTTAATCTTCCTTAATAAGGCTATCTAAGCCTCCCACATATACATGTGATTACAGTCAAACTGTAAGAGGAAGGATCTGTAAACTTTAATCTTGACAGCTTTTAAATTTTCTAAATGCCTTAGATCTATTCTTTAGGGGAGAAATTCATTTTTCTATCTCATTTGGTGGTTTAGCCAAATTTTTATTGTGACCTTTAGCCTGTTTTTATGCCAGACAATTACCTATAACCTTTCTTGGAATGTTTCACAGTAACAGTATTTTTATTTCTTATTTGTTTCTCTTCTACCACCTTCACTTCTGTTTTATAATTGTGCAGTGGATTAAATGACACCTTTGAAAACAAATTTCTGGACCATCCTTAGCATATCATTCCCTGGTTTACCTTATATGCAAAGGAAAGTTATTCCAATGTTTAAATTGGGATTTTGTATAATTTAAGTTTTCTTAGTATTTTTAAAGCTTTTTTCATCATGGCTTTCGATTCTAATCACCATACATTTCTAGCTCTAGCATTCTGTAACCAAGGAAACGCCCTACTTTTAGCATTGCACAGTGCAAATGTATCTTTTAAAAAATATTCCAGGTTGAATGTTCTGTGTATTCTGAGATAATAGTCTGAGGAAGATCTGTGGTCTTGATGGTAAAAAACAAAAAAACAAAAAACAAAAAAAACCCCTAAGTTTTTACACATGAAAATTGCTTAACAGAAAAAATCTTAAGAAGTATTAAAAGTCTCCCAAATAAGAAGATAAAACTGCCACTGCTGTAGATATGTACATATACAGCTTAGGGAAACCAATGACTAAAATAAAATTCAACTAAAAAATAAAACTTAAGTTTAAAACTTTTTGTGTAGCAAATGTATTTCTCAGGTCAGTTGAGTAGCATTTATCTTAAGAGATATCAGATACACCCAAAATATTTAGGTAGGCCAGTTTAGGTTAAAATACAAAGATGAATGGCATATAATATCTGTTCTAATCGAAAAGACATGTGGATGCAAAATCAAAGTTTTTAATGAAATAAATTTTCTATAATGAAAATATATTTAAGTTATTAGGGTGGTGCAAACAAAATTGATTTGATATAGGTGTAGAATTTGCTATGAAGATAGTCTTAAAAATATAATTGAGATGTAAATTCCTTATTTTGTTGGTTATTCATCAGAAATCCTGAAAGTTATTTTCTCTCTCATCTTTTATTATGGAAATTTTAAAACCTGTTCAGGTATAGAGAGAATATAGTATAATGAACCACCATATATTCATCACCCAAGAAAGTTTCAAATTAATAAAAACCTGAAGCTTTTTTTTAAAGATGACTTATAAAATTCAGGTGATAGATTTATTAACTGCCCTAGAAAGAAAACATACAAATATGAATCCAAATTTACTTGTGATATAGTTTGAAATTTACTAATAGTGCTTTACTCTTCAATAACTTGTATTCAAACTCCATTAGTAGATATATTTTAACTTTATGTAAATTACGTATGTTTTGTTTTAAACTGTGGGATATTTTATAGTATTGCTTTTTAAACATGAGCATAATATCTAGAATAACAGTGCAGAGATATTACTTAACTTCGGAACTGAGAATCAGTTTGTTTAGGTGCTGCCACACATTGTGAAAGGTAACATAATTTCAAATAGAAAAATGAAATAAAGCTTTTCTGTATTTAGGCTGCACTGTCAGATACTTTCTTTTGAAATTCAAATCTTTGAAGGTGTGTTACCCATATCATGCATTATTCTCAGTTTCTTAAAATTCTTCATAATAGAGTGGTTATACCAGAACTCCTATTTCATCTCAAGTTTAAGTTAATTTGTTTACATTATTCTTTAGATGCTATTAAACTACAACTGGTTGAAGCAGGCCTGGTAGAGTGTCTACTCGAGATTGTTCAGCAGAAAGTGGATAGTGACAAAGAAGATGATATTGCTGAGCTCAAAACCGCTTCAGATCTAATGGTTTTATTACTTCTTGGAGGTAAGTTGTAATTTTTTCCACCCAAAGAATGTGGTTGTCAGATTTTTAAAAATTTGTCTCTTGTAAACACTATATTAGGCATTTTCTCATTTTCCTATTTCATTTAATCCTGTTGATGTGATGATTTTGAAACCTTAAACATATCAGGGACTAGAGAATAATGAACCTGGAAAAAAGAGGAGTCTTCACAATTTTTCATTATTTAAAGACCTATCATATAGAAGAGACAGCACCAAAGGACTAATAGCCAGATGGTTACTTGGAACTTAGACTAGAAAAATTCTAAGCTCTCGTCCAGTTTCTACTAAAAGTTTATTATATGAAGAGTCATTACTTTTTTCTTTATGAATTAGTTTTTGAGGTATGTAGTTGGATATTAATACACTTAATGGATTTGTTCCCCCTAATTATTTTCCTCTTATCTGTTTGTTTCATTTACCTCCAGATGAATCCATGCAGAAATTATTTGAAGGAGGAAAAGGTAATGTGTTTCAAAGGGTGCTGTCCTGGATTCCATCAAATAACCACCAGCTACAGCTTGCTGGAGCGTTGGCAATTGCAAATTTTGCCAGAAATGGTAAGAATATTATTTCACTTTAACTCGAATGTTCTTTTTTAATTTTTGCTTTTCCATCACATGTACTAAAACTGAAACAGTTCAGAATTATATGTAATAGATATATATGTACTGCTACCTTAAATTTCCAGAGATCTGGAATATTTATAGTGACTCTCCTAACAAATTACATATTTATGCAGTTCATCTAAGTTCTAGAAAAGATCATGAATGACAATCATGAAGTCCTTCTGTGAGTATTCTGCACTTCAGAGATTAGTAAACTTGAGTCCCATTCTACTAAACATATCTGGGAGGATATGCTCTCTTGCCTGGTGATTTTATTTTGGATTTAATAATCTGAGTATTCACTGTAAGGTTATTGTGCCTCAATTTATACTTTTATGCCTACAAAACTTTAGTGTGGCTAATTCTCTGGTTTAAAGTAGAATATTTCATTATCTTAATAATATTTCAGAGGCACCAGACTTCCATGTTTATTTCTGAAGTGTGGCAAAGCAGCTATTAGTCTAGAAACTCATACTATGTCTAGGAAATATGGTTGTGTTTAGTTTGATGTTATTCCAATATGAACTGTTGTTATAATTGATGACAGTCCATTTTCATTCTCTTCTTTTTGGAAACCATCATTAACTCCTTAATGATGGAATTAATACTGGCAAAATATTGATAATTGTTGAAGCTAAATATGGAGTAAATAATGGTTCATTATAATATTCTCTCTGCTTTATAAATGTTTAAAAATTCTATCATTGAAAAATAATTTAAGTGTCAGCCATGATCAGATATAGCATACTGCATATCACTGGCAGAATTCAGGCATACTTCACTATAAATATGAACTATCAGTGGGTATATTAAAGCATATGGTTTTAATTTATCTTCTATTACCAGTTTAAGCTAGAGAGTTTTCTGATTTTTTAAATTTTTACCTATTTTAAGAATCTTATAATTGGACTTCTCACACAGAGGGAAAAAAACTGTAAATCTAACAGAAGAGTTAGAATTTGCTTTATTTTCTTATGGCTTCATTTTCACTAATGTAGATAATGGGTGGGCATCAGTATTACAAAATATTTATGGATTTTGTAAAGAGGAAGCAAAAAATGCTTTTGTTTTGTTCAGATGGAAATTGTATCCATATGGTAGACAATGGAATTGTAGAAACACTTATGGATTTACTGGACAGACATGTAGAAGATGGAAATGTAACAGTACAGCATGCAGCACTAAGTGCCCTCAGAAATCTGGCCATTCCAGGTAAGACAAGAATGGGAGGCAACTGTATAAGAAATAAAATCTATCATTTGGGGAAGACATTTACTTGATGTGAACCTGTCCTGACCAAGAAAAGGAAAAAAAAGTCTACAAATTGTTTACATTTTTTTTTTTTTTTAACTAAAAATAGAGATATGTCAAATAAGTTTTCTGGGACTATACAACCATAATTTTTGCTTTTGTTCAGATTATTCAAATATTTTGTTACCTTTCGTGAACTAAGATTTTCATCATATTTGGCATACTTAAGCTTTTTTAAGCATCTTCAGTTGAGATGAGGTAATGGCATCAATTAACAGAGTCCCTTAAAGAATGACTTTTGAGATTTATTTTTATTTCCTACAAGCAGACAAACAATTTTTAAAAATACTCCTAATGTGTCTTTTTGGATTAAAAACTTTTGAGCCATGAAATCACATTACCATGGGAAATAATACAGGAGATGGTTTAAACTATTCTTTTATTCTACTTTCTAAAAATAAATTTCTGATTATGTAACATAGTATAACTATATGAAGATACAACCTATGGATTCAGTTTGGTTCATATAGCAGATTGATGTATGATTTTGTATGCTATGCTCCTATAGACAAACAAGATTTTTTTTTAATAGAAAACTATAACATGGAGCCTTAAAGATAATAAGACCCTAAATAAATGTGTATTGAATTGAATGATTATCATCAAGAATGCAAACACCATTTTAACCATAGTCTCTCTTTTCTCTCTCTCTCTCTCTAGTTGTAAATAAAGCAAAGATGTTATCAGCTGGGGTCACAGAGGCCGTTTTGAAGTTCCTTAAATCTGAAATGCCCCCGGTTCAGTTCAAACTTTTGGGAACATTAAGAATGTTGATAGATGCACAAGGTAAAAGAAATGCTTTCCCAAGGTGCATTTTTAGTATGATAGTCTCAGTGTGCCACTAGCTGGAAAAGAACTCGTTTTTAGCTTCCAGAATTATGTAATCATAAAGATAAATAGCAAATAAAAGGCAAAAAGAGATTGGTTTTAGAACCCAGTCATTAATTCCCATGCTTGTTATAATTGACTTTAAATGGAAATTATATTGTATCTCTCTTTATTACTACATATAATCCTAGTTTTAGGTTGATTTATTAGCAGTTTCTGTGGGTTTCTATGTTTTAGTATTCCATACCCATTTTTACTTTGTCTTCAAAATCATCATATTTCAATACAGTGAGTCAACATTTTTAAAAATTTGTTTTGCACACAGGGAAATTGTTTTTGTTTATAAAAACAGTAATGGAAACCACTCCTTGGAATGAATTATATTTACTTATTTCTAGATTCTAAACCTTTCTCTATATTGATTCCTTAGGGTCCTTCTAAAAACTCTGTGACAGCTTGCCAGAGTACCAACAGACTACCAGGCTGACCCAAAAGAGTATAAAGTGGCTTATTTTTATATTTTGTACAAAAGACCACAACTTTATAGAAAAGGCCAAATAGACCATCAGATATGGAGTACTGTATTTGCAGTTCTTGCTTTAATAAAATTGTTAAGTTTTTTAGACATAGAATATTCTTTCACACTCTTACATCTTTACCAATTATTTCAGTTGATTGCCTATCAGTGATTCATTCCTTTGTGGTTTACCTTCTTTCCTATAGCAGAAGCTGCTGAACAACTGGGAAAGAATGTTAAATTAGTGGAGCGTTTGGTCGAATGGTGTGAAGCCAAAGATCATGCTGGTGTGATGGGGGAGTCAAACAGACTGCTCTCTGCCCTTATACGACACAGTAAATCAAAAGTAAGTTCCAGAGGAAATCATTCACTGGAAAACATTTGAGTGGCCTTTTTGGAAACCCAGTATTGTAGATCCCACATCATAAGCTTGCATTTTTATGTATTTATCTATAAATACATTAATGAGAAATTCTGAAAAAAATAGTTGAAGATTGAGCTTTTTTTAGTTCTGTTCCATAATCATTAAGAGTAAGGCTTTGGAATCAAACAGAGATGAGTTCAAATTTTATCTCCACTATTGGTCAAGTGTCTTCACATCTCAGTATCTTAATGTGTGAAAACCAGGATAATACCTATCTGAAAGTGTGGTGAGAATGATTCAGTGAGATCACATATGCAAAGTACTCATGTGGTACCCGGGGCTCAGTAAATGGAGGTTGTTGCTGTTGCTGTTATTCTTACCACAACCAGCACCACCATTACCAGCATCAATGTCAAACGTCTTGTGTGTGCTAGGCACTGACCAAGCTAGCTACTGACATTTAGAAATTAAATGATATCTTGATAGTATATGATGCCCAGAACTGTAAAAGTTGGACGAAATCCATTCTCATGACAGTATCTAGCCTATTATGTGTCTGGCACATGGTCAGTAACCTATAAATATTTGTTGAGTGAATGAATAAATGAACTCTTTTAAAGATCACAGTGAACTCTTTTAAAGATCACAATGGTGAAAACCCAGGCCAGCAGTTCAGGAGCTGATTTAGTATCTAGATTATATACCTTTTTTCTTCTATAACCTCTTTTCTAAGGCGAGCCTTTTAACAGTTTCACTTGTGTACAACTGCAGAGAGGCCAACTCTGTCTGGGTGTCACAGGGGAAGATTCACTATGATGAATTCAATACATAAATTTTTGCACAGACTCTACAAATGGTTAAGAACAAGGATCTAGCATTCAGACTGCCTGGATTTGTTTTTTCGCCTGGGAGTTCCCACCCCCTCGTCCCCGCCACGGGACTTGGAGCCTGGAGCCTGGTCCTGCTACTGTGGGCAGGAGGGGTGGGATGGAGTCAAGGGGAGAAGGGTCCGACCTCCTGACTCCCTACTGCCTGGATTTGAATCTTGACTTGTTAACCACTTAATCACTGACTTTGGGCAAATTTCATAACTTAACCTGAGCTTCAGTTTCTTCGCCTATAAACTAGAGATAATATCTAGCTGATGGGATTTTCTCTGAGGACAAAGATGAGCTAATATCTCTAAACTATCCAATACAGTGTCCAGTGAATAGTAGTTGTTCCATAAAGGGTAACTGTTGGTATTATTCATTCTCTTTTGCATTATGACATAAGTACAATGCTTCATTTATCTTATCCTTCATTCTGTCAGGCAAAGCAACTCCATAGAGCTTTTCAATAAGCATCTATTGATCCACTCTTTCTTCTACTACAGTGCACTTTTCAGGATGAATCATAAAATAAGAGGATGAAATGACAGTTCAGGAACCTTCCCTAGGTGACCATATATGTACCTATGAATCTCTGAGTCTTCTTAATAAGTTTCTTTTTATAAAAATTTTTACTAATTTTTAAGATTTTAATTTCAGTTTCAAATAAACTGTCACTAAGTAAGCAGTATATTGCGAAGCTTTCTTTTCATCATAAAAAGCTTTAAGAAATAGTTTCTCACTTTCTAAAAGAGATTGATGGGAAAAAACATTTTAAATGCTAGAACAATGCTTCTATAAAAACTGAGTACTTGGACTCCACTGATTTAGCATGTTTGATTACAAAACAAGTTTCCGCAAAAATACTGTCTATAAATACTTCTCTCAAAATTTACATAAGATGGAAGCATTAAGAAACTCTTTTTCAAATATTTTACCAAATTAATTTGAAAAATATTTCTAATTACAGTTAGTTTTATACCATTGAAGCTAACTTGGGTAGGCTACTTAAAATATCCAGCTTCAGATTACTAAAAATAGTAAAAACTGGCAAAGAAAGTTACTTTAAAAATATTCTATAATTGAGATTTTTCACTAAATCATATTTAATCCAAGAATTTTTAGGGAACAAAACTCTGAGATGAAAACAAAAATGGAAATAAATGTGAATTTTTTTCATCTTACCTTTGCTATATATTCCTATATGTGATTTTCATGTAATAACTTTAATTATCAAGAAACCTGTTATATATATATATACACACATATATATATATATACACATTCATTATCCCAACATTATAAAGTCACTGAGATGTAGAGCAGTTCAGTAATTTGTTGGTGATAGGATTTCTGTCTGGAGCCCACTGCCTCATCTGCCACTGGAGAGGACAGACCTGTAGGCACCATGAGAAATGAGACAGAATTTTGATTTACGTTCTGCCCAAGTCCCTTTATATGTAATCCAGTTTTGTCCGATCCAACAAAGGGTAAAAGCTACCAAAAAAAAAAATCTTTTCCTGGAGCATTTGGAGAATAATAACCTTGTGTTATAATAAAAATTGGGAAAAAACTTTTTTGTTATTACAAGTTTTATTCTCTTCTTTTGATCCTATGGTAAGTCAACATTTGGGTCAATGACAGTTGTTCTTTGGTAGCTTCTGGGACTTTCTGTTCCTTGATATGAACTGCAGTGGTCTTTTTCACTTAGGTAATTTAAAGTGTCATCTTTTGATGAATTTATTTA
Source organism: Pteropus vampyrus (assembly GCF_000151845.1). Lineage (NCBI taxonomy): Eukaryota > Metazoa > Chordata > Mammalia > Chiroptera > Pteropodidae > Pteropus > Pteropus vampyrus. Next base: position 562,329 of record NW_011888806.1, on the reverse strand, counting down.
AAGCTAAAAGCTTTTTCTTCTGTGAAGAAAAAAAAAATTGTAATGGTTCGTACAGGACACTGTCAGAAAACCATTCAATTTAACAATGAATTGAGTGATTATAATGCAGATTCTTTATGTTTAAAATTGAAGTTTATAATTCCGTGATATTTATTTATTGTAGGATGTAATTAAAACCATTGTACAGAGTGGTGGCATCAAGCATCTAGTTACCATGGCAACTAGTGAACATGTAATAATGCAGAATGAAGCCCTTGTTGCTTTGGCACTAATAGCAGCTTTAGAACTGGGTAAGTACCCCAGTGACAAACTTATTTTCTCCTATTTTATCTTGGATGAAAGGAAGCACCCAAGTGGAACAGAAGTCTGATAGAACGTTGACTACAAGTATTTTGCTAGTGTGTATCTATACCTATATCTGAATATAATGGTAACATTTTGCAAACCTATAAATATTATAATAGTCCAACTATTGATATAATTTACCTCTTATTCAGATTTTTCCAGTTTTACTTGTACTCATTTGTATGTAAAATTCTATACAGATTTTTTATACATGTAGGTCTGTATATCAACCATCACAGTAAAGATACTGAACAGTTCTAATACCATAAGTATCCCTCCATTTATAACTACACTCACCCACCTCCTACCCCTAACTCCCACCTGTTCCTACTCCCTGGAAACCACTAATATGCCCTTCATTTCCCATAATGTTTTCATTTCAAAAATGCTGTATAAATGGTATCATATAGTATGTGACCTTTTGGAATGAGCTTCTTTAGCTCAGCATAATTTCCTAAAGAATCATCCAATTTGTACTGTGTGGTAGACATTTTTATTGCTAGATAGCATTCCCTGGTATATATGTACAGTTTAACTAACCTGTTGAAAGACATCTGGGCTGATTTTAGTTTAAAGCTTTTAAAAATAAAGTTGCTATAAACATTCACATACAGGTTTTTATGTGAACATAAATTTTCATTTCTCTGGACAAATGCCCAGGAGTGCAGTTGCTGGGTTATATTGTGACTGCATGTTTAATTTTTTAAGAAACTGTCAAACTGCCTTCCACAGTGGCTATCCCATTTTACATTCCTACCAGCATTGTTTAAGTGATTAGTTTTCTGTGCATTTCACCAACATTTGATGTTGTCACTATATTTTATTTTAGCCATTCTGATAGCTCTGTAGAGTTATCTCATTGTGGTTTTAATTTACATTTTTCTAATGATGTGGTCGAACTTCTCTCCATGTGCTTATTTTCCATCTTATGTATTCTTTGGTGAAATGTCTATTTGTCTTTTGTTCATTTTCTTTTTTTAAGCTTTGCTTGCATGCTCAACAAAGCTATTGACTTTATTATTTTTTTAATAAACTATAGGCATCGAACAAACAATCCTGTAAAAGGAAGTTTCAATGAGATAATACTTTCTACCCATTAAACATATAATCTTCATTTTCTTCTGGCTAGTCAGCTATAATTTAATGTTCTTTGTCCTTTTTCTGAGAGTGTTCATTTTCTAATTATTTAACTCTTGACTTTTGAGAATTCTTTATATATTCTAAAAGTTTTATAATTTTACATTGTAGTTTAGGTCAGGGTTCCTTTTTTGTCTGGGGCTAATTGCCAGCATCATTTGTTGAAGAGGTTATCTTTCCTTTATAGAACTGATTTTGAACCTTTGTCAAAGATCAGTTGAACATATTTGTGTGAGTCTGTTTCTGGGGTCCTCTATTCAGTTCCTATGATCTATTTGTGTCTCAACCAAAGCCACATCATCTTGATAACTGTGCTTGCTTTATAGTGAGCCTTAATATCAGGTAGAAGAATTCCTCCTACTTTATTCTTTTGTATCAAGATTGTTTACCTCTTCTAGGGCCTGCGGCTTTTCATATAAATTTTAGCATAAGTTTATCTATTTTTGATAGAAAATCCTGCTGGGATTTTGATAGGAATTAATATTTTTTCTCTCTTAAAGATACATACTGAAATACATATGGAGAAAATTATGTGATTTATAGGATTCGATTCAAAATTATTTGGGATGGGTGAGAGTAAGTGGTTGAGACTAGAGATAGATGAAACAAGATTGGCCATGATAATTTATGAAGATGATGATAGTACATACTGTATATCATTATACCATGGTTTCTGCTTTTTGTGTATAAAAATGTTTAACATTTTTGATAATATTTTTTAATTGCCTCATATTAAAAGGAATATTTTAATTCTGAATTTTAAGCCTAAACTTCTGAAGTGTCTGCTGAAATTTAGCTATATCTAATATTTTCACAAGGTCTGAATTTCATATAATATATCTAAGTTATTATTTATCAGTCCCTTTTAGAAGGTTTCACATGGTCAGTTTCTAGAAAGGGAAGCTATGTTTAGCCAGATCGCACTGGATTCATACACAGTAGATATAACTAATACTTTAATCATGTCATATTCTAGGCACTGCTGAGAAAGATCTAGAAAGTGCTAAACTTGTACAGATTTTACACAGACTGCTAGCAGATGAGAGAAGTGCTCCTGAAATCAAATATAATTCCATGGTCCTGATCTGTGCTCTCATGGGATCTGGTGAGTATTTCTTCTGTCATTTGATGTCTATCAACATGTGTTTGACTTTATTAAATATAGAGTAATGGTAAATGGTGGATTTGAGTTTAAAAAGCATTAGAAATTAGTTTATAGAGGTTTATTAGTTATGGAGGTTGAAAATATTCCCAAATTATCATATAGCAAATACAGGCAAAATCAATGTTAAAAATCAATACCTATACGTTTCACCAATCTTAAAATATTATTTTATATAAAGAATAAGTTCTGATTTTGTATGCCATGATATTAGCTAAGGAATTTGTTCAAGTACTCATTAGCATATCTTGGTATACGTTTCGTGGATAATTGAAAAGAATGTGTATTCTGCTGTTATTGGATGGAGTGTTCTTGAAATGTCAATTACATACTTTGGGTTGGTAGTGGTGTTGAGTTTTCTATATTCTTGCTGATTTTCTGACTAATTGTTCTATTAGTTGTTGAGGGAGGGGTGTTGACATCTTTGACTGTAATGGTGGATTTATGCATTTCTCCTTTCGGTTCTATCAGTTTTTGCTTCACATATTTTGTAGCTCTGTTAGTAGGTGCATACAACATACCTTCTTGGTGGATTAACCTTTCTATCATTATGTAACGTTCCTCCCTTTCAGTTTTCTTTGCTCTGAAGTCTACTTTATCTGATATTAAAGTAACTACTCCTCCTTTCTTTTGAATAACATTCACGTGATCTTTTTCCACCCTTTTAGTTTCAGTCTGTATACCATATTTGAAGTGTGGACAGCATATTGTTGGGTCATGTGCTTTCTATTTTTGTTTTTTATTTAAATATAGTTTATATACAATTTAATTTATTATATTAGTTTCAGCTATACAATATAGTGATTGAACATTTTTATAGCTTAGTGTGACTACCCCACTAATTTCTAGTAATCATCTGTCACCATGTAAACTTATCACACCATTATTGTCTATATTGCCCTTCATCTTTTCACTCATCCCCCACCACCCACTCTTGTGCTTGGTCTCTGTTTCTATGAGTCTATTTTTGTTTTATTCATTTGTTTTGTTTTTTCAGACTCCACATATTAGTGAAACCATACAGTATTTGTCTTTGTCTGACTCATTTCACTTACCATGTTGTAGCAAATGGCAAGATTTTATTCTTTTTTATTGCTGTGCAATCAATATTCCATTGTGTGTGTGTATACCTACCACATCTTCTTTATCCATTCATCATCTATCAGTGGACACCTAGGTTGCTTCCGTATCTTGGCTATTATAAATAATGCTACAGTGAACATAAGGGTGCCTTTATATCTTTTCAAATTAAAAGTAGAATTGCTGGGTCATATGGTAGACATCTTTTTAGTTTGAGGAATCTCCATACTGTTTTTCCATAGTGGCTGCATCAATCTGCAGTCCCACTAACAGGACACAAAGGTTCCCTTTTCTCCACATCCTTACCAACGCATGTTATTTGTTGACTTTTTGATTACAGTCATTCTGATTGGTGTGAGGTGGTATCTCATTGTGATTTTGATTTGCATTTCCCTGATGATTACTGACGTTGAGCATCTTTTCATACGCCTGTTGGCAATCTGTATGTCTCCTTTGGAGAAATGTCTTTTCATGTGCTCTGCCCATTAATTGATAGGATTATCTTTTTGTTATGAGTTTCTTATATATTTTATATATCAACCCCTTATCAGATATAGCATTTGCAGATGTATTCTCCCATTCAGTAGTTCATTTTTTTGTTTGTAGATGGTTTCCTTCACAATGCAAAAGCTTTTTAGTTTGATGAAGTCCCATTTGTTTATTTTTGCCTTTGTTTCCCTTGTTTAAGGGGTCATATCCAAAAAGATATTACTCAGACTGATGTCAAAGAGTTTACTACCTATGTTTTCTTCTAGAAGTTTTATCATTTCAGTCTTACATTTAAGTCTTTAATCCATTTTGAGTTTATTTCTGTGTATAGTATAAGAGTGGTCCAGCTTCATTTTTCTGCATGGATGTGTCCAGTTTTCCCAGCACCACTTGTTGAAGAGACTATCTTTACTCCATTTTATATTCTTACCTCCTTCATCATAGATTAGTTGACCATATAAGGCTCTCTGTTCTCTTCCATTGATCAATGTGTCTGTTTTTGTGCTAGTACCATACTATTGATCATTATAGCTTTGTAGTATAGTTTGAAATCAGGTAGCATGACACCTTCAGCTTTGTTCTCTTAAGATTGCTTTGGCTATTTGTGGTCTTGTGTGATTCCATATAAATTTTAGGATTATTCTAGTTCCGAGAATGTCGTTGGTATTTTTATGGGAATTGCATTGAATCTGTAGATTCCTTTGAGTTAATATGGTCATTTTAATGGTATGAATCTTTTAATCCATGAGCATGATATGTCCTTCCATTTATTCGTGTCCTTTTCAATTTCTATCCTCAGTGTCTTACAGTTTTCAGAGTATAGGTCCTTCACCTCCCTGGTTAAATTTATTTCTAGGTATTTAATCTTTTTGATGCAATTGTAAATGGATTTTTTAAATTTTTCCTTCTGATCGTTCATTATTAGTGTATAGTAAGAAGATGAATTTCTGCCCATTAATTTCATATCCTACTTTATTGATTTTTTTAAAATTCTATTAATTTGGAATTTGGATTCTTTAGGGTTTTCTATGTAGTGTCATGTCATCTACAAATAGTGACAGTTTTCTTTCCAATTTGGATGCCTTTTCTTTCTTATTTGATTGCTATGAATAGGACTTATAGTACGTATTGAATAATTGTAGTGAGAATGGGCATCCTTGTCTTGTTCCTCCTCTTGGAGGAAAATACACCATTGAGTATGATATTAACTGTTGATGGTGTCATATAGCCTTTATCAAGTATGTTTTCCAGATGTTGAACCAGCCTGCATCCCTGGTATAAATCCCACTTGATCATGGTGTATAATCATTTTAATGTACTGTTGAATTTGGTTTGATACTATTTTATTGAGAACATCGGCATCTATGTTCATTAGGTATATTGGCCTATAAATCTTTTTTTTGTAGTGTCTTTGTCTGGTTTTGGTATCAGGGTAATGCTGGCCTCATAGAATAAGTTTGGAAATGTTTCTTCATCTTCAGTTTTTTGGAATAAGTTGAGAAGGATAGATACTTATTCTTTAAATGTTTGATAGAATTCACTTCTGAAGTCGCCTGGTCCTGGGCTTTTGTTTGTTGGGATTTTTTTGATTACTGATTCAGTTTCATTGCTATTAATTGGTGTGTTCAGTTTCTCTGTTTCTTACTGGTCTTAGAAGGTTGTATGTTACTAGAAATTTACCCGTTTTTTCTAGATTGTCCAATTTGTTGGCATATAACTGTTCATAGTGTTCTTTAATAAACCTTGGTATTTCTGTGGTGTCAGTTATAATTTCTTGTCTTTAATTTCTGATTTTGTTTTTTTTTTTTTGCTGCATGAGTCTTGCTAGGCTCATCGATTTTATGTATTCTTTAAAAGAACCAGCTCTTAGTTTCATTCATCTTTTCTATTGTTTTTCTATTTTCTTTTTTGTTTATTTCTGCTCTGATTTTTATTATGTCCTTCCTTCTACTTTTTTGGGGTTGTTTGTTCTTTTTCTAGTGTGTTTAGGTGTAAATTTAGTTTACTTGGGATTTTTCCTACCTACTGAGGTATACCTGTATAGCTATAAACTTTCCTCTTACAATTGCTTTTGCTGCATCCTATAAATTTTAATTTTGTAAGGTTGTGTTTTCATTTTCATTTGTCTCAGGGTAGTTTTTGATTTCCTGTTTGATTTCTTCTTTTATCCATTAGTCCTTTAGAAGCATATTGTTTAATCTGCATATATTTTTGATTTTTGTTCTTTTCTTCCTGTAGTTGATTTCTAGTTTCTGTGGTCAGAAAATATGCTTAATATAACTTCAGCCTTCTTGAATTTATTGAGGCTTGTTTTGTGGCCTAGTATGTGATCTATCCTGGAAAACATTTCATATGCACTTAAGAAAAAAATGTATAATCTTTAGTTTTTTAATAAAATACTCTGTAAACGTCTATCAAACTGGTCTAATGTAGCATTTAAGGCCATTATCTCCTTATTAATTTTCTGTCTGGCTGATTGAAGTAAGTAGAGTATTAAAGTCTCCAACTATTATAATATTACTGATAATTTAGTCATTTAAAGTAATTATTAATAAGAATATACTTATTGCCATTTTGTTAATTGTTTTTTGATTATTTTTGTTTTCTTCACTGTTTTTTCTCTGTTCTTTACTGTTGATTTGTTGATTTTCTTCAGTGTTTTGATTGGATTCCTTTCTCTTCATTTTTTGTATATTTTTTGTATGTTTTGGTTTATGGTTATATAAGGTTCATATATATCCATCTACATCTCTAGCAGCCTGTTTTAAATGATAGGCATTTAAGTTCAATCACATTCTAAAAGCACTACATTTTTACTCCCCCTCCACTCTTTGTTTTTGACATTTCGTTTTGTGTTTTCTCTGATTAATCATAGTGATCATTTTGCTACTTTTGTCTTTTAACCTTCATATTAGCTTTTTAAGTGGTCGATTCAATATGATTATTGTGTATTTGCCTTTATCAGTGAGATTTTTTTTTTTTCTTCCCTCTATTTTATTTCTAGTTATAGCCTTTTCTGCATAAAGGAGACCCTTTATGGAAGGCCGCTTTAGTAGTGGTTGTGAACTCCTTTAGTTTTTGTTTGGGAAATTCTGTATCTCCTTCAATTCTGAGTGGTAACCTTGCCAGATTTAGTATTCTTAGTTGTAGATTCCTTTCACCACCTTAAATATCTCCTGCCACTGGGAAATTCCTTGTATGTGACTTGTTTCATTCTTGCTGCCTTCAAGATTGTCTCTTTATCCTTAACTTTTTTTGTCATTTTAATTATAATATGGCTTGGCGTGGGTCTCTTTAGGTTCAGTTTGTTTGGAATTCTCTGTGCTTTCTGGACCTGGATGTATTATTCCCCAGATTAGAAGTTTTCAGACATTATTTCTGAAAAGTTTCTGCCCCTTTGTCTCTCTCTCCCCCCTCCTCTGGAATCCCTATAATGCAAATGTTAGGATGTTTAATGTTATCCCAGAGATCTCTTATACTATCCTCATTTTAAATCTTCTTTTCATTTTGATGTTTTGATTTGATTTGCTAATCCATTCTTCTGTACTAACTAATCAGCTCTCAGTTCTTTCTAATGTATCGTTCATCTTAGTCATTGTGTTCTTCATCCCTGACTGGTTCTTTATTGTTGACGTGCTGAGTTCCTTTGTTGCACTCTCAGGTTTGTTGAGCATCCGTATGATCGTTTCTTTAAATTTTTTATCAGGCAACTGACTTATCTCCATTTCATTGGGGTTTTTAAATGGAGTTTTCTCTTTTTACTTCATTTGGAGCATATCCTTCTGCCTCCCTACTTTTTTTTTTGGACTTGGTATTTGCTCCTATGAGTTGGATAGAATAGCTGTCTCTCCCACTTTTGAAAGAGTGGTCTCTGTGTATCCTGTGTATGGAATAGTTTTGGCAGGCCAGTTGTGGTCAGGGCAGGCACATGCAAGGCAGCTCCTTGCATGCACAGCGGCACGCTGCTCACTCTGCCTTGGCAGCCCTGCCTTTGTTCCCTGTTGCTTTAATTGTCCACTTGCAAAGTAGGGTCTGGGCAGGGCCGCTCTGCATCTCAATGCCCTCTCTCTGGATTCGGCAGCACTGAATGCATGTACAGCAACACCCCACTCATTCCGCACAGGGCAGCCCTGCATGTGGGCACTGTAGCATCTCACTGTCTCTGGACAGGGTAGCCCTGCAGGCACAGGTACCTCAGTGTTTGCCTAGCTCTGCACTGTCTCCAGGAGGGTAAGCCCCACATGTGCACAGCCCAGTGGATGTGCAAAGCACCACCCTGCTATACACGCTGGATCAATCTCCAGATGAAGGGGCCCCTTGTATGCATGCTATGAATCTAGTTCCAGGAGGGGTGGTCAGAGATGCATTACAGCACCCTGCACGTCCACCAGAGAACCCACTATCCACATTCAAGGGAAACATAAACAGTGGCACTCAACAGTTCTTCTGGTTCTCATTTGTTACCTCAGGTCCTAGAGAGCTCCCATGGTTCCCCAACTTTCTTTAAGCTGTCTTTCTCTCTTGCTTGTTGTGCAGAAACTGTTCAGTTGGCTCACAGCTGTCTCTCAGGAGGAACTGCTCTAAATATAGGTGTACATTTGATATATGCTTGGGAGGGTGAACTCGGTGTCCACTTATGCCGCCATCTTGGGCCGTCCTGGGTCATGTGTTTTAATCCACTCGCAATTTTTTAATGGGTGTGTTTAGACTATTTACATTTAATGTGATGACTGCTATGTTATAGCTTAAGTTTGCAGTTTCATTTTTTGTTTTGTGTTGTTTTTTTCCTGATTTCCTGTGGATTGCTTGAACATTTATTTAGTCCTGTTACTCTCCCTCATTTATAATACAGTTGTCTCAGATATTTTCTCTATGTACATGTAGAACCAGTTTAGATACTGTAATTTGTTTTCAGTCATCAAAACAATTCAGAAAACTTTGGAGGGAGGACAGTCTATTGTATGTAGCTACATCTTTGCTGTATATGTCGTTATTCTTTCCCGATGTTCCCAAGATTTCTTTTTAACAGCCTCTTTTTGTTTAGAGAACTTCCTTTACTCTTTCTTTTAGGTTAGTCTAGTAGTGACAGATTCTCTTAGCTTTTTCCTATTTGATAATGCCTTGATTTCCCCTTCATTTCTGAAAATTATTTTCTCTGGGTATAGAATTCTGAGTTTATGATTCTTTTCTTTCAATGCTTGAAAAATGTGCCGCTCTCTTCTGGCCTCTCTGGTTTCTTATAAGAAATCCACTATCTTTCTGTTTGTTTTTTTCCCCTAGGTAAGGTGTCATTTTTATTTCTTTCAAATTTTGTCTTAGTTTTCAAAAGTTTAACTACAATGTGTCTTGGCATGAATTTCTTTGGGTTTATCCCGTTTAAGATTTGTTCAGCTTCTTGAATATGTAGGTTTATTTCCTTTGCTAAATTTGAGAAGTTTTTAACCATATTTCTTAAGGTTCTATTTCAGCCCCATTCTATTTCTCCTCTCCTTTCACGTCTGTAATGACATAAAGGTGAGATCTTTAGTTATAGCCCACAGGTCCCTGAGGATTTGTTCATCTTTTTTCCAGTTTTTTGTTTGTTGTTCAGATTTGTAATTGCTATTGTTCTTAAAAGTTCACTGAGTTTCTTCTGTTCTCTCCATATGTTTCTGGGGCTCTGTTTTATTCCATTGGTCTATGTATCTTTATACTAGCACCACACTGTTTTGATTATTGTAGTTCAGTAAATTTTGAAATTAGGAGGTGTGAAACCTTGGACTTTGTTCTTTTTTTCCAGATTGTTTTAGATATTCAGAATCCCTTGAGATTTCATCTGAATTTTAGGATGATTTTTCTATTTCTCCCAA
>NW_011888806.1:545615-551312 GCF_000151845.1 Pteropus vampyrus | reverse complement strand
CCCAGTGGATGTGCAAAGCACCACCCTGCTATACACGCTGGATCAATCTCCAGATGAAGGGGCCCCTTGTATGCATGCTATGAATCTAGTTCCAGGAGGGGTGGTCAGAGATGCATTACAGCACCCTGCACGTCCACCAGAGAACCCACTATCCACATTCAAGGGAAACATAAACAGTGGCACTCAACAGTTCTTCTGGTTCTCATTTGTTACCTCAGGTCCTAGAGAGCTCCCATGGTTCCCCAACTTTCTTTAAGCTGTCTTTCTCTCTTGCTTGTTGTGCAGAAACTGTTCAGTTGGCTCACAGCTGTCTCTCAGGAGGAACTGCTCTAAATATAGGTGTACATTTGATATATGCTTGGGAGGGTGAACTCGGTGTCCACTTATGCCGCCATCTTGGGCCGTCCTGGGTCATGTGTTTTAATCCACTCGCAATTTTTTAATGGGTGTGTTTAGACTATTTACATTTAATGTGATGACTGCTATGTTATAGCTTAAGTTTGCAGTTTCATTTTTTGTTTTGTGTTGTTTTTTTCCTGATTTCCTGTGGATTGCTTGAACATTTATTTAGTCCTGTTACTCTCCCTCATTTATAATACAGTTGTCTCAGATATTTTCTCTATGTACATGTAGAACCAGTTTAGATACTGTAATTTGTTTTCAGTCATCAAAACAATTCAGAAAACTTTGGAGGGAGGACAGTCTATTGTATGTAGCTACATCTTTGCTGTATATGTCGTTATTCTTTCCCGATGTTCCCAAGATTTCTTTTTAACAGCCTCTTTTTGTTTAGAGAACTTCCTTTACTCTTTCTTTTAGGTTAGTCTAGTAGTGACAGATTCTCTTAGCTTTTTCCTATTTGATAATGCCTTGATTTCCCCTTCATTTCTGAAAATTATTTTCTCTGGGTATAGAATTCTGAGTTTATGATTCTTTTCTTTCAATGCTTGAAAAATGTGCCGCTCTCTTCTGGCCTCTCTGGTTTCTTATAAGAAATCCACTATCTTTCTGTTTGTTTTTTTCCCCTAGGTAAGGTGTCATTTTTATTTCTTTCAAATTTTGTCTTAGTTTTCAAAAGTTTAACTACAATGTGTCTTGGCATGAATTTCTTTGGGTTTATCCCGTTTAAGATTTGTTCAGCTTCTTGAATATGTAGGTTTATTTCCTTTGCTAAATTTGAGAAGTTTTTAACCATATTTCTTAAGGTTCTATTTCAGCCCCATTCTATTTCTCCTCTCCTTTCACGTCTGTAATGACATAAAGGTGAGATCTTTAGTTATAGCCCACAGGTCCCTGAGGATTTGTTCATCTTTTTTCCAGTTTTTTGTTTGTTGTTCAGATTTGTAATTGCTATTGTTCTTAAAAGTTCACTGAGTTTCTTCTGTTCTCTCCATATGTTTCTGGGGCTCTGTTTTATTCCATTGGTCTATGTATCTTTATACTAGCACCACACTGTTTTGATTATTGTAGTTCAGTAAATTTTGAAATTAGGAGGTGTGAAACCTTGGACTTTGTTCTTTTTTTCCAGATTGTTTTAGATATTCAGAATCCCTTGAGATTTCATCTGAATTTTAGGATGATTTTTCTATTTCTCCCAAGAACATTGGTTCTAGTTTTATGCCTCAGTCTTATTAAACACATCAGTTTAAACAATGCCGATTGCATTAAACTCATTGGACTTCAGCCTTTTCACGTAGCAGTTCTCAGAGTCTTAAGAAGAGTCTTGTATTTTCATGTGCAGTTAAATAGAGCAAGAATGCTAGGAAGAAGAAGGTAGGAAGTTTAAAAGGGAGCCCAGTGTCACAGAAATTTTTTAAAAGGATGTAAAGTATAACCTTTATTTACCACAAAAATAGTTTGAAACAGGTCTAAGATTTTTCTGTAAGTTATTAAGCTTCATATCTTAATTGTTGATAGGGTAATATAACTGAACCTTCAGACCAAAAAATGAGCTGTGTTCAATTATAACTCATTATCCTGATCAACCTTAGACTGTAGAACTTGACATAAGATTTATATCAATGTGTCAAGTAAAAGGGGTTTGTTGTTGTTTTGTTTTTTCAGTATTGTAACATCACTAAAGAAGACATTTCTAGGCTACTGCTGTGTCTTTTTCCAGAATTGTTCCGAGTTTTATGGTATCATCCAAATAAACATTTTGGGTATATGTATTGGACAGATTACATAGTAAGATTAGAACAACCTAACAGAAGCATATCTGTTATTTTTGTTTTCCAGAATGTCTACACAAGGAAGTACAGGATTTGGCCTTTCTAGATGTTGTATCCAAACTTCGCAGTCATGAGAACAAAAGTGTTGCTCAACAGGCCTCTCTCACAGAGCAGAGACTGACTGTGGAAAGCTGAGAATTGCCCCTCCCTGATACATGGCATCATCCCGTCTCTGGGTTCCCCTTTGTCCTCCATCCAGCTGCCTCTTCTGCTTCATTCTCTTCCATATCACTTGTGCATGCGTGTAATGTTCCAATACCAATTGAGAACTGCTGTAGGTACCTGCCCAGTAAGATTTCTAAACCCATAGTTAGTGTGAACATGAATTTGTCAAAAACAAGTCTCCACCCATAACTGTTCTCTTGTATTCCTGTTGCTTGAGCTACATTAAGTAGAATGTGCATGTTGTAGTCCTATGATGATGTAAACTTGGTACTACATAATGACTTGCTCCTCACACTTGGTAAACTACATAATAATGTACTGGTAAATTAGAAACAAACAAGAATGCAGCAGGATCTGTCTAGCTTATTAAAAATGGAATTGGATAGTAAAAATAGCTCCATTTTTTTGGTGCTTGGGAAGCACAGTGACCAAAAAAACTGGATGGCTGCTTATTTATTAGTCTTACCTACTAATGTCATACCCATGGTACCTAGAGTTAAATAAAATCCAATGCGCTCACCCTTTATACCCTACGGTTTCTCCTTCTTCCTACCTAGTAGACTCTTGAAACTGCCAAAAACTTGGCAAGACTTCCTGAGGTTTTTCATTTCATGTTTAATTGGCTGTCGTCAGTAGCCTGATGTTGAAAACATTTGTAGTTTTCACCATGAAACTAAAGGGTTGAAGAATCTATTACACTAGTACATCTTGTTTTTTTGGCTATCTTTTAGATTCTGATATATGTACAGTGTCACCCCAGAACTTCTTCCAGCAGTTAATCAGCATTGTTCAAAATTTGTCTTTAAAAGTCAGTTTGGCATATGTTTTCGACTAAGGAAATTCAATGTAGTTCATTGAAAAATGGATATTTTTTCCTATTTTTCATCATTCAGTTCAAAAGCAAGAAGTTTCTTCTCACTGTCCTTTTAAATCTTAGAACTAAAAGGAAATAGGAAAAAAATTAATAACTTTGTCTAAAGAAAGGAAACAGGTAATAAAGCCATAGTAGCCAGGCTAGTTCATTCTGCAGATGTCCTCGAACCAGTAACTGTTAGAGTGTCCCACCTCCACTTTCCACAGGGAACTGCAGTAGACCTTAAATGCTATCAGAAAAGGTGACAGCACCAAAACTCAAGAGATGAGAGGACTCTCTGGCAAAATGTAATATACTCTTCACTGCCACTACCACCACCAAATGGGTTTTTAGAGCTTTGAAACACAATCTTTGTAAATTAATCAGTATGCCCCTGTGACATACCTGCCTTCTCCCCATGCTCAAGCCTGACGAATACTGGCTGAAAGGTAGAATGGGCTCCAATATAGAAGGACTGCAGGACAGTAAGATGGACGGCCAGTGGTGACAGAAGCTCCTTCCTCTCCAGCATGAGATGTTGTACATCTGTAGGGTGATCAGAGTTGGACTTTTGACTCTGAAACTGCTATAACTTAAGTTAAAACCCCAATAGAGACAAAGAACCTTTTGACTGATTGATCCCTTTGATGTGCAAGAAAAGGACTGTTAAGATGAGTGCTCATGCTACCCTTACTATAAGAATGATCTTATTGTCTTCTCCTGGGCTGGATAGTGGACTATATTTCATTATAGTTTTGAAAGACATCTATAATGTTGCATAATAGGCTGTTCGTGTTAATAACTAAATAAATAAATACTATATGAAACTGTAATGGCATCATTTGGTTTGTTTGTATATTCTGCTTCTTTTTCCAGCTCCTAGAACAGCTCTCACTCATTGTCGATGCTCAGTAAGTATATGTCGAATAAATTCCTACTGCCATGAAACTTTGAGGCTGCCTGAACTAATCCTAGATAGACTTCTAGAGAAATTGAGATTTAGATATATGTCTAACTTCAGAAACTCTTTTTCTTTGATGGTAGGGTCTGTCTGTCCCAGTTGAAAAGCATTCTATAGAAAACCTCAGAAAAGAGGCATCCAAAAGTCATAGATTTGAGAGAAGCCACAATCTGGGCCAGCTGCCATCAACCAGTTTGCTGATAGGCTAGGAACTCTTGTCTCCAGCAGAAATGCAATTTGAATCACAAATTTTTCTACAGAGACCAGAAGCCTATGCCTTTATGATAAGGGTCCACCAAACTAGGTGATTATGCTGCTGTGCCACAGCAGTGGGTGGGAGGCTGTAGACAATGCTACCCCATCCCTCCAACAGCTTAATAGAGACCACCTTTAAATTTGTTTGCCACCCACTAAGAGTGCATTCTAGGGGAGAGGATGGGAAGAGCAGCACAAAGCTTGAATTATTACCTTGTGCCAGGACGTGAGCATACATGAAAAGCAAAAAGGCCAGGAATTAGAGGGTTGTCTGAGTGAAATGCACTAGAGTGTCCTTTCTCTCTCCCTCTCTCCCACCCCCATTAGGTCTTGGAATCTCGCTGAGACCTACCCAGACAGTAACCTCATTGTACTCAAAGCAAAATTGATTAAATACTGGCCCATAATCCAGTGTCTCCCTTGATAAAACATGTTTTGAGCAAATTAATAACAGATGTGGAACAAAATTCTTCAGTTCTAAAATGATTTCCTCTTAGATGGAATAAGATGCAGTTCCTAGATACAAGCATTAGTGTGATGTCTTCTGAGAAACCTGCATGCGAAGACTGCAAAAAAAAAAAATGCTCTTTGTTATAATTAGGCGTATTATCTAATTCTGCTGAACATAAGGAGTGAAGATGTCTGTTACTTAGGTGAGAATTACCCTTTGTATCCAGCTGTTACTAGAATTGGTAAGCTTAAAAGCCACTTCTTAACCCTAGGAAGCTATAACATTTGAATTCTACGAGTGTCTTAAAAAGCACTTAATGATATTTGGGATGAATCTTTATAGCTGTAACCAGAAAAATTAAGGGTTTTTTCCCCCCAAAGTTATGACCTCTTACTTTGCATACATATATACCTTGTAGCTTCATAGATACATGGTTTATAGGTGTGTCTGACTGAAATGTTCTGATTGCTTTTAGAAGTGTGATAAGTGCAAAGAGGAAGGTCTTTGGATACTCTATGATCTGTAGTCACATCCCTGGTTCTGTTACTGGCTGTATGACCATCGCCAAATTACTTAAACTCTCTAAGCCTGTTTTCTCATTAGTATGACTGGTTTAGTTGAATAATCTCTACTTCCCAGGGTTTTTGGGGCAATTGAAACTTAGAGGTTGAAGGTAAAGTTGGATGGAACTGTTGATAACTTTATGGCCTAAACTACACTCCTCTGTTCCCCCTGCAGGATTTCCAGCTAAAGGAATTCAAAGCAGCCAAATGGAGAAAAT
>NW_011888806.1:538974-545565 GCF_000151845.1 Pteropus vampyrus | reverse complement strand
GATGCAGTTCCTAGATACAAGCATTAGTGTGATGTCTTCTGAGAAACCTGCATGCGAAGACTGCAAAAAAAAAAAATGCTCTTTGTTATAATTAGGCGTATTATCTAATTCTGCTGAACATAAGGAGTGAAGATGTCTGTTACTTAGGTGAGAATTACCCTTTGTATCCAGCTGTTACTAGAATTGGTAAGCTTAAAAGCCACTTCTTAACCCTAGGAAGCTATAACATTTGAATTCTATGAGTGTCTTAAAAAGCACTTAATGATATTTGGGATGAATCTTTATAGCTGTAACCAGAAAAATTAAGGGTTTTTTCCCCCCAAAGTTATGACCTCTTACTTTGCATACATATATACCTTGTAGCTTCATAGATACATGGTTTATAGGTGTGTCTGACTGAAATGTTCTGATTGCTTTTAGAAGTGTGATAAGTGCAAAGAGGAAGGTCTTTGGATACTCTATGATCTGTAGTCACATCCCTGGTTCTGTTACTGGCTGTATGACCATCGCCAAATTACTTAAACTCTCTAAGCCTGTTTTCTCATTAGTATGACTGGTTTAGTTGAATAATCTCTACTTCCCAGGGTTTTTGGGGCAATTGAAACTTAGAGGTTGAAGGTAAAGTTGGATGGAACTGTTGATAACTTTATGGCCTAAACTACACTCCTCTGTTCCCCCTGCAGGATTTCCAGCTAAAGGAATTCAAAGCAGCCAAATGGAGAAAATCTGTCTGTTAATAGTTTGAGTTGCACCCAGTTATCAATGCAGAATGCATAATCCCTTGCTTCCTCTTCCTAGACATTAAGATGGACAGGGCTATAGAGCAGGCCTTGAATGTAGGCTCCCAGTAGTCCTTCCTTTTCCTGTCTCAGACATCTTCAGATATAAAGTGGAAATAATAGTAGTAGCTCAGTAACCTTAGCTTTTATTAATATTATTACTAAGTCAATATAAATAAAGCTGTAGTACTATGAGAATTTTTTCCTCAATATAGAAACAAAATAATCCCCTTCCCATTTTCGCTGCTGCCCAATTATTTATCAGTATATACAAAATATACCTTTTTATGTACATACCTGTTCATGCGTGTCTTTTTCTTAAATATAAATGATGGATGTTGTGCATGGAGGTTTATAGTAGCTGTGCTCCGAATCCTCTGAGATAATCCACTTATGATAGCCTATTTGTCATTATGATTCTTGAACAGACAGGCATTCCCTTTTATGTTGGAAGTTTCCAAGGGTAAACTGTTTTTCCTTCTTAGTTGACTTTTAAAAATGCATTATTTCCTTATCCTTTGTTTCTGCCTAGAAACCAATCAAAAGTTTTTACCAAAACTTTTTAGCTATAGCCGCAGAGATTCTAAACTAATGGCATTTCAAAAATGGACAATATACTCCTGTCTATTTATAACACTAGGTAGGAACTTACAGTAAGTGGCATTTCATTTATATACTGGTAACGAGACCAAACTTAAGCCAGGTAGGTACTAATACCTGCAGTTCTCATGCTTGTCCCCTCGGTCTTTTGCTTCCCTACTGCCTGATGTCATGTTTGTCCAAAGAAGAAAGCAGAGCCTCTCACTTCCTAAGGAAACTGGAGGATCAGGGTGACGTTAAGAGCATATTCTGTTCTCACGAGTGACTTCAGTGGTTTCTCTGGTCACCAGCATCATCAATGCAGTTTTCAAGGGTTAAAATGGAGCAGGTTGGGTGGTTAAGCCCATGGAAATGGGGGCTCAGGTGAGAAGTGACTTGAATCAAGTACTCTACAACCTAACAAACTTGGCTCTCACCTTAACTCCTGACCTCAGAACACATTCTTGGAACTTGCTTATGCTCAGAAATCTGTGTTTTTGCTGGTGGGCATGTGTGCAGTTTTATTATAATCTGCTTAGCCATACAGAATTAAATCCACATTCCACATTCGGTGGTATGAGGAACTTCATAGGGTTTAATTGATTTTGGTCACATGTATAGAAAATTTTTCGTTTCAGGATTAGGCTTTAAGAAAATTAACGAGGTTTTTCTACAAGAAAGTATAAAGCCTAATCCTGAGATACTGTGAAGCCTCTTAGTTTCAGGTCTGGGGTTTTTTAATTAAATAATTTTAAAGATCTTTATTAGATTTCTGTTAAGATAAAAAATTTAAAGCCATAACCCAGACTTTCAGTATATAAACTTTAAATGTAATAATAGATTTTAAATATATAATCTATTTTCAAGTATAATTGAGAGATATTACTACTATAGTAGTTACTTTGTCAGTTACTGATTCCCAGCAATCCTGAAGAATCCTGAAGGAAAGAAATTCTGGGCGTACACTCAGATGACTGTCAAAAATAAATTCCTATATGAATGCTCACTTTGAATTTTATAACCAGCTCTACTTTAAAACAGGCCTCCCGTCTAGCCAAATGGTGTTTTTGTTAGATGGTTTGTTTTTAAGGGACCACCATATACAGAATAGAGCCAAGGCTGCTGGGAAGCTGGCTATGCCCCTGTCCTCCTGGTGTCCATGCACTCAGATGAAAAACCCCTTCACTATTAGGACATTTCACAGTGTTTTCTCAAGGTCGGCACTGCCCCACCCCTAGGACCAGAGAAGTTCATCCACCTTTGACCTTGTCTGCAGATATTCAGCTCAGCTTCAGGGTGCTCAGTCCCTCCCCATGTCTAGCACAGGCACATCAGATGAACACCTATAATTCAACTTAGAAGGAGGGGAAGTTTGATTCATACAATAAGATAATGTAAAGGTATACAGATTGCAACCCAACACAAGACGACAAACAGCTGCCCGAATCAGGGCAAACAATGGGGAGGAAATACTAACCAGAGTAGCTTTGATTTCAGACTCATCTCAGCCCTAATTTAAAACAGTCACCAATTTCAACTGGAGCCAACCGTCAGCAGACGATTTTCCATCCCACCCTCCATTTTTTAAGGTTCTAGAATGCAACACACTCGCCATGCCTCTCCTACAATGACTTCCTTTTTTGTGCAGGTTAGAAAAGTAGGGGAGCAGTTACTAATGACTCATATTCCACCCTTTTTGACCACACTCTCCACCCGCTAGTGCCCAGCAGAAATTAGAGGAAGCGACATAGCAGAATGACCACTGAGCTTCAAAATGTCAGTCTAACAGCTATTCAGTCCTCTTCCCTCTCCTGTGTCTTGCACTCTCGGTTCCCCACCAGGGTAATTGTGAGATGCAGTGCCTTCCCCTGAGCCACAAGAAGTGAGAGCAAGATGTGCGGTGACCTAAGAAAAGCATCTGATGCAAAGAGGACATTACCCGTATAAATGGATGTTCATAACCTGACTCAGCAGTCCCTTACTCTATAAAATGCAGGTTTTGTTAAACCTGCAACTTATTGTTAAACCTGTGTGTGCTTATTCTACACACTTGAAGTTCTATAGCATGTGTACCTACATCCTTTTATTTTCCCATTTATAAGCCATTTCCCACACTACTAAGAACTCTATTTCATAAACCTCATTTTTAAAAGCTGCATGTTCTTCAACTATATAGATGTACCATAATTTACTTAATCATTCTCCCACATGTGGGCATTTAAAACATATTTCAAATTTTGAAAAATAAAACCCAGATGCTAAGTTGTGAGCATTCGCAGCTGTTAGGGTAGCCTCTAGACTGAAAACTATCTGATCTGTCAGTCCGTCTTCCTTCTACCCCTAATCCTAACCAAAAGCCCTATTCCTTTCTTCTTCAGGGGTCCTCATCAGTTACTCAATGTAGCCTCCCTGATCCACTCATACTTTTGTCACTTCCTGGACACTCTGTGCTCCTGTCAAGCCCTCCCTAACCTTCTAAGGGGACCCACCTCAAGGGAAGGAGGGGTCGCAAGGGCAGAGTGGCATCTAGGAATTATACCCACTCACCATTTACCACCACCCCTAACCAGTGCACCAGCGTGTGGGCCTCCTAAAAAGAGGAGGTGCAGAACACACCTCCCAGCACCCAGTGGAGCTGGCATCTAACTAATTGGAGTCTAATTGCCTCTTAGCACTGTCATCAACCACTGCCAGCACGTACCAAGCCTGCAAACCACCACTCTGATTTGTTCCAAGCTGATAAACGCTCTCCAGGCACCACTCACATGGAGAGAGGAGAGTAGGGGTGGAGAGCCTCTTCTTCCCCAAGAATCCTCACATTTCACTCCTCAGGGTGCTGTGACCTGGCTAACCCATTTCTTCCTATAGACCAAAGACAGCAAATGGGGGGCCCTCATACATCTCTGGTCCACATGGTATTTTGAAATAAAGAAGAAAGGGGTGGGGCGGGGGGGAATGAACAGCTGTAAATATTTACAATTTGGGTGCTTTTGCATAAAAATCTAGTTCGACTTCTAAAGCTGGGAGACCTGGTAACCAGGGGCTCTATGTTTCAGGAGAGCAGCATGGAGCTGTGGCCCCCCTTGGACAGGGCATGCAACTCCAGCCTGTTAGACTCCGCACCCGGCCCACCTTCCCGCTCCCCTCAGCTCTATAGCCCAGGGAAGCCTCTGTGTCCCTGAACCCATGGGTAGCTCGTGTGCAGGCTGTCTGCTTCCAGAACAGGAGTAAGCGGAATGGATTTTTAGAGTGTGCGAGTCAGCATTATGGGAAAAGCCATGTCTAACGAAGGTCCAAATATTTGACCCAAGGGCATTTTTATGACCTGTGCAAACTTGCATAGTTTTTATCCACTCAGACAAAAGGCTTGACATTCTGAGGGCCACTGACAGCTGCAGTCTGACAAATGTCAGGAACATGAAAACATAGACAGCTGCAAGCCATACCCAAGCCTGCGCCCACTCCATCCTGCTAGTAGGAGGGAGCTGCGCCTGCCTTCCTGTCCCCTCGCAGAGCTGACAGCACCCTGTGGTGACTGCAGGAATTTAGAAAGTCCCTTCTTAGCTGAGTCAGGAATGCGGCTCTTCCCCCCCACACACACACCCCACCTCTCCCCAGGCCAAAAGTATCTTCCCCATCCCCATTATCATGTGAGTCAGGAGCTCTTATGTAGTAGAGGGCCCTGCTAAACCAAGCTATTATACCCTTCTGAGAAGGTCTCCCTTTGGAGAATTCTAACACCTGCCAACCTCCCAGGATATCCAACCTCTTGGGAAAAAAGTCTCATTTTTAAAAGGCTCATACAATTAGTAGTCTGCATCCACTCTCAGCCAAGACCCCTGGAGAGAGAAACACCCTGCTCCTAAATGTTTTATTGATATCATGTACCAAAAGAGAGTATGTTACCCTAATACCCCAGAGTAAGTAACCCCAGGTAATTTTCCACGCTTCAGACATGCCAAGAATCATACATGCCAGGAGCTGAACTGTGGCAACAGCACAGGAAGGGTTGTCAAACCTTGTTTTCTCTAGAGGTGACTAACCCTGAACCAAAAATATGCCAGAGCCTCCCCCACAACTTTGCTAAATCAATAAGAGATCCAAACAAATAAACAAAAATGCTTTCAGTTTCCGAGAAAAAGAGGCAGAGTATGGAATAGGAAGAGGAAGGAGAAAACAGTTGCTACTTGGGACACAGACATCTGGCACAAATGTCTACAAAGCCAATGATACAGGACAGTGGGCCTGGGCCAAGGGTCATGTTGGCAGGATCGTGAATAAAGAAGAATAAAAAGACAAAGAAATTAAAAAATACTTTTGTCGTTGTGGCAGCTATTGTGAGTTACCCAATATCCAGCTCCCCCTTCGTCTTTATTAACAGAACTTCAATTTTGTTCAGAACATTGTGCCAAGTTTAAAATACTCCAATTCCCCAGCTTTCAAGCTGGCATGACAGTTCTATGGAAGTCCCTGTGAAGGGCATCCCTTAGTGAATAAAAAGGCAAAGACCTGCAAATGGTCTTTGCCCCTTCACCGTTTCTTTCTCTTCCTTTTCCCTCCCTCAAATGTTGGCATGGACCCCAGAAGTACGGCAGCCCTGTTGCAACCATGAGGTCCCAACGTGAGGAAGAAAGCCCACACACTAAGGACAGTGCAGCAGAAAGGTGGAAAGAGCCTGGATTCTCAGGAGTGAACTCAGGGACCAGCCTTGAACTGAGAACGCTCAGACTTAATGCCTGAGACACACACCTGCCTGTTAAAACCCCTAGAGAAAGGTTTCCTGCTTTTTGGAGAACGACATCTTGATTCACAAGGCTGGTCATCAAAACCTCCTAGGGCAATCTGTTCTACTTATAAGCCTCAGCTATAGAACTCATGGAAACAAGGCCCAAAGGGTTAAAACAACTGGGGCTACCAGTCTTAACCCTCGAACTTCAGAAAAACCCCAAACAGTTTGACTCTCTAACTTAGCAGCCTTCCTCACTACACGAAGATTTGCTGAGCACTGCTGTGTACTCAGACACCATGCTGGGTCTCTGAATAGAACGAGAAGACAGATGTGGTCCATTGGGGGAGAAGATGAGAAACATATTAATCTGACCATTATACTAAGCAAACAAGTAAGGGTGTTAACTGGGGTATAAATGGAGTCAAAGGGGTTCTGTGGAGAGATGACCGGGCTCTGCCAGCAGCCTGTGCAGAAGGCACATGTGAAAGACCGGTGGGAGCGAGA
>NW_011888806.1:523923-538179 GCF_000151845.1 Pteropus vampyrus | reverse complement strand
ACTGGTGAAGCTGACGCAGGCTAACTTGTTAGCTTGCAAGAAGGGTGAACCCTCAGAGCCTTCACAGTTCTTCATGCTTCGACTAGGACTAGATGGACAGAAAATGGTGGAGACTGGAAGCAAAGGTGATTTGGAGGTGTCTGAGTTGGGTGACGAGGCAGAAGACAGTGGTGATGCTAACTGAGAGGAGGAACGAAGGAGGAGAAGCAGGTTCCTGTAGAAGAACCATGAGCTGGCTTCGATGGGATGGGTGGAAACGCTTGTGGGACCTTGAGGAGGAGACATCTGGCCAAGCCCTCATTCTAGCTGAACCCCGACAACAGCAGATGTTCCATAAACAAACAGCCCCTCCCTGTGATGCTCCCTTCAGCACTTCCTAAACTCACACATCATGTGTCACATCAGGGGCCCCAGGAGACCCCTTAAAAGAAAGGTCAAAGGTGTGGTTTACCCAAAACTTAGGGCACAAAATCTCTGGACCTGGAGCCTGGGCATCTGAATATTTTAAAGCTCCAAAGGTAATTCTGATCTGCAGCCGGAGTGGAAAAGTGTTTGCCCATTAGAACCAAGGGCAATCAGCCTTTCTTCCAGGTCCTCAGAGAGAGCCTGACCTAGCCAAAGGTCATCATCCTATGTGAACAAGCAGGTGGCCATTTACTGCATCAGTAACCCAGGATTATTATTCAATCTCCATCTGTTTTCAGGCCACTTAGTTCTGGCCCAGTGACCAGTTATCACTTGCCAGAAAACCAATGCATTTAGCTCAAGCGAGTAGACTTCCTAAGTTGCTCAACTCCAGGTGTGGTCTAAGGTAGACATCTCCCAGAATGGTCAGGGACCTTTATGCCAGTATAAACTACCTGGACAAGTTATTCTGCTTGGCAGAAATCATCTGGCTATCCTCAGGTTTGCCCAGTCTTACTGGGCACAACCCCAGACACAACACCCCCCACCACATCCTGTTCCCCATTACCCTGATGAAAAGTCCAGACACAGGAGCCTCTTGCTGATAATCTGGGGCTTTGAGCTCCCAGAGAAGGTAAAGGAATGGCTGCCCCCCTGGTAAGCACATAGCCTTCCCTCCTCTTTAGCTTCCTCTGTGTGCCTTACAGCTTTTCCATATGATGACTTATGAGTTCCTCTTATTTGGGGAAAGCTGGTCTCCTTTTCCCCTGCAGGACACCTGAAGGGTGGCTGTCCGGTGCAGCACATACACTCTGACTACTGTTTGAACCTAACCGCATGAGATTCGTGGGAATCTCAATTTAATCTGACAATCCCACAAGAGTTTTTCTCACCTTAACAATCTCACCTCCTAGCAACACAGCTATTTCAAAAAATGGTTGGTTTGGAAATCCTTCAACCCTGGGAGAAACTCAAAATTTATCAGCAGAACGATTTCTTCCTAGGCTTAATCCGCATCCATAGTTGCCTTCCCAGTTTGATGCTTAAACAGGATTGGGGGCCAGAGGGAGCCAGAGAACCCCTAGGAGGGTGGACACCTGCTGTTCAGGATGCGGGCGGAGCTTGTCCAGGGTCAGTTGCCAGGGTCAGTTCATCTTTGGAAAAAAACATCTCACAGGGAAGTGTAGAGAGATCCATTTTACAGAATAAAAGCTTGTCCTTTAAGTGAGCATATACTCTTCACCCAGAAACGATGTTATTCTCGTCCTCTTGTGATATGCTCAAAGCAGCAGCAGCCTCGTGACCATCTGGGTGCTGGAGACAGAGAGGTTAATGCTACAGGCCAATGCCATGGGAAAAAAGATACCATTCAGGTTAGTTCAAGTGTGATGAGCTCCTCAACAGAGCACGCTGTGGGAGAACTTCTCGGTGCAGTGGAGAGTGGGGCTAACCGAGTTCTGACAGGACCTCCCTGAGAAAGCCAGCCCAAGTGAGGTCTGGGGCATGAACGAATAACGCTTGCGGAAAAAGAACATTTTGACCCTTTCCAGTCCACAGCACAGGTATTACTATCTCCACCTTATACGGGAGGGCACTGAAGGTGGAAGAACGAAAGGTGCCTAAGGCCACACCGTAAGCAGTGGTTCCGAGCAGCACTCAGGTGTAACCCGCACAAATACCACCTGTGATTTATTTCCTTTACCACAAATGGGTTTCCTCTTTTCTAAAAGCCGCCTGAAGAACTTTTCACTGTGCATAAATTGCACGGTGTTAAAAACAAGACAACAGGCCCAAGACGGAGTCATTTATGCTAAGCCCCACATCACTAAACCAAGACTTAATTAGAATTTCAACCTCTCCAAGAAATGGAATCGAAGACCAGTCAGGAATCTCCTGATTGGCACTAGTGAGGCCATCTGCCTGATGGACCCCTGTCACTCCATAAAGGAAAGTGACCTGCCACAAGCAGTCCACTCTTTGCCTGGTATAAGTTCCTTGTTCCAACTCCCTTCTGCCTATAAAAGTCTTTCATTTTGCACAGCTTCTCAGAGCTCCTTTCTGTCTGCTAGATGGGATGCTGCCTGATTCATGAATCACTGAACAAAGCCAATGAGATCTTTAAAATGTACTCAGTTGAATTTTGTGTTTTAACACAGTATCCTTTAGGTGTAGCAAGTGACCAGCCTCCTCGAGTCGTCATAGAGACTGAGTCATTAGGCCATATGTTCCAATGTCCAGGTCAACTGCAGTTCTTTTCATGAGTCAATAAAACAATCAACATCTCATGAAGGCTTTCCTCTGCACTGCAGTGGAAAGTCATGTCTTTTTAAATTATTATTTGTTTCAATACCTCCTTCCCTTCCCTAACCCGAGAACTAAGGAGAATGTTCGGCATACATAAGGCTCAAAAACCGTGTGCTAAGAGTCAGCATTAGCAATTGTTCAAGGAAGCAGTCTAATGAAAGCACTAGCAGAAATTAAATCAGGATTTGAAACCAGAGTCCTGAGATGATCGTTCCTAAAAAACCATAACACATCCTTAACAGCCATATTTTTATTCCTGCTCTCACACTCTAAGCAAGTGATGGGGAGGCGAGTACAGCTCTCTGTAGATTGTCCTTGCATCTCAAAGCGTGGTCTGCAAATGACATCAGTGTCATCTGGGAGCCTGCTGGAGCTGTGGATTCTCCAGCCCACTCAAACCCTGTCAGACCTAGGTGAATTAAGGTGACCCAGGTGATCCACATACATTAAAGTCTGAGAACCCCTGGGGGTACATTAGAATTACTAAGGAGCTTAAAAAGCTGCATATGGGTGTTTTGTTTTGTTTTGATGCTCCCGGGTGATTCTAATGTACATCTATTGCTGAGCGTGTCTGCTCCAATGCAAGGGTCTGACTTCGACCTGAAAAAGAGCAAGAGTGACACCTCCAGCCTCCACCTGCTCCAATGCAATGTCCCTTGCTACAACATGTCGGCGATCTCCCTGCCAGCTCCCAGGTCATAGAAATTACAGGAACACTGGAACTGGATGGAGGAAACAGTTGGGTTCCAGAATAAGGAGAAAATAAGGCATTTCTTGCTGCCCTGTAGAGCTTTAAGGTTATTTGATTTGCACGTTTACAGTGACTTCTTGGGAGGGCATGGAGCATTGCGACTGTTACTTTATCCACCTTCCACAAAATGCTTTGGCAGACAATTCTAGCAAAATTTTTGGAGTGATTTTTTAAAATATTCCCAATTTCTGTACCTGCAGACACCGTCCAGTTTTACCAAAAATTTTGCTTTGCATCAGTCACCTCTTCATTCCAGAATAAGGTCGCTACCGATCACCTCAATTACCAACCTCATTCATTCAGCAAGTTTTTGAGTGCCTGGTGTATGTCAGAGACTGAACTACAACTGCAGGCCTTTCTGACCTTGACCTTCTCACTGCTTACTGCACTTTCCCCGACAGCTGCAGCCTGGAAGTTCAGGGGCCTCCCCTTCTCCCCAGCAGCACTCACCTTCTTACTCCTGCCCCAGAGTATCTTCCTCTGCTCTCCCTTGGAGACCCAGGTCAAGACGCTCTTTCTCTCTGAGGCCTTCTTCCATTACCCCTGCGTTCTTTCATCTCAGCCAGCTCCACCTTGGAAGTTGTCAGTTTAGCTTTCGATGAAGTCTAAATTTTTCACGTGTATGGGTTTTTCTCCCCTTCGGTTTACATTTCCTCAAAAACACATGCAGAGTGCTTACAGCCCAGGGCCTGGAACACAGTAAACTTTCAGTAAATGTGACCTGTTATCTCAAGGGATAGATGATGCATTCACCCCTGGAAGCCGGCGTACAGCAGGGAGGCAGTGAATTAGTGGGATGATTAGGCCAAGAAGTAACAAGACCAAAGAAAGCACACATCATGGAAATATAGCTCTTTCATTTACAAGCCTTTAATCACTCTAACAAGTTAGTTGCATTTAAGATTGCTGACTTCCAATAAATACAGACTGCAGCACCACCATTTTAATCACATTGTAATAAAGCATTCCTCATTTTTAAAACATCCCCAAAAATGTGTCAAGACTGTCTCCAAGAGCTTAAAGCTACAGAGAGCCCCACGCCATGTTCAGGTGCATCTATTCCAGTAATAAGGGGCACAAACACATTAATCACTCTTCGAGCAAAAGGTAGCCTATGGACCTCAGAGTGGCCCTACTGTTTCCAGTCTAAAAACCAGCAACAGGTAACCAAGCTCCGTATCAGTTTCCTAGTGCTGCCATGACAAAGCACCACTGAGTGGGAGGCTTAAACCTCAAAGCATATTGTCCCAAAACTCTGAGGGTAGAGTCCCAAACCAAGGTGTTGAAAGGGCTGGAAACTTCTGGAGACTCTGAGAGAGAATCCATTCCATGCTTCTCTCCTAGCTTCTGGTGGCTTCTTGGCGATCTTTGGTGTTGCATGGCTTATAGACGCATCACTTGACCTTGCTTTCACGTTCACGTGGTGTTCTCCTTATGTGCATGTGTGTCCAAATTCCCCCTTTTTTAATAGCACTGGTCATGCTGGAGTAGGGACCCACCTACTCCAGTATGACCTCATCTTAACTACATTTACAATGACCTTATTTCCAAGTAAGGCCGTGTTCTGAGGTATTGGGGTTAGGGCTTCAATGCATGAATTCTTGGAAGAAACACTTCAACCCATAACAAATTTCTAAAACACAAGTTACAGTCAGTGATCTAGGCCACCCCAACACTGTCCCAGTCTTCATTGCCTTTACAATCAAGGTTGCAAATTCTCAGATCAAAGCAAACTTCGGGTGATCCACATGGATGCTTTTAGAGGAAATACATGAACTACTCTACTCACTGTCTCAGGAGTGTTACCTGCCCGGCATACTAACAGTTTTAGACCATCACTGCCTCTTCTATAAACTGTATCTGCGTCTTAGCAAGAAGGTAGGGCCCTCTAAAGTATCAGAAGCAAGATCAGTACTTAGATGGTGAAGGGAGCTAAATACTCTTCTCCCTAACTTTCCAAAAACAAGCAATGTCTTTTTCGGGAGCATATAAAAGGAATAAAACACCTACCCATACTAAGCATGCAACAAAAAGCTGCATAGCCTCAAGTTTCTGCAAAGCATGAGCACCTCTCAATAGTGATTTCAGCTCTGCAGGAAGTATTCTAGCTCCAATCGGTTGTTTTATGTGATCACCACTAGAGGGCAGGCCATTAAAACGTTCCTGTTCAAACCAGTTGCTCTGCAAAAGCAAAAGCTAATAAACACATAAGCTCCAGCTTTAAGAGGTTGTCTTTTCTCCCACGTGTCATGCAACTACACATTCGGTGAAGAGCAACATCATAGGAAGCACTATTTTGTTTACACACTACTGTTTTCGGAGTATGTTAATAAAGCCCGTGAACCAACCTTCTCTAACCTCAGGTTTTCTTCAGGTGAGAGTTCCTCAAAGTAAAGAAATAAACTTCACTGGCCAGTGCAGGTCCTGAGGAGTTTGGCTGGGGCTAATGGTTGCCAAAAGTGGACTTACTCAGTCATCTTCTCATTGGTGCCAAGCTCACGAGAACTACTTAGTACAAACACTCCGAAGAAGCTGCATTTAATTCCTCAAGTTCTGAAAACTATAATTTTACAAACTCTACCTTTGTCACAAACGCTTCCAAAAAGAGAGAGAGGCTCAAGTAAGTCTAAAGATGGCTTATCCCTCTCCAATCTGGCTTCTCTTCTCTGCCTTCTACCCCCACCCAGATACACCTGCTTTGTCTGATGTCATGTACAGATTTTCTATGAATTTCATCATGTCACCATGACAAGGCCATAGCTAGTATATTTCCAGGCAAACACTGCATTTTCCTTCTCATTCCAAGACTAGGCTTCTTACCCCTGAGAGGGGAGCACACAGAAACAGCCCTAGGGCCTGACTGGAGAGGGCTGGCCATGAAACCCAGTTGTTGGCCAGTGTTCATGGAGACGTTCCCAGTGCTTCCTTGGAGGTCTAAACAGGATTTCCCTAGAGAAGCAGGGCTTCGTGGAATAAATGACAAAGAGAGCTGGGGAAGGCCAGCCAGGTCGCTGGGCTCCGGCTCCTCATTGTTCAGCCCACCGGCTTCCCAGGGCTGCAGTCCAAGCCAGCCGGAAACAGATGCTGAGAGGAGCTCCACAAAATGGCAGAATTATTCCATTCCTGCCCACACAAACGCAGGGCATGAATGGGAAAACATTTTGCGGAATAAGAAAAAAAAGCCAAGAGACACTTTTCAGAACCCCCTTGAGAGGACTGGGACCTGCAGCAGGAAGAAACTGAAAGACAAAGAGAGGTTTATTCCTCAGCAGAAGAAAACAAAGTAAAGGCACTTCTTTTCCAAGTGGTTCGTAATGCAAAATTCTACTTTTTAATTCCTGTTTTCATTTTTTAAAACAGTATTAGGTATTTTTAAATCGTGGAAGCTATGTTTGTGGTAACCCGTCCAACAATCAATATAGAAAAATTTAATAATCACCCTCCAAATGTATCTTCTAAACACAAAAGAAACATTCTGTAAATTCTAAGTTTTGGAGACAAAACACCCTTTTACAAACTCTGAGCTGTAACATTTCTTTCTTTGGCCTAGAGTTTGCCATGAGCAAGGAGGACTAATTACTTCTACGGCACAGCTAAGAAAACTCAAGTAATAGTGATTGGTGATCTCCCATTACTCCTGACAAATTTCCTTAAAGTCAAAATAACATTTTGGTCTCAAATATCCAGGGGAATGAGGCAAAATGTTTCTCAAAGAAGTCTTAGCACAACATCAGGGTCCGAGAATACTATATGAACCTTAAATTTTTGTTTTCACTTAATCTTTGGAGAAAATCCTTGGTAGTTTGAAAGGTAGAAGTCTTCTTCTGTAGTGATAATTCAAAATGAAAGGACATTTAAGTTGATATTTCTCAAACGGGTTTTTAAGATTCCTGCTCTAAGAGATGACTAGAAGTTATTTTCTTAGAAAAGGGTTGTAAATATTATCAGGATTTACCTAGGCCCACTGTGCATTCAATTTTCAATGAGAACATCTTAAAAATAGAGGCTCCAGCTCCCCTACTCCAGAATTGCTAGGGGCAAAGCCTGATGATCTTTATTCTTCATGGTCCCCATGTGATTGTGACCAGCAGACAATGACCTCAAGGACAGAGATTTCCTACATACCCGGCTCTGCCCCTGTCTTTCATTAATCAGCATCCAGTACCAGAAAGTGACCTTTCCCCTTTAATCACAAAACATTCCTTCGCCTTTTCCCCTTAGAGAATCGGACCCGTGCAATGCTTCTCAAAGTGTGCTTCCGAGACACGTAGTGAAAGCATCATCCGGGAACTTGTCAGAAATGCATTCTCAAAGCCCACATGAGACCTACTAAATTAGAAATTGGGGTGGGGGGGGGGGCAGCAAACACAGTAATCTGATTTAATGAGCCATCCAGTGATTCTGACGCACACTAAAATTTGAGAACACTGGATTAGAGATTTTCGCAATTTCAAGAGAGAAGAAATGAAGACATAACTCCACGTAAGGTAGAACCAAGTTTATTAATGACAGCCTTTATTACAACCATTCTGAAGTGTAAAAAATAAAGGGTGATTCATTAAAATTTAAAACTCACTTGGACTTGCTGTTTGGCCTTTCACTGGATGTGCCAAAGGGTGGGAATCTTGCCTGGTTCTGAATCAACTGGTCAGATGGAGTTCACTGGAGAATGAGGTAATAAACATAAAAGACAAGGGTGCCAACTGGAGAGCTCAAGTCTTCTCCATGTTGCAATGACATTACAGAGGATAACTGTGGTAGGAGCAGAGACGAAATAAAATAATCTTACAACTGGAATATGGAATGAACATCTCTAACTTTACAGAGACACAAAAATACACACATGCAGAGTCATACACACACCCAAACTCTGGAGACTAGATTTTCAAATAATTTTTGTCCTTTATCTGAGCAGACTGACACATTCATCAGCCAGAGCGATGCAACATGAGAGTGAAATGGAAAACCTTGCTAAATTTCCACAAAGTATGCTAGCTGGCTGCCCAGTTCTGTTGGCAAATGTGTCATCACCATGAAATATGCCTGTGGTTTTCCCAGCGTTCCACAGACTATCTACTCCCCAGGAGAAGGACATCCTGGTAGACACAAATTGGATTAAAATCTGGGGGCAAAATTCGTCCCTCCCACCTGGAGTCAGAGCAGGGGGTGGGTGGCAGCACCTGGAGGTAGTTTCCCAACTATGTCACAGAACACTTGCCCCGCCAATGTTCTCCCTTCCAAAGTATTTGTGCTTTGTCACCATCCTGACAGTTAGTTTGCACTAAGAGAAGGAGCACTGCTCATGCGTTATATATATGTATATATAAAAGGAAACTAAAACCAGAAGGGGGAAAAAAAAAGACATTAGAAGCTTTTTGATTGTGTCGACACTGTTTCAGGATTAGGTTCACTTCCATTCAAACAGACAGTTGCGGGGGCACCGCTGCAAGAGAGGCCATAGAAACCAGGTTAAGAGGCTGTTGAGGCTACGGAAGCATTTGCAACGGCGCAGCTGGTCTCTTCCCAGCCGAGGAGGACTCACCACACCTCTCGAGGCCGTGAGACTATCAAATAAATGCTGACCGAATCACGTGTATAGATGTTCTAGGAAAGATGGCAGAAAGAGAAGCTATTGGATCCATATTCATAAGTCATGCGGGGAGATTACACACAAAAAAAGTTAACGGTTGAGCTTGTGAGAAAACACTTTAAAATTTAACAAACTGTATCATAGCTTTCACTTTAGGGAGACAAAGAAAAAAAAAAAAAGCCAAAACCCCAGCGTATTCCAGAGTTTCCAGAGAATCCAGCACCTGATTTGGAGGGCTGGGGGGAAGGGGTATTTAACTAATACCTCGTCATTAACCTCATATTCTCCTTGGATTTCATTGATAAATAAAGCTCAGGCCTACTTAGGAAGAAGATCTGTCCTGCTAAAACCCAGCATCATGAAGCAGTCCCACATCCTTGCTCAGTGCACACGGAAAACACAACTTCTCTTGTAAGGAGATACTCCAGGAGCCCAAGTGTGCCCACCAAGCTACGTGCTGACGGTGATTACCAAATCTGAACCCAAAGACAAGCTGTTTTCTTCTTGGGCTGAGAGATGTAACAGTTCCTTGAAATGTACGGTAAAGGGATGCCAGCCCCCAGCCCATGCAGGTCAGGGGTCAAGTTTTAGAACAGATGCACTTCATTAGGCCATGGAGCAGAAGGCAGTCCCTTCAAGGTGTGACAAAAAGCAGAGCTGCCTCTCTCAGCCTTCCAATTACCAAAGTGGAGAACAAGATTGTGTTTCCCACAAATTCAAGTACATCTGGGTCCCCTACCCTCCCTTTTTTTTTTTTTCTTTTTTGGTAAGTATCCAACCACCCATAAATTCATGGCTACAGTAGAGATTCACGGCGCAATGACGTTCATACTGGTTATTTAAAAAAAATTCTGTCAGTAAGCAGCATTTCCCAGTTTTACCCCCCAAAACAAGTCCTTGGCAGCTCCATCAGGTGGGTTGCAGGATGCCTCTGTGAGTGGGGTCCATGCAGTGTGGACTCGGGTGGGCACGCTGGAGGGTTCGGAAGGCTGGGTGTGTCCAGTGTCTTCAGCAGCCGTTGCAGGGGTCTACCAGCTAGCCCTGACAGCTTCGATATCGCTAACCAAATTCTGGGCCAGGCATATCCCAAAAATCTGAGAAAGGAAGAAAAAGAGTCAAACGGCGCAACTCTTACTTTCATTAGACTTTTCCTTGCCCAATGAATCTCATTTTTCTTATCTTTGAGTTTTTAAATTGAGACATAATTCATATACTGTAAAATTGATCCTTTTAAAGTGTGTAAGTCAGGGGTTTTTAGTATATTCACAAGGATGTATAACTCTCACCAGTATCTGATTCTAGAACATTTTCATCGCCCCAAAAAGAAACTGTATCCATTCATGGTCATTCCCATTCCCCTCACCCCTAAAGCCCTGGCAACCACTAACCTACTTTCTATCTGGATTTGCTCATTCTGATCATTTCACATGAATGGAATCATATAATACCTGGCCTTTTGGGTCATTCTGCTTTCACACAGGGAAATGTTTTCAAGGTTCAACCATGTTGTAGCATGTACCAGCAGTTCAATTCTTTTGATGGCTTGAACAATGTTCCATTATATGGATAAATTATATTTTGATTATCTATTCATCAGGTGATGGGACATTTGCAGGGTTTCCACTTTTGAGTTATTATGACTATAGTGCTACTATGAACATCTGTGTACAAGTTTTTGGGTGAACATTATGTTTTCAATTCTTTTGGGTACATACCTAGTAGAACTGCCAGGTCATGTGGTAATTGTATAACTTTGAAGAATTGCCAAATTTTTTTCCAAAGAGGCTGCACTATTTTCATTCTCTTCAGCAATGCGTGAAGGTTCCAATTTCTCCACGTGCCTCAACAACTCTTGTTGTTGTCTTCTTTTTTTAATTACAGTTGATCCCTAAGCACCATGGGGGTTTGGGGCATTAACCTCCCGCATGGTCAAAAACTTACATATAACTACAGTCGGCCCTCTGCACACTCGGATTCCCAATCGTGGAGTTGAATCTTGAAACAACTCAAGTCAGCTGAACTATGCAGGTCAACTAAACTGTGGTCAATTGAAAAAATTCTGCATATAAGTGGACCCTCACAACTTAAACCTATGTTGTACAAGGGTCAACGGTGTATCCACCCTAGTGTGTGTGAAGTAGTGTCTCACTACTTAGGTTTGTGGTTTTGATTTAAATTTTCCTAACAACTACTGATGTTGAGCATCTTTTCATGTGCTTACTAGCTATTTTTACTTTTTTTGGAGACATGCCTATTCAAATTCTTTGCCCATCTTTAAACTGGGCTTGTCTTTAATTGTTGAGTTGTTCTTTATATATTTTAGATACTTTACCCTTACCAAATGTAATGATAAAAATATTTTCTCCCATCCCGTGGGCTGTCTTTTTACTTTCTTGATAGTATTTTCAGCACAGAAGTTTTTAATTTGATGAAGTCCAATTTATCTGCTCTTTCTTTGGTTACTTGTGCTTTTGGTGTCATATCTAAGAAAACACTGCCTAATCCAAAGTCACAATGATTTAAACCTATATTTCCTTCTAAGAGTTTCATAGTTTCAGCTCCTATATTGTGGTCTTTGATCTATTTTGAGTTGATTCTGTATATAATGCGAGGTAGGGGTCCAAGTTCATTCTTTTGCATGTAGATATTCAGTTGGTCCAGCAGCACTGTTGAAAAGACTATTCTTTCCCCAGTAAATGGTCTTGGCTCCCTTGTCAAAAATCTACTGACCATAGATGTATGGGTTTATTTCTGGACTTTCAATTCTATTCCACAGATTTATGCCAGTATGTACTACCTTGATTTCTGTAGCTTTGAAGTAAGTCTGGAATTGGGAAGTATGAATTCTCCAACTTTGTTCTTTTTTCAAGTTTGTTTTGCTATTCTGGGTCCCTTGCATTCCTATATAAATTTTAGAATCAGCTTGTCCATTTTTGCGAAAGAGGCAGTTGGAATTTTGATAGAGATTGCACCGAATCTGTAATTCCATTTGAGGAGTACTGCCACCTTCACGATATTAAGTCTTTCACATCTATGAATATGGTAAAGCTTTCCATTTATTTAGGTCTTCTTTAATTTCTTTCGAAGCCAGTGCCCCATCTGTGACCTTCAAAGAAAATATCACATCTCCGCAAGATGAAAAAGCCTTGCTCTTGGGACCACCCAGAAGGAAAAGTGGGCGTTCCTTTCCCTCACTAGTACTTGGACAAGTTGGTCCAGAGGCAGAAAGGGGCACAGCATGTCTGCGAAAATCCAAAAAGCCTTACCTTTGCCACCGGGATCCACTTCTGACCATTTCTATCTGCCCGGCTGTCACAATGCATTATTACTAAGCCTATGGAAATGCTGGAATGCCAGCAAGCAACTACTGACCCAACCAATTTCTCCATCTTGAAAGGAAAAAAAGACTTCCTGAAGTAGTTCAGGATAGTAGCATCTAAAATCAGAGCTTTACTAAAATACAGACCTGTTCTCCAGCCCCTCCAATTGTGTCTTAAAAACTGTGCCATTAAAGTGATTAAGCAAAGCTCCCCTTCTGGCAAGGGCTCTCTCGGGGCATCATTTCCTGGTGACATCCAGAAAGGAGCCTTGTCTTACCTGTAACAATGCAATGCCTATGAAAATACCAGCCACGATGGTTAAATTGTCCTGCAACCACTTCTCGAACTGGGGCACACAGCCTTTCGTGTAGATTACAATCTGCTGATCAACTTCCTTCACAAGGGAAGAGGAGAGCACAGCGTCACCATGCAAGTTCAAAAGCTCCTCCAACACCCTTTGTGCTAAGTGACAAGGTGATATTCCACTTACTGGTTTTTGCCTGGCATCGTAGCCACACTGAGTGTTGATGACATCTTCCTGGTGGAGAAAGAAAACAGAACAGTGAAATGCACTCCTGTAAGAAAGTCCACCTAGGAATTAGCAGGAGATGCCCACTGAGTGTCAGTAATAAAATGTACATTTTGGTACTCAGATGGACCTTGTTAAACACTTACACATTATCCCATGTAATTATTATAACAATCCTCAGAAGTAGGTATTAAATATGCCCTCTTTTCCAAATGAGGAAAACTAAGGCTCAGAAAATATCAGAAAAGAGAGCAAGCCCATTATGCGGGAGGCTCAAGATTCAGAGTTGACAACCTCAAAAAGCTTATGTGGTTTAGGGAACTGGAGACAGATAAAAACGATGGTTAAAGGGCACAGTGACTAACTTCATTTTTGCTTTCTTGAGAGAACTTCTACTTTTTGATTTATATACTTCTGTATTATTTAAATGTGTTTTCAATGAGCATGCATCACTTCATTAAAAACATAATACCCTGATTACATAAGACAGACAGATGCTCTGACGTCCAACAGGCCTGATCAGAAATGTGGGTTCCCCTCTTTTAGGTTTGTTTAGTTTTTCCCTCTGCAGGGTATGAGAGGATCTTATTAGCTCAGCGTTTATGGAATGAGATAGCTCTACCCAGAGGCTCTGTTTTGAAAGGGGAGGCATAATGCCTTCTGAGGATCTTCAGAATTCTCCTGATGGAATGTAACGCAGGGCAGGAACTGGAGACAGAGCACGGTTTGTAGCTGCTGACCAGCGCCAGGCTGCCTGAGTGGGCACCCCGGGCTCTGTGCTGGACACTCCTGCCTGTCAGCTCTCCTCAGAGGAAAGGGAGAAACAAGCCAGTGGGAAAGGTCAGCTTTCCGGGCAAGGTCCCGGAGCAGGAGAGCACAGCCTTTATGGATTCTCAGTCTCCTTCAGACCGAGAATAACAATAACAGCTCAGGCTGAGCCCCTGATGGGAGGCCTGCAGGGAACTTCTGCTTTTCTATCCCAAGACCACAGCCTTTTTTAAAGAGCCCCACACCCTCTACCTTGCAGGGGGAAATGGCCACTGAACTCAACAGTGCCCGCTCTGCTCTGCTCTGCTCAATGAGGGGAAAGGTGGCTCTGGGGGTGGACACTTGGGAACTGATGGGCCCAAGAGAGGCTAAAAAGTCCAGAAGGAGTGCGGGCAGGAGCAACTTATATATGTTGTTCTAATACTCAACCCTGGCTTTTAAACTAAAACAAAGGTGTTGCATTTTAAGTCATTCTATATATAGGTACATAATTGGACCAAAAATATAATCAAATCCACGGTATAAGAGATTGGCTTAAGAACAGGCGTATGTATGTGTGTATATATCTATCTATCTGTATCTATATCTA
>NW_011888806.1:502497-523283 GCF_000151845.1 Pteropus vampyrus | reverse complement strand
GAGCTACAATTCGAAATAAGCAAGTAAGAAGAGGTTTCAAGAAAAAAAAATCATTGTGCTCATCCCACACACCAGTGTGATGCACAGAGCAGGCCAGCAATTTGCTGGCATCCACTTACTGCGGGGTCTTTAGTACAGCAGGAGAATGGCACGCCGCATCGCTCCCGACTTGCATTGGAATCTGTGCAATTGAAGTAAATATTTAGGTTCCAATCATCAGCTCCAAAAGCCCCACAGCACTGCCACTAGAGCAAACAGGAGAGAATTAGAACATCTCGACTTGGAGGCCGCCAGGCACTGACATTCATACACCCGCCCAAACGACCAACACCCACCTTCTGCCAGCATTAACCTTCTCTTCTGTCTCAGAATTTATTTTTAAACCAAACTGAACCTAAACAGCTCCTGTAAAAGCTTCCAAAATAATTAAGGCTGAAGGTGTGTAAGGATGTGCTGGCATTATGATTTAAAAGATTGATGAGACCCATGGGGGAAGGGCAGAGCAGTTGTACAGCAGGGCTCCGTTAGAATAAGATCTGTTTGGTTTGAGTACATGTAGGAACATTCTAGAAAGATAAACAAGACACTAAACAGTAGTAGTGTCTGAAGGAGGCAACTGGGGTTGTGGGTGGGTTGTCTAGAGACCTACTTTTTGACAAATCTGATCTCTAACCTTAATGGATTTTAAAATCTGTTTTATTTAGGTATCATTGACATACAATAAACTGCATATATTTAAAAAATGCACAATTTTATGATTTTTGACATATGTATATATCATAAAACCATCACCACACTCAAAATCGTGAACATATCCATTATCCCCCAAAGTTTTTGAACGTTACTTTTCACTATATGTTAGTACTCTGAATATTTTTAAACGAGAGCACGCATTTACATTTTTATATTAAAAGTGCAACCATCTAATTAAAATATAATAAAACAAGCTGTTACATTCAGTGGGGCTTCAGCAGGGCCTGATTCGAGGGCTGCTCCCTAAGTTCCTCTGTCATTTCCCTGGGCTGGACTAGCTCGATTTGTCTCAGTTAAGTAAACATCAAGTCTTGACCATTTTAAGCTTTCGGGACCAACAGCTACTTTAAAACATTAAACTCCATGAAAGAAAAAGAGAATCACATGAAATGACAGTATTTCCACATAAAGCAGACAGCATTTCAAGAGAACGTGTACACGCATGTTCCTCCAATTCATCTGGTCCTCCAGGGGCTGGGGCTGTGCATCTCGGGGTTTGCCTACAAAGCTCCATCAGGTTTGTCATGCAAACTAGGCAGCAATAATACTTGGCAAGGTGTGAGCTTGCATCCATTATGACCTAACAAAAACAGTGAAGTCTGCTGAGGAGATGAAACAGGGCTTAATTTCACACCTGAGGTACAGCTTGCTCTAGGATGGTCCTTGCTGCCACTGAACAAAACCAAAACAACTCAGCTCAGTTCTGAGTGCCTAACACAGGAGGCTGGTCGCCCCCAGGTAGTGCTGAAGCAGCCTTCTCCTCCCTACATCAAAGGGGACCCCAGCTCGTTCTGGAAAACTGGACCATTGGGCTTCTGTTTGCCCTCCAGTCCTGCCGTATACATTAATGTCACAGACACCGCTGTCCAGGTCTGCTCAGCTTATCCTATTTTGCAGTATGCAAATAAACGCCTGTCAGTTTGTAGGTCAATAACACCTTAAGCCTGATATAAAACCATGTACATCTTAGAGTGTCATAATATCCCCATAAGTTAAACAGTAGCTATTATTATTTCCATTTCATTGTTGGGGAACTAGGTCAAGGTCCTATTAGCCCAAGGTCACTTAGCTAATCAGATTTGGGCACTAGATCTGTTATCTTCTGAGCCTTGTTGATACCGCTTTGCATTTTGAGTGGAGCAGGGCATCTGTTACTTCCTTTGCATTGCAGGGGCTTTCACATTGAAATATTCAGAAACTTGGGTAGGAGGGGGCTATACTGTATAGATTCTTTGTTAGAGGCCACCACAGCTTAGAACTTTTCAACTTTCAGTTTTAATCTCAAGTGCTATAATGTTACTTCAATAGATATATTTTAGGAAATTCGTGGGCAAAGATTCTACCGATAAGTATAGTACTCTCAGCTGTGAAGTGTGGAGGGTGACCATAAAGGGGGCAAGGAGTAAGAGAGAATCCACATTTAATCTCAAATAAAATGTTAAAGCTATAGCAGAACTATACTCTTCAAATGTCAACAGGAAAGGGAACTGTTATTAGAACCTTCTTGCTTAAGAGTTTTCTTTTGTGGTCCTCTCAGTAGAAATTAAGGTAAGTGAAAATAAGACATTTCCATTTAGGGTTCGAACCATAGAAGTCATAGGGCAAGTCAGAAAATAATAAGTAGACAAGGAAACAAACCAAAAATCATGCAGAAAAGTCAGAGGTAGGTTTCAGCTGGCAGATGCAGAAGCCAGGAGGATGTTCTTTGGGGTCATCCTTCTGAGAAGGCTTTCAACTTGAAAATAAACCAAATTTAAACTTACATATTCCTGGGTGAAGTCTATGAGGTTTTGCAAATCAATGTCATCCCTGTACGCTCTGATGTTGTTGTTTATAAAGAAATACAGCTGGTCTTTGATCCAGTCTTTGAAAACGAATGCCAGAACCCCAGCGGTGAGCTCCAGGAAGAAAATAATTCCCAGGAACACAGAAAACTAAGAAAAAAGACACATGCACAGAGAAGAGTTATAAGGGCTATTCCGATCATATTCAGTTAAACAGTTCCTTCTAAAAAGGTTTGTAATTACATTCGGTTTTTATATACAGCTAAAGCAGATAAACTTCAGTTTCTTAAGATTCATTAATAAAATATGACAGTCCAAGAAAGGGTTTTTAAAAATTACGTCGCAGTCACATTTTGGGGCTCTGGTGTTCCCTTTGGCAATTAACCAACAAAGCACATAAGCAAACATGGATATCAGGAATTTCTCATTAGACCCACATTAAGGCCTAATGAATTTCTCCTGATTAATATGCTGCTAGACGCTAAACAAAGACCTGTCCCTATCTCTAATGAGCTTATGAAATGTTGAAAAGTAAATTATCCCAATATTTTAAGATCACCTGTTATTTGCTACTATGGCCTTGATCCTGTGTGCAATATATTCCTTTCATGGATTCAGACACTGCTTTCATTCCCCCTTTGTACCTGCTATATAGGGTAAAACAGCAGACATGTTTATCTTAAATGAAGAGATCAAAGAGGAAGCAGAGGGTGACTGTGGCATGAAAATAATTTCCCATCGTGAAAACGAAATGAAACCACTGGGTTGAGGGCCTTTCTTTGTGAAGTACATTTTAAATATACTTCGGTCTCAGAATATTTTAAATAACATCTGGCTAACGTAGAGACTGCTGGCTAATGTAGACACCAAGAGTTTTAAAATGAAGGTGAGAGACCATGGGTAATGTGGTAACTGACTATACATCTGGAGAAAATTCCCTTCCATCTAGAAGACTCAGAAGAGCCTCACCTTAGTCATATATCAACATACTATTCACACCCACGGTTCTTTCCACTTCCTACAACCCCACACTCTTACTCTTTTCAAATATTTTTGCTCAAATCGATTATGAGAAATGAGGCTGTGAAGGACCAGAGGGGAAGATAAACTGAAAGCAAACTTCTGATGACAAGAGCAGAAAGAGTGACACTGGGGCCACCCACACCTGCTCAGCAGAGCTCCTGAAGGCTGCAGGGCAGTGAGCGGTGGAGGAAGCAGAGGGAGCTAAAGCTGTCTGCTGTGTCTACATTCAGAAAGCAGACATCAAGCAGCCAACCAGGAGAAAACTGTATTAAGGAAAGGGTACAAAGGAAACTACACAGTTATTTAATACAATTAAAAAAAGACCAAAAAGCTTACGGTCTTATGCGATTTTGGGGTGGGTAGAGGAGAGGACAGTGGGGTGGGGCCATTTCATATTAGATGTCAGTATATCTGACAGTGTTTATCCTGGGTACCAGGTGCTGTTCTGGGAGAGTAGACATGAGCAGTAGGGTGGAAGGAAGAAATTAAGTGCCTGGCAAAGTCTAGGACCCAGTTCTAGATCCTCCAGCCCAGCCCCTCAGGTTCCACAGAGCTCCTGGTTATCTGTCCTTGATGAGTTCACTAGAAATAGAATCTAAAGAGTTGTTAATTATCATCAGTGGTACCAAATTTCAAAATAAGCTTTCCTTAATCTAGAAAGAGAGTTGAAAAATTTGTATCAATTTTACTCAGTGCCTATTCTATAGCGTAAAACAACTCCCATTTCTTTATTAAGTACCACTTCTGTATATGGAATTATGACAGTTATCACAAAAACGAGAAAATCATAGCTAGCTCATATGCACGTACACACAAAACACCGAGAGAAGTCAAGCAAAGTTTTTCATTAGATTTTTGTTCTCACCTCGTACACACTAGGAAAGTGCATTTTCCAGTTACCTTGGTAAATTTTCTCATGTTACACAATACACATATCACAATTTGAGTCCAACTTAAGTTCCTACCAAATATTTGGCAGAAACCTGCATGTCCAGGCCCTGTGAGCTAATTTCCCCATTTCCAACAGGCAGTGACAAACTCGCAGGCTTCATTCTAGGGCCTCAGTCAACACCGAAGCTCCATTGCTATTTCACGGCATAGCTCTTGGATTTTCTCTCAGCAGTTCTCCTGGCCTTATGGCACCAGATCGTTGAAGCTGTTTGGAGTCATGCTGACATTACTTCCTACTTATTTCATAGCTCCTACTCAAAGAAAGTTTTAGGGCACTTTTTATTGTTTGTATTAAATAGAGAGAGGGACCATTTAAAATATTCTCCAAGACTTAAATAAGCCCAGAAACAATACTTTTCTCATTTCTAACATGAGACTTTATATATAAAGGTGCTGATTTAAAGTCCATAGTTCTGTCTGTTCAGTTAACTCAGGAATCCTCAACTACAAAAATAATAAACTATGCTAACAAGACTACCCTTATAAACTAAACTATATTCAAGTAAATCATATTAAAGGGGATCCCACATTTGGGGGCATGAAGGCTAAAACTGATAAAATGGTGGCAACCAGTAAGTACAATCTGAGGCCAAAAATGGCTACAGAAAAGCTGAATGAGGTGAGCTCAAGCATTTAGAAGTACTTCATGCCAAGAAGACTGAAGGTTGGCAAGTTGCAATCAGGGACAAAATTCTCCTGGGGGCTCTTCGACTGAGTGAGGAATGAAGGACAGAGAGAGAGAGAGAGAGAGAAACAGACACATAGAGACAGAGACAGACAGACAGACACACAGAGACAGAGAAAGACAGACAGACAGACAGACACACACACACACACACACACACACACACACACAAATGGAGTCTTGGGAAATTAGCTATTCCCATCAGAGACCTATTTATATATACAGGACAGAGATCCAACTGTTCATTAAATTGTACACAGGACCAAGTATCCCTCGGTTTTTTCTATTAGCATGAGTCATATGAACCTTCAGGTTAAACAGCCTCCAGGACCTTGGCTGAGCCAGAGCTGCTTAAATTCAAAATGGGCCACCTTGGGTGGACAGTGAGTGGACAGTGTGAGTCTGCTCTTCTTAGGGACGTTCAAGAAAAGAGGCCAAAGGATGATATGGTCGAAGTGATAGGGAAGAGAATCACATTCTGCATGACTCTTGGGACTAGTTCTGGTCTATGCTCTCGATGATGTTGTGTCAGTAAAGGGCGATATTAAACTAATACTGTTCTCCAGAAATCCGACCATCTTCCCTCAGCAGAGGAAGGTGTTTTTGTTTGTTTGTTTGTTTTTAATCCTTTCTGGGTTTGGAAAGGGTAGTGGATGCTGTTGTATACAGATGCCACCAGAATGCCAAAATCCATACTGACAGGCACACTGGGCTGACCCTTGGCTACACCCAGCAATCCTATTTCAGATACAGACATGTACACGTACATAGGCCAGTTGGCTCTCCTTTGGAAGGAATCGCCAAAGAAAAGAATCTCACTTTTGACTCTTTACTTTTACTTTAATACTTATCTACTCTCTGGTAAGCCTCCTCCTCCAAAAATATTCATGCTGGCAGTGATCACATCAAACACCCTGCGAGGGATCTAAAAATTACGCTGGTCATACAAGGAGGATTCTGCCCTTTACCGTTTCTCCATATTCACCAAAACCTACTGCTTAACAGATTTAATCTGGACAGGCCACAGCCACCATGCTTATGTCTGATTTCCCTAAACCAACGACCTGAACAACTTTCTACTGTCTATGTGCTTAAAAGAGGAGGCAAAAATCACTTAAAAGGAGAAATTATACATATACATAGAACCACCTAAAAGTATTTTAAGGATTGGAAAGCAAAATCATGATATACGTTTACAAAATCTCTATGGACAACATATGGGGGTGACACATATATTATTAAGGAAGCATGGGGGTGGGGAGGGCTGGAGGGCCTAGACAGCTCTCCTAAGAGAAAAGCATTACCCAGGCCATATTTTTGCAGTGCTTTTGGTATAGCTCACTCTTGCCTAAAGATAGGTT
Organism: Pteropus vampyrus; assembly: GCF_000151845.1. Lineage (NCBI taxonomy): Eukaryota > Metazoa > Chordata > Mammalia > Chiroptera > Pteropodidae > Pteropus > Pteropus vampyrus. The sequence continues at coordinate 516,726 of NW_011888806.1, read as the reverse complement.
GTCCTCCTGATATGGGCAAGTTTGGCTTCATCCTGAGAGTAGAGTGTGATACTTACAAACTTCAGAAGGAAAGTGTTTTCCCGTAGAGCTCCAATGCACCCTGCGAATCCCAAAATGAACATCACTCCTCCCACCACAAGGAAGAGCCAGACCGGGTCGAAGCCGCCGAGATCGGTGATAGAGGAGATATTGGACAGAACTCCCTGGGGGCGGAAAGAACACACAACAGAGCACCGGATGCAGGGTCAGTTTTCCAGCACGAAAAGATTATTGCAATTGTTTCCCGGCGCCCCCCACCCGCAAAGAAAAACTTCAGCAGTCTTCTCATTATTATGTGTGATTAATTTCTGAGACACCGTAAAAAAAAAAAAAAAGAAAGAAAGAAAAAGGAAAAAACTATGTTCTTTCCAAGTCTAGATAGGTTCATATCTTTAGTAAAACTATATAAAGCAAAGAAACGTACCAAGAAACTGTCATCAGCACCTGTATGGAGAAGATGTGGATGTAACTTTTGCTTTTTATGTCCCCAAATACAAGTGGTCTTGACTAAAAACAGGTGTGTAAGAAAAACACTTCCAAACACCCGGGAAGAGGGCTCATCCTTAAATCCCAGGGCCACGCAGTTGTCAGACAAGTGCCTGCTTCAAGCCCTTGGCATTTCTCAGGAAACTGGGAATCTTAGTGCTAACACAGAAGCCAGGCCCAGCCATAAGCCCCAAAGAGTTTTCCAGGGGAAAACTGCACCTCAGGATCTGCCCTTGAGCTTCATAGGAGACCCTGTCAGGCTCAGCTCCCCAGAGCCCACTCAGGTGGTCTGTGCAGGTGGTGTCCCACACAGAGTTATTAATTACAGGCATTTCCTTACCACCTTTTTTTAGGAATCAAGATTTAAGTGATTTACAAATCAAAAGTTACTCTCTGGCTTTCAACCCTTTGCTCCTCCTACCCAGAGTAATTTCATTTCTCCACAAACAATTCTTCACTGAAACCCCTTCTCCCCAAAGTATAGCACATCAAATATACCCAAAACTATGTGAGAAATTATGAGATTTTTCTCCCTCTAAAACACAAGGTACACATTTACTATTCATGCCTATAAGGCCAGCTACTGTTATTTTGAAACTGTGAATGCATGTAAGTCTTAAATACCCAGTATCATCAATATTTTATTTTCTTATTAAATTTTTTTGAACTTTCAAAGTACCCCCAGAGTATCATGGTATAGTTTGCTGTAAAGTCTTATTAAATACTTTATTTTTGTAGCATTCCTAATAACCTAGAAAAACAAAGTATTCATCTGATTTTATACTTGAACAAAAATGGAACCCAGAGAGGTTTAGTGACTTGCTGAAGGTTACAAAGCTATTAATTTTTTGGAAGCAGAATAGAACTTCTACTTCAATACTCTATCCCTACAAAGCAGAAGCTCTTCCCGGTCAGCACTAATCAACACCTGACTTTAGTTTTAAGTTTTAGCCCATTTTAAGGTAGTAGGAACATTTGTTAGGTTGTTAGGTTGTTGTTTCTTTGAGGTGGGGGGAGCATCACCTCAAGACCAGTAATAGGATATTAACATAGAACACGTATGAGGAATTAAGGACTCTTGAAATGTATAACTTAAACCTTATGAAAAAGGCCAGGGGTTTAAATAAATCACAGATGAAGGGTTGAGAGATTATGACAGCACTTAGGAATGTAGGGTGTATTCACTAACTTCTGGGGTGACATCACAAAAGGCAACCACACCCTTCACCAGGCTGCACAGACCAATGGTTTGATCCAATTTAATGTTTCTTAGATTTCCAAGCTCTGAAGTATGAATGCTCCAGGGAGAGAAAGGAAAACAGAAATACTGTAACCAATTTGCCACCTACACAAATGATGCTGAGAAAAAACTGCCGGAGAAGTCAGACAAAAATCTAAGCAACAGTGGTGAGAATCCAGTATTGGAAGGAAATGAACCTCTCCCTTTAGAATGTCTTTAAACACAGGTGTTAATAGTTAATGTTTGGGACCTGTTCAGTCAGGGGAACATAGAACAATATAATATTTAAAATTTTAAAGTTAACTTAATTGTGGGAGACGGAGACTCGATTTACTTGGCACCAAAAAGAGGCGGCAGTGGAGGTGGAGACGTCAGTTCCATCACAAAGAGGCCTTTCTAACACCAGCAGGGGTCCGGCAACCCTCAGAGAGGCTACCCAAGAAACATGGCTCCCCCTCGTGGGCAGGCCATGCTGCGAACCACTCTGTCAGCAGTGTTCCAGGTGGGGCTCCCCACCTGGATGGGAAATTGGGACTGACAGATCTTTAGCTTCCTTCCAACTTTAAGGCCATTCTATGATTTCATCCATTTTTAATGGGCTTTTTATTTGTGATTCACACTCGAGTCTGAGCAAAGATCAGATTGTTCTCAAACACTCTACTATGACCCATGGCTCTACACAAAGAGCTCTGTGAATCACAGGGACAGCCATCCGGGCAACTCCGGCAAAGCAAGCAAGCAAGCAAGCCGACACACACACCTGTGTCTGAAACGCCAAGATGCTCCCCGCTAAAAGGCGAGGAAGGACAATGCCACCTGGCAGTAGACTCCGGGATCATTTGTCCTCTCTGGGTTTCATCTGGGTTTTGCTTTAAGACAAACTCATTTTCATACTTTTACTTTCCCCAGCCTGCAGGGCCAGCCTTAATTTTGAGGCTGTCAACTGTTTCCATGGAAACATCAATCATTTGGGAGCCTAGCTGGACATCAGGTTCTACTCATTTAATCCTAACTTCCAGCAAAAGACAAGGTTGGAGACGGATTCTGTGGAAAATGATATTCTGCAAAGCATGGGAATACCAAGAACTTTATTTTTAATGGATCCAGAATAGATTCGAGTAGTTATCAGTTGAAAACTAACTCAAATCTTAACACACAAAGTGTGGAAGTCAATGCACAGTGCCCTTGGGAGATGATAAAAAAAAACAAAACTTTACTCTTTCACCTGTGCAATACTTCCAACTATTCACTAAAGGGCAATCTTTCTGTTTCTGACTACACAGAGAGACTAAGGAGGGGCTGAACAGAATCCTGGCAACGAAGTTTCTGGGTTACAAAAATGAAAGGGAGTGGACGGTTCAGCCTTCTGTTGTCTTAAACATGGGGTCTCTCACTGGACTTTGTAATTTTGTTAAGCTCCATCTGACAAATGAGTAAGAAGTGCTAGAACATGCCTGCTGAAGAATAATTATAAGTAAAGCATCTAGCTGACAAGAAGCAGGAAGGAAAAAAAAAAATCTAAGATTACAGTTAAGTCTGACAAGTAATTTAAAATAGACATTCAGATTTGTGGTAAATCCTCAGGAATGTGCAAGAACAATACCGGCAGATACCTTGTCTTCTGGGAACCTGTGGGCACCGCCCTCTTCGGGGAACCGTACTTTCCCCTTCTTGTAAGGATTCCTTCCCCCTAAATCCACTCCACGAGCCCCTGAGACCTGCCGATTCTCACATGACCCCACCGTCCCAGTGAGTTTGAAGCCTAAATTTCCTTCCTCGGACACGAGGATTTAGAACAGGCATCTCTTGTGGCCGAAGGGGTAACATGTCAAACTCTGGAGCTATGTGTGGTATGTTTCTCACCACGTGGAGAAAGTCGGTCTGCCGTGAGAAAGGGGAAGCCAGCACGTAAGAGAACATGAAGAACTAGGGTAGGGAGGAAAAATCCTAACAGTATAATAATCATCCTTGGCCTGACCATGAGCTCTGAATCACTCTAGGATCCTTCGAATATATCCACCTTGATTGCTCAGGCAGGTTCTATTTGGGTCTGCATTTGCACCTGGGGAGCTCTGCACAACATAACAGAAGCTCTGAATAAACTACACTTTTAATGCACACATTAAATGTACACACGCATGCACACATATGCGCACACACACGTATGACCAAAACTGGAGCTCACACTTCATGCTAGAAAAGTGTTGGGGGGTGGGGTGGGGAGCAGGCAAGGAGTAGAGGCAAGTATTGGATTTGATATGGTCCTTTTAGTCATCTGGCTGATATTTCCAGTGACCATAACCATTAAGCCAGTGTAAACAGTTTTTCTTCATGTTGACTCACTATCAATTCGGCTTCATTAATGAAATGAGTCCTGGATGGAACTTTTAAGTGCCTTATCTATGTCACTGACAAATAATACATGATGTGAGCTCCAATTCTCCATGTAAACTTGAATGTTGGATTTAGATGCCAACTTGTCCTTGGATTTAGATGCCAACTTATCAGAATTCAAACTATTTTTAAAAATGCAAAATGTCATCTGGCTACTCCTTTGTACCCAGAACTGCTGCTTCTGAGAGACGTGCGCACACAGAGCTGACATTTGTATCCCAGTAGTAAGTTCTTATCCTTCTCCACATGAATACTGCAGGCAAAGTCCTGTGACTGAAAGATGTCAAGGATACTGGATGTTGTAGGGAAAGTCAGACAATATCTTCCTACACAGCTGAATCTAACTAGAGTGAGGATAAATGGATGAGAAGCAGAGCAATTAGCCACATGTACTTATTCCTTTCACCATTTGTTTTGGCTGACGTAAAAGTGGAATTCTGAACAGTAATAGCTGAGAAAGAGAAAGAATGAGAGAGCCAGAGACCAAAACTGCAGGACACAAGAAAAATACATTTAAATACCATGGACTTGAGGATATAAGAGGACTTCTTATATTCTCAATGAATATATTATTATTACATTAATGAAAACTGGTATAAGTGAACATTTATAAGAATGCTTCATATCCATCCTATACGTTCCTATATGTATATTCTTATGTCCCTTAGTCATCTAAGTCTATAGCTGTTGCTGCAGCAGGCAGCAGAGGCAAAAACAAATTGACCATAACATAAAGTGCTGCTATAAAGACAAAATGAATACCAGTCAATTTTAAATGTTGAAAGAAACAAATATATTCAGCAAATTAGCCATCCCACGAATTGGCTTTTGGGGACAACTGACTTTTGGCATATCAGTTTGGAGCCTTTAAGAGTGATCTCCTCCAGTGAAAATAGAGATTTCCATTATCTAGTATCTCTCAGACCTTAGCAAGGAGACCAATACGTGTCTAAAGAGAAATAAGACACATTAATGGAATGTGTAAGGCCATATCGTTATAACAAGTTTAGAGAGCCAACAAACAAATGTGTCACTGTGCATCCATTATGATAAAAGGGATTCTAGCCACTTAGACAAGCTTGCTCTGGAATGTGGCAGAGAGTATTGCATCCTGTACAAAGCATCCTGGTACGGTACTCAAGCCCACCTGGCTCACCTACAATTTCCCCTGGAATCCTGAAACACAGAAAGAGAATAGCCTGGACAGGGCTAAATGCAGGGCAGAGAGACAAGGCATTATGACACAGACACCTGATCCTGAATCCCGGTTCCACTACTTACTACCTGTGTGACCTTGGGCAAGTTACCAAACCTGCCTAAGCCTCAATTTCCACAACAGCGAAATGGTACCCTATGTCTTAAGGTTATTATGAGGATGAAGGAAATAATCCAAGTAAATCCAAACACTGCTAAGTGCTTGGCACATAAGAATTCAATGAAAGTTTATCGTTATCGTCATGATCATAATCATTACATTAGACCAAAAGGACGATATTAGTTGCTATAGAAGCGCAGAGGAGCATCTAAGCCAACTGCACTAGAAAGGAATCTATTTTGCTGTGGCACTGTCCTTCTTGACCCCCTTCTAAGAAAAATCCCAGCCACGCCCAATGATCATGCCTAATGGAGGTGGCAGTAACTGACTTGCCAATCAGAGCATCTTTCTTCAGGAAATGGAAGTCACTTAAAAGACACCCAGAATAAAGGCAGAAGGCCAAACCCAAGAGTAAGCAAAAGCTGAGAGAAGGCAGAAGCCAAGAGTAGGTGGAAACTAAGAGCACAAAGAAATGGAGAAAAAAGGAGCAAGCAGTCAGTCAACAGTGGTGAGCGCAGTGAGCAGTGAGCAGCCGTGTCACCATGATGGTGGCACCTGAACCAGGGGCAAGGACACCTACGCTGCCAAGGAGCTGACTGGGCAGGCTGGTCACCAAAGATTCACTGCTCCTGAATGACCACCTGGTCCCTGAACCATGTGACTTCCCTGTTAAGCTCTCCTCGTTCAATGCTCGTTCAACAGTTTGATGAACATTGTATGTTCTAGGAAGAATGTGAAAAATCAGTCCGCCTTCCCACAGACCTCCAACTCTTCATCAGCACCTCATTCAATTATCTCTGGAATTTAAGCAGCTCTCCCTCACCCCACCCCGTGGTTCTGCAATAAAGGAACATGTGCTGAGTATAACTATTTCTTCTTGGAAGAGGTTTCTACACATGTGCACAGACGAAACGGCAAACGAAACTCCAGAAGGGCTTCAAACCAATAAACCTCAGGAGTGTCTGTGGTTTTTTTTTTTTCCACCACCAGCACAGAGCGTCCTGTGTGTGCCACCTGGCAAGCTTCAGTTCCTGCTCTCTCAACCTACACAGAAAAGAAATGCAAAAGTAGCATTAATAAGCCCTTAAGGTCTGGGACTCTTCTGCTTTGGCATATACAAGCACATTCCTTCCGACTGCCGGATGAGAAACAGAGACAGACATATGGAATGCACACTCAAAGCCAGGCCAGATGGACCCTTCTGAGGTTTATGAGACCAAGTCCTGATTCACCTTAAACCAGACCCCACTGAGGTGACACTGGTAATAATTTTCCTAGAGGGAGAGAAGCATTTCCCTACTCGAGAAAGGATGACAAGACAGGACATTTTAAAGAAAATGAGCTACTCAGAGAGGTGGTCCTGGAGTTGGAGATGGGGTTTTTGATATTGTCCACGAGAAGACCAAGCTGGGACCACGGAGAAACGTGCCGCTTAAAAATTCATCAAAGATCTTCAAAGAATGTTACAGGGCAAAGCCTCTCTGCATACCACCAAACATCCATCTGTCTAAGAACTGCTGCGGAGTCCAGAGAGAAGGCTTGGACCTCAGAGAGAAGGGTGCCCACTAGGGCCTGAGCCATCCGGGGGGATGCGAGGGGGCGGGGGCAGCATAACTCAAGGCCTGGCACAGAGATGCATGGTCAGGAAGACCAGTCGCTTTAAAGGCACATGATCTCCCTTTTTCTCTTTTACTCTCTCCCTTTTTTGATCTCTCCCTTTTACTCAAAAAAGTAACCAGTGAGACTAAAAGCAATCCTTTCTTGCTGATAAAAAGTGGCCACAACCTGTCTGTGGGAGGAACAGAAGAGGAAGGACAATCATCCCACAGATCTCCATAAAGCCTGCAATTAAGCAGCTGCTGGGGAGGCCAGCTATACCAAGTCCCATCACTGGAACCACTCACAGATTGGGACACCACTGTCACCATCCTGGTGTGAGTGACTGCCTCTCTGGACATGGAAACACATCCACATGCAAAAATGTCACATTTTAGAAATCTAGCATGTTCCTAGCCACTCTTCAGATATTTTCAGTTGCATTTTCAGAAGACAAGGAGACATACTCAGGGACATTCCTAAGTATAAAGTTCGAACCAGAATATGAGATAGAGGCTCTGATCATGGTATCCCCAAAACTAAAGTGAAAGCCCAGGTCATTTGTGCATTTAGAAAGGTCGCTCCTTGGGCAGCAAGTAGATAATACAGAAGCAGCAGGTAGGCTCCGTGGTGACCCAGGCAGGTGACACTGAGAATGGGAACAAAAGTGACATAAGAGCTACACTACTGGATATTGATGCTCGGCCAGCACTGGGCAAACTGGATTATTTCACCCTCACAAGAAACCTAGGAGGTAGGACTATTATCGATGACAGAAAACAGACCCAGAGATGGAGTAACGTTCCAGGTCACCCAGGTAAGAAAGAGGCAGAGCAGGGATTTGAGGCCAGCCCACCTGAGCCCAGAGCAGGGTTTTAACCACGCTCTACTGTCTAAAAAGCAGCAGCAGCAATGGGCAAGAGGATTATTTTCCACACTACGTCACATGCCTGTTCCTAAAATGTTAAGAAAAATATGTAACGTGATGTTCAAATGATATTCTTACCTCCGACTGATCACTAACTGAAAAACAGAGTGAACTGGAGACAAGACCTTCCCCTCCCTACACACATCGCCCCAGGCACAGGCAGAGAGCACTTCTCTCTCGCACCCTCAGCAAGAAAGCCCGTGAATAAAAAGTGGCCGAAGGCAGGACTGAGTGAGGGAATTGAGATTTCTCTGTGCTGCGCGACGCCACTGCCCAACTGGGGGAGCAGCTTCCTTTTTACTTAAACCTACTGAGGAGTTTTAAGGGGACCACTGGCGGAGCTCTGAGACAGTAATTTGGGGCTGAGTCCGTCCAGAAAGGAGCTGGTGGCCTTGAGGGGTAACACCTGCCTGCCCTGGAACTCTAGGGAGAGAAGAGGGCAGGAGAGGGCTGTCCTGGTGGGACTGGCCTCACCCTAATGAGTGATTCCAGGAGGAAACATGAGGGCGGCATGGGAGAGGCAGCTGGGGGTGATTAGCGACCTGAGATGGCGGCATTCAGAGGAGCACTTGGCTGAGCAAGATGGCCAGGTCTGAGCGGTGATGTCCACCAAGCTCAAGGGAACCACTAGGCAGAGGGACTCAGCAGGGAAGCTTCAAAAAGACCAAGACATCACCCCCTTCACCATCTGCCAGGCCCAGATGGCAAAGCCCTACCCCCAGCTTGGCACCAGCAGGAAGTGGGCAGAGGAGCACGTGGTGAGTGGGGGAGGGGTGACGGGAAGAAGCAGGGAGCAAAGGCCTCACTCCATCCTCTCTTCAGGGAACCAAGGCAGATGGAGCTGGGCGAGAGAGACCGTTTAACACAAAGGTAGGTTTGGCGGTGTTGTTATTATCCAGGCCTTTGTAAGAACTGGGGCTGGACTTATGAACCTCCAAACGAGAGCAGGACTGAGGTATCTGAGAGTGAACAACAAAGGCAATAAATTCTGACCCACCTGAATTTTCATTCCCGAGAAAATGGTGAATAAAGTTTAGAAGGACATATAAAAAGAGAAATGTTAATTTTCAATATATTTTATGTGTTTGTCGAACACACTGGCATGTCAGACCACATGCTGGTTTGCCACGTACTGAGCAAGGGCTGTGTGGTTTTAAGATTTCCAGCTACAACAGAGAACTTGAGGAGATGACTTGGATAACTGAGGATGAGAGAGAGATACAGACAAATTTCAATCAATAAACTGAAGTCTTCGAAGAAGTATTTTCAGCATCTCAGAAATGTCTCCTTAAAGTTGTTTCAAAGCCAAAGCGTGCATTTTTCTGTCCAAGTTATGTGGGTACCCGCTTCCACCTTCCGCAGCCCCCCCACCCTGAGTTATGAAAACTTGACAGCTACTGCTATGAATTGCCTGAATCCCTGAATCTCACTGTCTCTCATTTTTCTTCCTGGGAAGACTGGGAAAGTTTTTCCAGGGGAGTCTACTATACGATTGTGACAGGAAGCAACTGGAAGTTTCTGAAGTGGGACTTATGGTTACAATCAGGGGCAAAGCCTAGAGGCAAAAGAATCACACACACCGGTCCGCAGGAAAGCCAAGGAGAAAAGCAATAGGGGCTGGAGCTCTTCCAATTCGCATTGCCCCAGTGGGGTCAGAACTGCACACCAACTCTTTCCTTGCAGCCCGCTCCTTACAGAGTGCAGCCGGGTGAGTGCAATGGAAGAAAGACTAGGGAGGACTGCAGAGGGAACAGGGGGAGAAGGTCGATTTCCAGTGTGGCTCTCTGAGCCTGTTTCCCCACCTCTGAAACAGCAGGTCGTCCTTCTCTAACAGTTTAACCCAAAGGAGGCAGAGATCACCGAAGTGAAAACGAAACCCCTTTGCGAAGAGCTGTTTTTCCTGTGTGGTCTTCCACAATGTATGAAGTTCTTCTGCATATTCATATTCATTTAGTCACAAACATCTTTTGGGCATCCACGGTGTGGGAGGCTGATGCTAGAACTGAGCCTAAAAGGGTGAAGACAGGCTCCTTTGCCCTCAAGGAGTTTTCAGGCCAGAAAGCCAGGCTGGGGTGTGCACCCTCCAGCGGATTACAGCCTCCACTGGTAGGCTGGTGCTGGGTTGGGGCAGGGGGGGGCGGGGAGCAGGAGGAGCAAGAGAATCTCAACCTCACACTGAAGATCAGTGAAGGGCACTCGTCCTGCTCCAAAAAGCTTAGTCTCCCCTCGGCCCCCACCCTCAACAACTCTGCTGGCAGCACTTCACTCTGATTGTTAGAGATATATCACTCTGCCTCTCGCCCCCACATAAAAGCAAAGTAATAAGCATAAATATGGGACAAAATGAAAAAGGATAGGTACCCCTAATTTTGTCTCAAAATGAGACAATCATGTAGGTTCCCATTTTTGTGACAGAAATAAATGGCATAAATAAACTTTCTTTCCTGACATCCCAAATTAATGGATTTGCTACTTCTAACACTGTACCACTATCAAATCAGACATCAGAAACCACATGTAATACTACTTCCTTTTATGCTGTTAATGTAGTGTGCTTACTAGGGATCTGAGGTGACTACTGACTTCTTTAACTGAATGATACAAGCCACAAAATAGCCAGGGTTAAAAAGGATGCTTTCATCATTCACTTGCTCATTCATTCTTTCGTAAGCAATATTTTCTGAATACCTACTGTGTACCAGTTATTGTTCTAGGTCCTGGAGTGTGGCAGTAAACAAGTCCCGGCCATCACAGGGCTGGGTTGACTTTTTTGTGAGCGGGGAGAGCAATGAGCTTGTTATGAGCTTGTCAGCACATAAGTGATAAGTTCTATGAGAACACAATGAGAGAAGCACAGAAAAGAGGAGAAAATGGGCTGGGGTGGAGTGAGAGTGGCTACTTTAAACAAGCCGGGAAGGCCTATGATGGACAAAAGTGACATCCGAGCACAGATCAGAAAGCAGAGTGACAAAATGCAGCTGCGGGGGACAGAACACCAGGTGTTAAAGAGCAAGTGCGACGGCCCTAGGCTGGTGAGTCATGTTTGAGATTTCGGAGGAAGAGCAAGAGGATGAGTAGGGGCTCGAGTGTGGCAGGGGAGGGCACAGGGAGGGCACCTCATTGGAGGGTTTGAAGCAGAGAAGTGACAGATCCGTCCTTCGTTTGCAAGTATCACTCCGGCTGCTGTGTGGGGATGGGCCTGGATGGCAGTGGGGGCTCAAGAGCAGAGGCAGAAAAATAATTGAAGGGTTCTGCACTAATGCAAGCAAGATGTGGTAGCAACTTAGACCAGGATATAACAGTGTAAAGTATATTCTCAATATAGTTTCGGAGTAGAGCTGACCGTGTTTGCGGATAGACTGAATGTGGTATGAGAGCAAAGATGGGTGTCAAGAACACCAGAGCAAGCGGAAGCACAGAGTTGCGGTTTATTGCAATTGGGAAGGGCAGGTTTGGAAAGGAAGGGCAGGGGGAGTCGGAAGTGTTATTTTGGATTGCTAAGTTTCAGAAGCCCACTGGGCATTTAAGTGGAGATGTTGGGTAGGCTACTGGCTATACAAGTCTGGAGTTCAGATCAGGTCTGCAGCAAAGATCTAAATTTGGAAGTCATCAGTGTTAGATGGCGATTAAAGCCCCATGCTCAAATGACATCTCTGTAGAGCATGAGTGAAGAGAGAGAAGAGGTCCTAGGGCTTCGCTGGGGCACTCCAAAATTTAGAGGTCGGAGAGGTAAGCTGGAATTACCAAAGGAGTGAAAGGAGTGTGAGAAGGCACTGCTTGTGAAGCAGGAAAACCAGGAGAGTGTGATACCTCAGAAGCCAAGTAAGGAAAGCATTTCTAGAAGGGAGAAATGATAAACCACCCCTCAGTCTTTACTTTACTGATAAGGGTTTCTGAGCACCTGGATGAGAAAATGATGTGCTCCGTGACCCAGATGCGTTCAGTAAGAAAGGAACAGGTTCCTAAGTCCGAGGATAATCAGAGCTAACGTGAAGAATATGGTCTATCTACAAAGACAAGATGCAGAAAAACAGTCTAATGTAATGACAAGTAGATGGATTAGAAACTGCCTGAATGATGACACCGAGGGCACATATAAGTGAATGAGTGTCAACCCTAAAGGAAATTTCTAGTGACAAGTCATTGGACTCTGTCCTTGGCATGCTCAACATATCAGTGGCTTTGATCAGTGATGACTAAACTTGACTGCAATCAGAACGATTTAGGAGGCTTATGAAAACAAAGTATTCCAGTGTCCACCTGGACCTACTGAATCAGTAGGTGGCACTGGGGCAAGGAACAAAAGGAAAGCCTGAGCAGCAGACAGAACCGAGAGAGAGGGTTGATCAAAATGTACAGCTAAAACCAAGCTGAGTGGAACAGGGAATGTGCTGGATGATGACTGGGAAAATGTGGAATCCTACATTTGACTCTGGATAGCGTAAACCAAGCTGGATCTGAGACCAACTTGAACTCTCAGTAATCAACAGCGTGACCTCAAGCTGCAATGACAGGAGATGAGAAGAGAAGGGACATAATTCAGCCATACCCTCTTTGTCCCCTAAAGCACCTGTCGAGGGTCAGAAAGCATGACCAAAATGCTGAAGGGGCTCCACCCAAAGAGAAGCAGATGTTTAGCTGAGAAACTCAGAAGGAACCAGGACTCCATCCTGATTACCTCAAGGGCTAACGTGTGGGACTTATTCTGTGGGATCCAATAGGAAAGAGCCACAATCAGTGAGTGAAAACTCTTAGGACATGGTTCTATTTTGGTGGAAGGAAGGTAGGTCTTTTTAAGAGTAAGAGTGACCCAAAGGGATGGAAGCGGTTGAGTACTTTACCATAGGAATTGTTTAACTTACATACACTCCAAATTAGCATTTGTTGCAATACTGTAATTTATGCATTATGTAAGTATTTTATATATATATATGCACACCCTTCCTAGACTGTAAATTCCCCAAGGAATTACATCCCCAGAGTCCAGCATGAGCCCTGTCTCATGCCATGTGCTCAATAAATGTCATCTGAATGAATGAGATGATCATGGCTAGATGCCATCAAGCCTGTTGTACAATTGCCAATCACGCTCCATCACTGTTAATATTCCTTCTAAAACAGCAGGTCCTATGATTTCTGAAAAACTACACATAAACCAGCTTTCCCTGGAGACACAGTCATCCTCTGCATCTTCACAGTAGATTTGGAATTTAGATAAAATGAATTATTTAATTATTATGTCAACAATAATATTTGCCCTGGGTTTAAAACTAAGCCTGGTATTAAGTAAGAGGGGTAATAATTTTTGCCTCTAATGTTTCTGTACTCCACATAAAAACATGTATTAAGGAAATCTGATCCTTTCAGCTGTGACCCAGTTCAGAGACTTACCTTCTAGGCCTCCTTTCAAGAAGATGCCACCGTATCTCTCCGTTGAGGAGAGGCAGGGAGTTACTGATTCATGCATACCTCCCACCTACTATAGCTGGCTGTGGTTCACCTTGGAACCTCACCCCATCAGAAGCCTGGTTCAACTCAGAGGTTAACCCAAAAGGTTTTGCAAGAACAGCCTTTGCAGTTACCAAGGCAATTAAATGCACATTATGTCCTCCTTAAGATACCTCAAAACAAAACCAATTCTCTGGTCCATGAATCAGAGCCCAGAACTCTCCTAAACTTTGAGGCAGCTTCCAAAGCTAAGATTTTGTCCTTGTCTCTATGTAGGAGTGGACATGCTATGGTCATGTGTCCAGAGGAGGGAGCCGCATCTGCTTCATACCAGGCACTGTCTTGGGGGCCACTTCATTTAAATTTAAATCCCCACTGCATAAAAAAGAAAAGGGCATCTCAGAGAAGTTAACACAGTTGTCCAAAGTCACACAGATAATAAATGGAGGAGCCAGTATTTGACCTCAGGTCTGTTCGGTCCAAAGTTGTGCTCTTTTCCACACAGCAAGCAGAGCGATCTTAAAACAAAAGCCAGATCAGGGCACTCTCTTGTCAAAATACCCTAGTGACTTCTTCTCATCCAAACTTCTGCAGGACCCTGTCTGCTCAGGCTTCTGTCTGCCCCTCCTGCCAAATCCCCTACTACTTCTTGCCCTTGTCCTCTCCTCTCCCTTCCAGTTCTACTGGCCTTCCTCCTGTTCCTAGGAACGACCACTTGGCTATTCCCTCTTCCTCCTGTTCCTAGGAACGACCACTTGGCTATTCCCTCTTCCTCCTGTTCCT
>NW_011888806.1:485217-502447 GCF_000151845.1 Pteropus vampyrus | reverse complement strand
TCCTGTTCCTAGGAACGACCACTTGGCTATTCCCTCTTCCTCCTGTTCCTAGGAACGACCACTTGGCTATTCCCTCTTCCTCCTGTTCCTAGGAATGACCAAGTCCCTGACTCAGGGCCACCCACTTGGCTATTCCCTCTGCCGGGAATGCTGTTTCCCCAGACCTCTGCAGATCTCTCTTCATCCAGGTCTCTGTTCCAGTGCCACCTCCTCAGGAGGCTGTTCCAAACCACTCCATCTAAAAGAGACCTCTCCTCCCACCACTCTCTAACTAGCCCTTACCCTACTCTGTACCTGGATGCATATGCTTGGCTAGTTAACTGCTTATTGTCAGTGCCCCACTAGAATTCAACCTTCACAGGGGCAGGAATAGTATCATTCAAGGCTACATACCCAAGCCCAGGGCCTACTTGCAGCCAGTGCACATCAAACTGGGTTCTTGCATGTCCTCCTCTACCCTCTTCCTCCTCCGTTTGGTCCCAGTGCACAGAGTTCTGCTACACAGTAGCTGGGTGACCTTGGCTATATCACTCTCCAGAGGAACTGTCCATTTACTGATAGTGGCCCTGACAAAGAAGGGACTGCTATCTCATCTCTCCCCAAAGGCATCACCCTCTATTCTGATATTTGTGTGACATTGCTGCTGTTTTAGAATTGTGATTTTATCAAAGAGACACTGGGAGCAACTGTTGAAACAAAAAGATATTATATTTCACAAAAAGAGGGAAAAAAACCTTCAAAACAACCAATTGTCTGTTTATTGCTAGAATAGACAATTAGCTCATTTAATGCCTTCCAGGATTTTTTCAAAGCAGATAGAAATGGACTCTTATTAGAGTTATAAAAAGCTACGTGATTTGGCACTGAACCAACCACAGGACTTCTAAAAGTGGAATTTCTAAGATTCCACCAATATAACTCTCCAAGCTTACAAGGGGATCAAAGCAAAAGCTAATCATAATCCAAAAGGAAACCAGAATTCGACAGAAAAGTTTCCAGAGAGAAAATCATCTCTGCTTTAGGAACTTAATTTCTCTCCCTTCTCATATAATCACGGCCCTGCCTTATAACATTGCTGGAAAGTGGTTCATCTTCCATAAAACATTTTACATTCTGTAGAAGCATTTTGTAAATAAATAGAGGGCAGTTCGTTTCAAGAAAACTCAGGGTTCACTATGAGTTTTATTTGACGCAGTCTATCTGAACGCTGTTTTAGTTGTGGAAATTCCTACTGGCACTCGAGGGACTCTTGTTTGCTGGGCTTTCTTAGTTTTTCTCCCCTTTCCTAACACATATAACACTTCAAAGAAAACCTTGGCTTCAGGCCGAGGTCAAGCTCAAAGGGTGAAATGCCAAAGAGATAAGAGAACAATCTTCTGGGAAAATTTAAGCTAACCTCTTAGCTCACAAATTTTAACCAATCCATCCACTCCCTCACTCTCACAAGGTGGGAGATAATGAAGCTTTCGTGTATAGCCAAATACCAGGACAGATAAAATGCTGCCATCACTTTCACTTCCAAAGAAGGGAGAAGAAAGGAGATCGGGTTTGTTTTTGAATTCCAGGGCTCAGCCTCAGTAGGGAAGTTGTAGAGAAAAAATTAAAAGGTGAGGATGAGAAGTAAAGGGGAGGAGGATTCAGGGCAGTGGTGTCATGAGTGTGTCATTTAGAGTATAAACCGCCCTACTTAGAATATGCTACTCCCTAGTTCCAGATTTTTCCTTTTATGAAGCTGTATTTGATCATAAATTTTGAATATTCCTAAATGCTTTCAATCAGAAGACAAGTATTCACATTCTTTAGCATTAATAAGTTTATCTAATATTCAAACCCAAATTATGTCTACCTTCCTTCATGGGACATGCTCACAGCTTATCACATAATGCTCACACTAAAAAAATCATCTTTATGGCTTGAGTAATCTTCCAACGGGTTAAAACAAAAAGAAAAAGAAACAACACTACAGGTTTTTTAGTGATATTTAAAAGTGTTACTGAAATTCTTCTGTCAGAGTGAGGACCTGTTTCATGGGAACACATGCCTCTGGCTAACTGATGAAATTCCAATACATGTCCTCTGTTGTGCACATGTATAATTACTTCCGTAATTATTCTGATATATCAATCAGTTTAGGCTCTGTTCCTAAACAGTATTTGAAATATGACATTATCTTCCAAGAAAACTTTTATTAAAGAACGATGTTTGTTTATACTCTGCAGTTTCAAAGAGGAAAAGGAGATAATATCGTATAATGTGCAGCCTCTAACAATCCAAATGTGTGCATTTTCATGATATTCAACTTACTTTTTCATTCCACGCCCACAGTCCAATTCCAAGAAATGTTATTCCCAAAAACTGAAAGAGAGAAAGCAGTGTAAGTATAAGGGTAAACACCATGTTTTTACTAATACAAATTAGAAAGTTTTCAATCAATTCTTTTGCTACTTTACCTGGCTGAGAAATAGTTTTCTCTAAAATCTGAGTAACAATTTTTAACAACAACAACAAAAACATCCCAGAATCCCCTTGATTAAAGTTATTACAGCATCAAGAATGGTTATACAAATGGATACATACACAATAAAATATTATTCAGTCAGGTATATACATACATATACACATATATATATATACATATGTACATACAGACACAATGGAATATTATTCGGTCTTAAAAAAGAAGGAAATCCTGCCATTTGCAACCATATGGATAAAGCTGGAGGCCATTAGGCTAAGTGAAATAAACCAGACAGAGAAGATAAATACCACATGGTATCACTTACGTGTGGGATCTAAAAATAAATAAGTCAAACTGAAAGAAACAGAGAGTAGAAAAGTGTTTGCCAGGGGTGGGGAAACAGAGATGACAGGTAAAAAGGGTTCAAACTCTCAGTTGTGAGATTAATATGGCATGAGGATCTAATGTATGACGTGGTGACTACAGTTGATAACAATGTATTGCATAATTAAAATTTGCTTAAGAGAACTTAAATGTTTTCACCAAAAAAAAGTTAATATGTGAGATGATGGAAGTGTTAAATACTTTCACCATGTATACCTGTATCGAAACATCACGTTGTATGCTTTACGTATCTTACACTTTTATTTTTCAATTAAACCTCAATGAAGCTAAAACATTTGTTAAAAATTTATTTTAAAAAAGGAGGGTTGGTGACATGTAGGTACTTAGAAGTCATTCAGATTATAAATAATAAGTAGGTAGAATCTTAAATAAAATCAAAGCCACTGATAATGTTTAATGCTGCCTTTTAGTGCAGGGGAAGAAATAGTGCACGCCCCCATAAATCCAAGCCCAGCTTTCACTAGAAAATAGAAAACCAGGGATATGCATTGAGAAGAGCTGGAGATTCTCACCATCAAGCCATTATAAATGGGCCAGGTCAGAGAGGGCATGCAGAAACCCCCAACTGTCCCTCAACAAGCTCTTTATCAGTCCTTCAAAAGGTAACATGAATCTTATTAAGTCCAATGTGATTCAAAAAAATTTTCTGATTTTCCTGTTTTTCAGAAACTTCAATGACTTATATTGTAATTGAGAGGGCTTCCACGACACGACACGGCCTGGTCTCAACTCAGTGCCATAACTTCATGTATAACACAGAGCACAAAGATAGCACGAGACAGAGTTAAAAGAACACAAGACAAACTCAGCCCCCAGGCAGAGGTGTCTCTCATACATAACCACGGATCTCAAGTGCAGTGCGTGTGTGGCGGGGCGGGGCAGGGCGGGGCGGAGGAGCATGTTAGTAACCAGGGGACTTTCGGCTTTTAATTAGTTTTCACTGTATTCCATCTGCTCTAAGACACACATTCCACAACCCCGCCCCGTTATATTTTAACATTTCTGAAATTGGGATGTGTCTCAAAATTGATGCTATCGCATAAGTTTTTCTTCCTGTTTGTACCAAAAATAATAGTGTGTCTGATAATCAAGGTGTCACAGATTTGATGACACATTGTACAGCGTTGTCCACTCACTAAGAAAAGCTCAGTGATTAGAATGTGATTAGGGTGTAATTGGCCATGAGGAAGGACTCATCTTTTTCCTCACCTTCGTTATCAATAGCAACTCTGAATTTCCTTTCCAAACACCGAAGTGAAAAGAGAGTGGGCAGGCTGACAAGCAGATGCAGTCTGCTGGCAGCAGCATACACTGTTTATTTTACTAACATCTTGATTAAGTTAAATGTCAGAGAAGCTGTCCACTGAGAGGAGTGTGAAAAAAAAAAAAAAAAAAAACAAGACTGAGGGTGGTCATTCTTTCCAGTTTCAGAGAAATCTGAGAACTGTCCACCTGGCAAGGTCTTTGCAATTCGCCCCAGGGGTGACACTTTGTGGGCATCAGCTAATAAATCCAACAGGGGCTGGGAGAAAAGCAGGAACAGAGGGAAGAGGGGACTTACAAGCACAAACAAACAATTGCGTGAGCTGAAAATGTGGTGATGTTTTTAAAAGTAAAACTTCTCGAATCTCCCAACAATGATCTGACACCGCAGTAAGAGTATGCAACACGTTCCGAGCCCCTTCATAGAAAAGCTTCAGCAGGTCCTTGATTTGGTAAAAACTGGAGATCCCTTTTTTCCTACGTTTGCTCTTAGAGATCTGAAAAGTGTTTGGAAAGATTTCTTGCTTTCGATATATCCCAACAGAAATACTACGGTTGGCCCCTCCACCACCCAGGTCAGAGTGCTACTTCACTTTACATTTCCGACCCAGACAACAAAGGCGTCGGTCTCCCCAAAAGGCTTAAAGTTACCCGGGCAGTTGTGTACAAAAGTAAATCAGTTCAGCATGTTACTCTCTCATATTTATAGGTCCTAGGCATAAGAGGGTAACAGGTGACAAGTACACACGTAGGATCCCATCAGACCTAGAAATCACTGAGCACTTGACTTCACACACACTGACGTCAAGCTCTTCCGGGTGAAATGCCTGACTTTCTAATGCTGAAGCTCTTTGTGGACAAACGTTCAACCATCTCCCCTGATGCAGTGTTTAATCACAGTGTCACCACAAGATGGGTGAAATATTGTGGCAGAGGACATCGTGATCAGCTGTCCCTCTTGCTGCTGAAGAGGGTGGACATGTCATTGCTGAGGGTCCTGCCTAATTGCTAATATTTATTTCTCTTTATGACTTGCCAAGCACTGTGCTTTGTGCTTTGTAGGAAGTCTCTCTTCAGCATCGCAAGTTTATTTTAAAATAGGCACTATTATTAACCCCATTTTAAGAAAGAGAAAAATGAGGCTCACAGAGGCACACAGCTTCTTAGTGGAGCAGAGAAGTGAATCAAGAGAAGTCTGCCATCGACATACATGTTCTTACCAGTCCTGATAAATTCCCATCCCCCACGGGGCAGAAAGTTGAGGCACTCAGGTTAGAATTAGATGGGATAAGACCAGGACATCACATATTCTCTCCCCAGGAAGCAAAGGGGAATTGTAGAGGTAGGAAGAGATGAAAACCTTCCCTTCACTTAAGTACTGGTTGAAGAAAAGAAATGTCCCATGCTGGGGTCAGCAACGGAGGAAAGTAGAAAACAGAGGAATTCCTAGCGGGTCAACATTCTCCTCTTTAAATGTGTAAAGTTCTCTCTTCCAGGCACTTTGAAAATCCTTTGTCTTCCATGAACAACATAAATGGATTGGAAACCAATAGTTTCTCACAATAAGGAGAGAGGGGAAAAAATGGGATTTAAAGAAGACTCACGGACAATCCTTCTATAATCTTGCTCCACTACTTCCTGCTCTGTGACTTTCCAAACAAGGGTTTAAGAATCTGGAGACAGAACACTGGACACCTAAGCAGGCAAACGGTACGGGCCGGGCCTCAACTTGCACATCCCTTCGGGGCTACGTCACTAGCAAATGTCCTCCCTGTTACTCTCGGCCCATATGTTTTGTTTTAAAATCAAGTTGTTCCAGCTCCAAATTATTCAACAGAGAAGAGCCAAAAAACCAAAGACAGGCATGCAACACGAGGCACACTGAGTTCCCCCTTCCCACCTCCAAAGAAAAGACAGCCATAAACCACCAAACTGACCTTCTGAAACCCAGAGGCCAACTTACAGGGAACGGCTGAGAGCGCTTAAAGTCAACTCTATTCCTTTGAAACAGAAACAAAAACAAATCTGATGTATCCTCCCATATGGCAAAATGTGCAAACACACAGTACAAATGTTTATCCACACAATTTTTGATGTTTTAAAATTAATAACGATAGTTTTGCCAACATTTATTGAATGCTAAGTACGAGTTGGGTACTACTATGTTTTATATGAATTAGCTAAAACAGCACTAATACAGTAGCCACTAGCTATGTGGCTAGTTCAAACTGAGATGTGCTCATAAGCATAAAACATACACTGGATTTAAAAGACTTAATAGGAATAAAAAGAATGTAAAATATCTCATTAATAGTTGTTTTATTATTGACTACATGTTGAAATAATACTTTAGCTACATTGGGTTAAATAAAATATATTAAAATTAATTTCACTTGTTTCATTTTACTTTAAAAATTTTTTTCCTTTTGTTTTTTTACATACAGTTACTGGAACACTTAAATTATATACGTGGCTTACACTACACTACGATTAAACAGTGTTGGTATAAAGTATCCCACAACAATCCCATACAATATGTACTGATATTATCCCCATTTTATAGAAAGGAAACTGAGACTTAGAAACTTTAATTCTCCCAAGATCATATAGGTGACTGGGTTGGGTGGCTCAGGAAATATGAGTCCTCGGCCCAAGCTTAAAACTATTTTAGTACTTCCTTAATGTGCATAAAACACTTATCCAGACTTTAAATAAAGGACAGAGAACTATACTGACACTGACAGTCTTGTCCTAAGACGCAGAATTGCTCCTTTAATTTCTAGGCATTCAAGGTGAAGGTATGTTTTCCTGACTTAGGAATGAGAATGGCACTAAGTGGAAACTGAGAGAGTGGCATGCTGATGGAAGCCTCCTGGGCTTTGCAGAACAAGAGCCAGCGGAGCTGATCCTCAGGAAAAGCTGGAGAGGAAAATGGCCCTAGCGTGTGACTAGGATGACTGAGCATCTCTGCCAGGAGGGACGCATCTGCCCCTCCTTTTCTCTGTGGCCTACGAACAGAAGACCTCTTCCTCCACTTGCTGTTTTCGTTCTTGCTAAACCTCCAACATCTTGGAAATGAACCAGTGCTCAATTCTAATTGGTACAAAAACAGATACTTCAAGAAGCCATTCATTCATCCATCTACAATTGTCAACAAATATGAGTTCCTACTTTGTGCTAGACGTTACTTTTCTCCTGTGATAAATGGAGATAATAAAACAGATACAGTCCTTGCCCCAGCGAGCTTATAGTCCAGTAAGAGATAAGAGATTTTAATAAGTGATCAGAATGTAAAAGACAAAATCGCCCTTGATGGTGCTATAGAAGAGAACAAAATAAGGCTAATACAGACTGTACGAGGGAAATTTGATCCAGAGAGCAGTACAGGAAGGCTGTAAAAGGCAAGTGAAAGGGTCTAAAAAGTGACTGGTGTGGCTGGTGCAGAGAATGGCGGGGGGCGGGGTGGGGGGGAGTTGGGAGGAGAAGGTACGGCAGGTCTGCAATTAGAGATGCGAGCACAGACCAGCCCGTGCACGGCCTTGTAAGCCACATTAAGGAATGTAGTCATTATCCTGGGAGGGTTAGGAAGCCATTTAAGGGCTGTCTGTGTGTAGTGGGCTGCGATGGAGGAGGCAGGTCTTTAGCAGATTTAGGCTTCAGAAAAATGATGATCTGGGCTATAGAAGAGATTAAAGAGTCCAGAGTGGACACAAGGGGAATAGAAGAAAGCGGCTTAGGCCATGCAGATAAAACATGACCTTATCCTGGACGGAATGTGGTGAACAGATGAAACTGAGACCATTTAGAAGTAAAACTGACGTTTTTGGTGATGACTGGACATGGCGAAGGTGGGGCAAGGGTGAAGGAAAGGGAGGTACTAAGGATAACGTCTGTGATTCCAGCATCTTCTACATAGATGGCTTTTCAAAATCCATCTTATATCCTGACAGAAAGAACTCTCAGGTGCTAATTTTATAGCTAGCTTGAGATCTAGTGGCACTTCTGAGGGACGGCTCTTTCATGGGTATTTTAGCTGCTGTCTGAATTCTCTTTAAAGCAAATTTCAGCTTGCGTACTTTAAAAAAATAAATTATTTAAAATCAATAGACATGTCTACCACCCTCTGCTACTTTTATTCATAAAAGGAAGCAGTTATGTATAGGTGTACATGAACGTTCACAAGCAACTGTTAAATGGACATTTTCAGTCCTCTTTGCTTAAAAAATAACAATTACGTCAATGACATCTGTGCAGCATCCCATGAACTGGCTTAAAATAACGAGGCAGCAAGGTAAACATGATGGGCGAAGACAAAAATCAGGTCAATCTCACCTCAACTGGAGCCTCAAAAATATTATCTTAAATAACAATGGGCGGAACTATTTCTTCATTATTCTGATGTTTTGTTTTGTTTTTTAATTTTAAGCTCTGCCTGAATAAACAAGAGAGGTGCACTGAAAACATTTGGCAAAGAAGAGAGGAAAGAAATGAATGCCATTAGGAAAGATATATTTCCCTGAAACTATATTTTCTATTAGATATTTTTCTGACACTTTGGTATGAACAACACACCATGCTGGCAGGGGTGAGTGAGGTGGGGCAGTCTATACAAGTGAGCTAAACAGTTATGTTAACAGAATACATGCTGTCTTTGTAGAACAGGGGCTGATTTCAGGAAAAGCCTCTGGGCATAATTCCTGCCGTGCCGTGTCTAAGGAGTAAGCAGGGGCTGATGGAAAATTCAATTCACAGAAAATCAATCCCAATTTTGCCCCTGGGTCCCTATGTCCCAGTTTGTATATTCAAACTGCCCGAGATCCTCATGATAAGATGGTAGGACAGATAAAACTCAAACTTGTAAAAGGACATTCACATCTGAGCCGGGTCAACCTTTTTCATTTTGCCTGGCCCTAACGACCCTCCTCCATGTGACCTGAACACACGCAGCCTACTGAAGCCCGGCTCTGACGCTCTCCGTGGTTCTGTGATCCTGGGAAAGGCTCTTTGTTCATTCAATACATATTTATTGAGCATCTACTACGAGCCAAGCAGTCATCTTAGGGGCTTGGATAAGCTGGGAAACAAAAGTGACAAAAGTGCCCGCTCTTATGGGGCTGACATTCCACTTAGGATGTGTGGGGAGGGAAAAGGCAATACGAAGAAACTTAAATGAGTAGATTACACAGAATTTTAGAAAGCGAGAAGCACCGTGGGAAAGGGGAGCAGCGTAAGGGGACCAAAATGGGTGCAAGATGGAGGGAGGTGTTAAATATTAAAATAGAGCAGACAAGGCAAGTCTCCATTAAGAAAGCTACGTGTCAGCAGAAAGATGAAGGAGATGACGGTGGATGTCGGGGAATGGTGTCCAGGCAAGGGAGCAGTCTGGCTGCGGCGCTAAGGCACACCTGTGCAGTGCGCTGTAGGAACAGCTTCCGAGCCGGAGTGCACACGGCAGGGGGAACAGGAGATGGGCTGGGTTGGGCTTTGAAGGCCGGGGCAACAACTTTTTTGAAGGGAAAAAGAATCAGAGGAGGGTTTCCTGACTTCTTAGAGCCCGACAGTTGTCATCTGTCAAATGGAGATAAGGGCACGTAAGGAAATGCACAAGACAACTGGAAGGGCAATGAGGTCTTGTGAGATTCAAAGAGACCATCATGGTGTAGCCAGAACTTCATGCATATTAGTTCTTTCCCTGTCTTCAAGCATTAATTACTCAGCCTGCCTCCTCTCCCCAGACCTATCTGGGTCACGACAACGAAACCTCCTTCAAGTCCTGCCTCCTCCAAGTATGAGAAGCCATCCTCGTTCTCAGCGACCAGGGGCCCTCTCATCTGAACTGCTGCACCTCCCCATGTGTACGACCTGACGTCCACACCAGAGGATTTGTAAAAGAAGGATGTGACGTGGGCTCAGACAACAGGCGTGATGGGGACTGTGCTAACCGGAGAGCACCTGCCCTCCAATCATACAGCTCCCTCCCTGGACGCTAGCTTGAAGATCCTTCCAGAACAGTGCATACAAGTACCTCCGTGCATTTAAAAGAAACTAATAAACTCTAGTCAGGATAGCGAGATCGCGTGTAATTTCAAATCTTTTCTATTTCTTATTTCAGCTCTCTGGTTCAGGAATTCTGGGTATATTGGCTCCAGAATCTGAAAACCTGCTCATTTTGAAATTCCACATTAATATAAGTTCCTTCTCACCCGGGCTTCTTGATGCATCTTCTCTCTCCCTAACCTTATCACTCTTTGTTATAACCTTTGTATATAGGTTCTAATTTCATTATACCCATTAAAAAAAAATTGTTTCGTAAGAAAGTGGGATATAAATTATAACCAATGTGGATTGGGGTAGCCTCTCAAAGTGTGCCCCCCCCTCTGAAAAACAGTTCCCACCCTCAAGATTGGGCCCCTGCAGCCATATTTGTCAAGGGCGGCCCAGGTGCACTCTCCCTTATCTAGACTAAGGTGGGTCCATGTGACTCATGGAGAGCCAGTCCATTAAATACTAGGTTGAGACAGAGTCTCTCTTCCTCAGGAATTGGGTGTTGGACATGGTGATTTCTGTCAGTCTCAGTCTCCCTTATACTAGAACAGACTAGGGGTGCTGGGGAGAGAACATTCAGATATAGAAAGCAGAAGAGACACACAAAGTAACTTCTGCTCCTCACCACTCTCTGTTCCTTATGCCCAGGACCCCCCGGGCACATGTCCTGATCCTGGGTCCCACGCAACGCCCCTGGGTCCCTATTATACATCCTTCCCCATTCCCGTTGGCTCAAGCTACTTTGGGGGCTTTTTGTTACTTGCAACCAAGAGGGTCCTAAGACACAGATTAACTTCTTTCATGCTTAGTTCAGCGACAAGCTCCCTGTTCACAATAAAGCAGGCAGAACAGGCAGGAGCGTGACGGTGCTCTAGAGACTAATGATCTAGCAGAGGCTGCTGTTCCTTTCCAAATAACCGAGAAGAAACGCTAGTGGTTCTGAACTACACGAAAACTGTTGTTAACTTGGTGTGAGGAGGAACACGTAATCCAGGCACACTCCACCTGAATGAAAGAGAGCTGCCCTCTGCTTGCTTGTGGAATTTTGGAAGCAGAACGATACAGCTAGAACCCAAGAAACAGTTTCTCAAAGCAATACCACACAGCAGAGCCTGGGAAAGGGCGAGGGGGAGCAGGAGAGGCGCCTCCTCAGTGTCCCCAAGCACTGTGGACCCCTGTTCTCTTCACCCGTTCTCCCAGAGAGGGTGGAAGGGCTCTCTGCCTTTGAACTTGATGCACAATAAGAGAAGGCACAATTCAGGGACAATATCTTGTTTGGAAATTCCTTTGTTGGAGTTTGGAGCTTTAACATTCTGACAAGAAGCAGTAAGTAATCTGAGATGAGGAGAGAGAGAAAAGGGAAGGGCTATGCAGGCAGCAAAACCTATATTCTTCCTGGCAATCACGCAGACAATGCGGGCTCAGGGAAAGGAACATCAGCGATGAAGCAATGCAACTTTAGATGGAAATACAGAGGCTGCTAGTTTACAGCCCACTCATCTTTGTCTCAGAAAAAACAAGGCTCACCCTGCCCAGGCCATTCCATCTGTAACTCTCTGATTAGATAAAACCAAGGCTAAGAACAGACCAGAGAGATGGTCTGAGAGCTGGAGAGGACTGAGGGATAACGCGAGTATTTCAAACCATGAGAAATGAGTTATCATCTATGGACGAACATCAGCCTTTGTAGGAATAAGCTCCTGCCGTTTACATTAAACAGCCAAGCAGAGCAGCTCCAGCTAATGGCAGCTTTGAAAGTTTAATACTCTCAGATGTATACTGTTTTTGTGTTGAAACACCCTAATGCTTTAAAAAACATCTTAGGCAAGATTTAAAGGTTAATGCAAATAAAAGTTACGATAGGATTACTCTTTTAAAGCACTGGTAGGGTTATGTAATTCATTTAATAAGTATCTTCAGTGTATAGTGGGTATGGTGCTAGATGCTAGGGACAGAGGGTAAAAAATATATACATATATATATGTATATATATAACATGGTGTCTTTTCTTAAAGAGCCAACTTCCACAGAGCAGTGAGTGGGGAAAAAAAAATAAGTACGACCACAACTCAGGCACAGGGAATGGAGCCTGCAGGGAGACCTGTTGCCACAGAAACACGGAGCTGAGGCTATGGGATCACAGTGGGGTCAGAAGAAGCTTCTTCGGAAGTGACACTTGAACTGTGTTTAAAGAGAAAGAGAGAGGAAGACAGGAGAAGCAGCTTGTGCAAAAGGATCAAAGCCTGAAACAGCACATCCCTCAAGTATCTGCAAGTGCTTCGAGGGCTGGAGCAGAGATGGGCAGGCCAGGCCCCAGGCAAGCACTGCTATTCACAGAGTGGGTCCTGCTTCTGCGCCAGCAGCAGTACCCAAAAACTTGTTAGAAATTAAATTCGCAGGCAGCCCTAGGCCTGCAGCATCAGAAACTCTGGGGATGGGGCCCAGCAAGCCCTATCTTAACAAGTCCTTGGAGTAACTGTAATACATGGTAAAGTCTGAGAATTCCTGGGCTAGAGGTGGCTGAGCAGGGGCCTTATCACAGCAGGCTGTGTGTGTCCTTGGGACCAAGGCACTGCCAAGCTACTCGAAGCCAACCAAGGATTTTTAGCAAAACAGTGATAGGATCAGATTACATTTTATAACAATCATTCCTGTACAGCTCAGAGAATGACTTGAAGGGAGGTGAGACTGCAGGTAGAGACAAGCTGGGAGGCTACTACGGTAATTCTAGTGGCAATGACATGCGCCCAAAAAGGCAGTGACAGTCGGATGAAGATAGAAGAGAAGATTAAGGAGGAGACTCTATAGCAGGGGTCCCCAGACCCTGGGCTGTAAACTGGTACTGGTCCGTGGCCTGTTAGGAACTGGGCCGCACAGCGGGAGGTGAGCGGCAGGCTCCAGCGAAGCTTCATCTGTATCTGCAGCCGCTCCCTAGCACTAGTATCACTGCCTCAGCTCCACCTCAGGTCATCAGGCATTAGATTCTCATAGGAGCACCAGTCCCTGGTACCAAAAAGGTTGGAGATCACTGGTCTATAGGACTTGATGACAGGAAGCAGAGAGGGAAACGTTAAGACCATGGTTCCTTGAACCAGGATGCCAGGGTTTGAATCCTAAATATGTAACCTCGGGCACATGACTTAATCTCTCTATTTCTCTCAGTTTCCAAATCTATAAAATGGGGATGTTAATTTCTATGAAAGCAAGTGCCATAGGAGCAGAGATTTTTATGTTTAGTTCATTCTGTATCTCCCAAACTTGGAACAATGTGTACTTCACGGTAGGTCTCAAATAAATACCTGTTGAATGAATGAGTGCATTACTTGTGGGAGATGAGAAAGAGAGAGGAATCTAAGAAAGTTCCCAGGCTTCTAGCTTAACCAACTTGGTGGGCTGAAGTGTCATTTCTGAAGTCAGGAAAACTAACAGGGGAAAATATTTTAGGAGAAAGATCAATTTTAGAGTTCAGGTTTAGATAAGCTGCCCCTCAGATGAGTGTCAGGCACTCAGGTGAAAGTGCCTGGGCACATGAGGGCCTGGAACCTGGCCAGCAAGGTAGCTCCAGATTCAGGCTACGGTTAGAAACAGGGCTCCACCACAAACTAATTGTGTGACCCTGGACAAATAACTCAACCTCTCACCTCTCTATTTCTTCCTCTATAAAACAGTATCCATCTCATAGGGTCATTGGGAAGACTGAATAAGATAAGGCATGTAAGGTGCTTCGCAAAGTGCCCAGCACATAGAACATGCTCGATAAATAACTGTTATTGTGGTTACTGTTAAAGACACATAAGAATTTGTAGAGAACACTTAGATTTATGACAAAGTACACAGAGGGAACTTGGAGGGGAGACTGCAAAGAAGTAGACAGAGTGGCAGCAGGAAACCAGGAACGAGAGGTGTCACCAAAGTCCACAGAAGGCATGTCTATCACCTATAATGATACATTATGACAGAGAAAGAAAGAGGCTGAAATGGTGGAGACTGCTTGTGCTCAATTAAATTAAAGACGGAACACAGAGCAAGAAAACATTAAAGAAAGTAACCTTCCTTATTTCAAAGATGAACAGATTGGGTGCAGGAAACCCCAGGTGTAGTGCCAGCAGGAACATTAACTAGCTGTGTGAATTCGGTCAAGTCGATGAATGAAAAGTGTATATGGAGAACACCACCTGCCCCAGCTACACAGGACTGTGGTAACCCAACACAAATGAAGGGAAGACGACCTTCTGAAAAGGATATGCAATAAAGATACTTGATGTAGTTAAAATATCACATTTTATCCATCTGTTACAATAACAGGGTGAGATACACGTTGTAGCTACTGGCTATGTCATCTGGCACATACGTAGCCCTTAAATATCAGTGCACATTAGTTATTCATGGAATCTGTGCTTATCTGGTGTCTGTTTCCAGAGTATTTTGTGTGAGGAGATAATTTTCTCAAATTTCTGTACTTCTTATGAGGGAAGAACTGATGGGAGTTACAAGTGAGTCATTTGTTGCAGACAATCTTTCCATAGCAGACAGCCTTGGAAGACAGAGCTAGTGGTTCCTTACACAGATCCCGCAGGCTTACTGCCCATTATAAAACTCTGGGGTTCCCTAAACTCAGAGTTCCCCTCTTATAACACAACTCACTATGTATACAGGTGTCAAATGGCCCTCTCTGCATCACTCTGTAGAAATCGGGGCTCAGAGAAACAGTGGGAAAAATATTGATACAGTAGCTACTAGTGCTGCTGTGATTAGCAAAGTCCTATGTCTCTGTCCTACGAGTCTGGTGTCTCTGCCAGCATCCATGACACTGTGGCAGGGTGACTTGTTACCTGGCAGGCAAAGCAACATCTCAGACCCTTCACAGTTCCTGACATTTAGTATTATTTTACAGAAGAGGGGTTGGTGTTTCCTTTCCATCCAACATGGTTCTCAGCACCCATGGCTTGCTCTGGTCTGCCCTGTTGAATTCAGCTCAGTCAGAGCTGAGAAGGCAGAAAAGATGTTAGCTATTTCTGGTACTTTTAATTTTTTTCAACCTAATGCAAACACGCGCTATGTCTGTGTATCTCTGTGTGTGTGTTTTAATTTCAAATTAAAAAATTTTATCTTAAAAAAATTGAAGTTTGTTTTGCCAATAACATCTACTTTCTTTTCTAAGAAACATGATGACATCTGGGGGAAAAGTGTATAATGAAAGAATTATACATTGCCTATAGCAAAGACATTTGTTTAGTAACGGAGTCACTTTTCCCCCAGATGTCATCGTGTTTCTTAGAAAAGAAACTCCTAAAGAAATAACTCCATATTTCAGGTAAACTTTAGTAAACAGGTGCCTTAGAGATAACTATTAAATTATTAAATTATTAGAAATAATTATTAAAGAACACCAATTAAATTATTAAATTATTAGAAATAATTATTAAAGAACACCAATTAAATTATTAAATTATTAGAAATAATTATTAAAGAACACCAAAAGAACATAACTTCAGTCCTTCGGACATTACATAGAATGAGTTGCCTAACCCATCTCCCCCCACAGTGCACACGCACGCTGACACACGTGCCAGTGAGGCAAAGCCACTAAAGGAAACCATAATCAAAGTCCCATACACTCACTTGTTAGAATTCAGGATATTTCTTTAAAATAAAATCTTATTGATAGTATTAGTAACAAAGGCATCCAAGAAATCATCCTTGAGAACCTCAATTTCACATTAAAACAAGAAATGAATTTTCTCCCAGGTGGGTCTTTTGAAACACTAGATTCTAAGAGAAACATGTGACATCCTAGAAATGCCACATAGCCTTCTTAATAACTATCACAGAAGTTATAATTCTGATCAAAGCAAACAAGCGCAAAAAAAACCCCTTGATGGCAGGTACCTTCATTTTAGGCTCTGTTTTACATTTCCATAGTCATATTTAAAACCCCTTTAATATCTGTACTGGATTGACATCATCTTTCTGATGCTTTATATTCAATCCAAACCTAAAACATCTTGAGATGAATGCAGGATACATGGAGCACACCCAGGAGATCCAAATCCATTGATTATCATGTGAAAGAAGGCCTGGAGGCAATTAGCCCTTTGTTATGGATGACAAATAAATCTCCACATAAAATGTTCTATACACTGAGGCATCTTTGATCGGTCTCACTGGCTCAATGACTCACAAAGATTTGGGAGGGAGAATGCCTGAAAACAAAAGGGCAGACTGACGGCACCACTGAGTTATTTATTCTGTATATTCAGCTCAGTTTTCTCTCTGTCCAACTTTTCACAACACTATAAAAAGGAATGGAATGAATTCTTTTCAACCAAGAACATCAGCACTGCATACTAAGGAGAAGAGTATTGGCTTAACCCAGAACCCATATAAACCACGAAATAGCACTCTGCTCTCTCTAGTTAGGTATTTTTAATAGGGGAAATGGATTTGGACAAATCATTCTTTTATATGTTCTTTCATATAAGAGTTTATTACACAGACTCTTGGAAATTAATTTACATGTAGGATAAGCTGCAGGCAAACCATTCAGAGCTTCAGTATAGAAGGCTGGGTTCTCAGCAGTCACTGCCTTAGAAACTACCCATGTGTGTACACTTGGGAATTTTCCTTTTCTATGAGAACTATTTGGAATCATCTCAAGATGAAGAGCAGCGTGAGTGATGTGTGCATAAGCTGCACCTATTTCCTCTGGTTAAACATGCTCACAACTTTCTCTTCTCCAACCAAAAGCTGCATAACACAATGTACTAGAGATCAATGTGCTCCTAAAATGATTTATGAATTCAGATGAATGTAAAAAATCAATATAGAACTAGGAATTATATCTTAAAGACTAAGACCATTGGTATTTTCCTCCAGTTAAAAGGGATAGTACAAAGGGACTGCATGAATCATGACTAGTACATGAGCATCGCCTTTGATGACAAACCATGGTTCAAATCTGGGCCCCAGCATTTCCTAGATGTGACTCTGGACAAGGTGACATAATTTTATCACCTGTTAAATGGAGGCAGTAATAGCATCCACATAGAACTGATGTGA
>NW_011888806.1:478476-485167 GCF_000151845.1 Pteropus vampyrus | reverse complement strand
TAAAAAGGAATGGAATGAATTCTTTTCAACCAAGAACATCAGCACTGCATACTAAGGAGAAGAGTATTGGCTTAACCCAGAACCCATATAAACCACGAAATAGCACTCTGCTCTCTCTAGTTAGGTATTTTTAATAGGGGAAATGGATTTGGACAAATCATTCTTTTATATGTTCTTTCATATAAGAGTTTATTACACAGACTCTTGGAAATTAATTTACATGTAGGATAAGCTGCAGGCAAACCATTCAGAGCTTCAGTATAGAAGGCTGGGTTCTCAGCAGTCACTGCCTTAGAAACTACCCATGTGTGTACACTTGGGAATTTTCCTTTTCTATGAGAACTATTTGGAATCATCTCAAGATGAAGAGCAGCGTGAGTGATGTGTGCATAAGCTGCACCTATTTCCTCTGGTTAAACATGCCCACAACTTTCTCTTCTCCAACCAAAAGCTGCATAACACAATGTACTAGAGATCAATGTGCTCCTAAAATGATTTATGAATTCAGATGAATGTAAAAAATCAATATAGAACTAGGAATTATATCTTAAAGACTAAGACCATTGGTATTTTCCTCCAGTTAAAAGAGATAGTACAAAGGGACTGCATGAATCATGACTAGTACATGAGCATCGCCTTTGATGACAAACCATGGTTCAAATCTGGGCCCCAGCATTTCCTAGATGTGACTCTGGACAAGGTGACATAATTTTATCACCTGTTAAATGGAGGCAGTAATAGCATCCACATAGAACTGATGTGAGAATTAATTATGTGTTTTGTGTACAGAATGCATTCAGTAAACATACTATTGTTGCAATTAAAAATATCATGGAAATAACATCATATAGGCTCACTTTTCTAATAACAAAAGCAATGAACATGTCATGTGTACATTATTCAATTAATCTAGCAGATTTTTTACTGGAAATGAAACAGTACATACCACAGGAACAAAGATTACAAAGAAGATTTAAAATTTTCCTTTTTTCCTCTCTGCAAGAAACTCTTCATTCTCAATATAAAATTTCATTTAAAGCTGTTTAACCAGAGAGGGTCGCCATGGGAAAGTAAACCACTGACAGTATACATTAGGTTCACATTAATTTATAGAGGTAGCATAATGCTTATGAAAAATAAGCTAGCTGGAAGCCCACGGTTTGCCCTTGAGCCTCAGCCAGTAGGGAAGCTTCATGCAGTGTGAATGAGGAGACCCTGGGTGATTAATTAGCGCTCCATGTCGACACTATCAGACAGGCTTTCAGTCTGTAATGTAAAATAAGCCATCTTATTTTTAATTTCATCTCAAAACAAACTTCCATGAGAACATGACTTTGTCAAGCACTTTAAATACTGAAGGAAGATTTTCTCCAAATCTCTTTTAAGACAAATCCTACTTCCTCTGACACACATTTTAGCTCTGGTAAATGGCAGGCTGGACTGGGAAGAATCTAAATAAGGAAGCTTATTTGCAAAATCTCTGAGCAGCAAATTAAACTAAACTCATTTCATAAGTCCCTATAAGTGTTTGATACTCATAAGAAAAAAATTTCTCAATAATGAAAAGATTTACTAATAAAACTTAAAGGTGTACCAGTCTCTTCAAAAAGAATGTCATTATAAAAACTATGCATCACTAACTTTCACTAGATTTTTATCGTGCAGTTATCAGTGTTTTTATCTTTTCACCATTTGCTTCATTAGATGTTAATTTTTTAATCTATAATTTCCTAGATATTTCTGACATATATTTTATCCATGTGTAGTTCCAAGATAGATGCTGCTATGTCTAGATTTGTTAGTTTCTATTGCTACACAGGTTGTTCTCTGGTATCTATCACTATTTCAGTCAAGTTTCTTAAATTAGATTTGAAAGAGAAAGAAATAACTTTGCTAAATTAAATCAGTTCATTTAACTGAGGGTGACCTTTGGGTAGATAATTTGTATAAACATCAAATGGTTCCTGGCCTTCTCTAAATCTTGTCATTAGTCAGGATCTCAAAAGTGGACTCCAAATGTAAGATGAGGTATAATGATATAAATGTTCTATTCTGGTCTATGTAATATTATTTCACTGTAGATGAAAGGCTCTATATGAATAAAATACTATGTATAAATACCCTCACATACAGCATCTGTAAGAGATGCGTACGCACATGAAAACATCTAAAAATGTCTCATGCTATAAAATGCAGGTCTCGTAGGTTAAAATCATTATCTATTCCATGACACGAAGGCCCAAGGTTTAAAGATATTAGGCTGTGCTTAATCAGAGAGAAGGTGTTACTACTGATCTTTGCTCATATACTGCTGGGGCTGAAAGGAGCCTCTGAGATCCAGCAAAGTCATGTCAAGAAACAGGAAACTGAGAATCTCCGTTTAGAAGCTGGGGTCCCAGTCCCAACCTAATATTATTCTTTCCCAAATACACAAGGAATCCAAGGCAGCCCAACAGATGAAAATGTCCAATCTAAGCTGTAGTAAAACAAGGAGCTCCCTGCTCACAAGAGTCCACACATAAACTTGAATTTTATGGCTTGCAGATGTCAGCACAAAGGTAGCAATGCATCCAAGACAATACAACTTCACAACAAACACCTCAGAGGACTTCAGCGGGCAGGACACATGCTACATGCACAGGTTAATATCTGGGACCAAGACCTGGAGGTGAATACCATCTAGGCACAGAAATAGGCAATAAATCAATAATTAACATAAAGGCCAATTTGCAGTAAATGTTGTAAATGAGACTGAGAAAAAATATTTAAGTTCAGAGAAGGCCACCAGATGCCAAAATGAGGGAAGATTTCATGAAAGGGTTTGAGTCTTGAGGGATGGGTAGAATTTCAAGAAACGGAGATGGAGGACCTTCTAAATCAGTGTTGTTCACGGTTTAATGGGTTAAGACCAGCATTTGCTTCCTCACTGAAACGGAATAGAATGTATTTCATGTGGCAAGATGAAATACTGCTTCATGAAACTTTTGGTTCATATGTAAAATGCATTTCCTACTGAAATGGGGGTCTTGGTCAAAGAGTTTGAAAACCACTGTACTGTGTTTTGTGGAAAATAGAGTTAAACTGTCTTTCTAGCTAGAATACAACTCAGTTATGAGGTCAATCCAGGCCAGACTGTGGAGGGTCTTGAACAGAGCATCAAAGAATTGGGATTTTACCCTTTAGAAGAGAAAGGTCATTGCAGGTTTTTAGCTTTTCACCTTTTTTATTTTTAGGTTTTATTGACACCTACACTGTGCTTAGTCTCTCATGCACACGCTCTTAGTTTTAACAAGCATTCTTTGAAGTGGGCATTATTACCTCCATTAGGAGGAGAAAGCGAGAAGACAGATCATGTAACCAGCCCATGATACAAAGCCAGGTCTTTTGACTTCGAAGCTCATAACGTTTAAAAAGAAACAGAACAAAATTATGAAATGATCGGAGCTTGTACCTTCAAATAGCAAAACTGAATAGAATTTAGATAGCTATATTAGAGGGGTTTCTTCTGATCACTCGATTTCAGAATTTAAGATCAATTTATATACACTTGAAATCTCAGGCAAAAATCACACCACAACCGACAGTTAAAATTGCTCTTTCTTAATGACCCTAAAAAGAGTCTAAATGAAGGTTCTTATTTCTCAATATTTACATGAATGTCCCTTTTACTTCATTCTGCAGCAATAAAGTTAACGACTGTTATCACTTGAAAAATGCTTTGAAGAAAAAAAAAAAACGAAAGAAAACAGATGCAAATGCAGAAGTCTGTCTAAAGCAGACACGCTAACATAAAAGTAACCCACTGCTTTCCTCGGACTCACTCACTCCAGCCCTCTGTTCTCACACTCAGACACTGTCTGATCCTACCTGCCTCCAGGAACAACTGCGGGGACTAAGCGGTGTAATCTGTAAAGAGCTCCTCTGGAAAGAAGGCTCGAGAAAGCCCAGATATTATTACCGGGGGAATGGGGAGGGGCTGAGAACATGCCAACAGTCAACTTCCCAATATAAATAATGTGAAAAGAAAATAACAGGAGATAGAATAATGGTGTGGCTAATTTAAAGGCGGAAAAATAAATATCTGGAAGTGGCTATGCCTGACAAATAGAATATGGAAGATGGAGAAACACCCCTTCATGAGAACCAAAGCAGCTCTTCCACACCTCCAAAATAACCTGATTGCCAAACGCTCAGAGAATCTAAGAGGGTAAAAGTGCTCTTCTGTCCAGTGCGTGAGCTGGATGGAGAAATGTGTACTGAGTATCCAGTAAATCGGAAAAATCAGCCGTCCACGGGAATCTACTCTTTTCTGCACACTCTGAATAACCTAGTCCTTGTTTCTTGACTGATGTGTGGACCCTCTTTAAAAGAGAAACTCACTGACTCTCAATGTTAATGTAACTTATTTTTATTAAAATAGTCCTTAAATGTGCAGAAACAGAAAACTGGTATAAAATCTCAAATACATTTATAAGTCAACTACAAACACTATCGAACCAACAGAACAAAAACTAGCTACAACGATTAAGTGTAACAGATGATGTTTTTTTGCTGCTCCTGATGTAGCATCCAGCCTGGTTCTATATTTGGTATTTTGACTTTCATAAATGTTTACCCAGACAACACCTGTTTACGTAAGTATGGTGAACAAAACAGCAAAAAGCTTAGAGGCCAGATTAGGATAATCAGACCTCATACTTAACCCAAAGTCAGCCAATTATGAGAGGTGTCACGTGATAATTCTACAAAGCTCTTACTTCAGAAGTAGCGCTGCGACATCATTGAAATTTGTATTTTTTTTCCAGCTTTACTAAGGTATAATGGACAAATAAAAACTGTACATTTTTAAAGTATATAATGTGATATTTTGATATATTATACACTGTGAATTGACTGCCACCATTAAGCAAATTAACATGTCCATCCCCTCACCAAGTTACTATTTTTTGTGTTGAGAATACTCAAAATCTACTCTCTTAGCAAATTTCAAGTATACTATAGAGTATTATTAACTATAGTCACCATGCTGTACATTAAATCTCCAGGACTCAGTCGTCCTGCATAACTGAACCTCTGTACCCTTTGACCAATATTGCCCCATTTCTCCTACCCCCTTAGACCCTGGCGACCACCACTCTACTCTCTTTTATGAATTCGACTTCAAAACTAAAAAGTTTTCACATATAACTAAGGTCATGCACTAAATGGGTATCTAACCCAATCACTGCTAAAATGAGAAAGACATTTTTTCCTTTGTGTATCTATCAGCTATCCTTACCACCAATGAACTGCAAGGTGCACAGATGAGTGCTGGGCCTGCCCACGTCCTGCTGGGAACGGGAACATGGTACTGACTGCTCCCGGTTTAGTATGATCATACTGCAAATCACTCCTCACTGATCTCATTCAGGCTTTACAATTACCCTGGGGGGAAATGAACTTGACCACATTTTAACACATGAGGACACAGCTGGGTTAAGCAACTCACCCAAGGTCACACACACTGACAGTGATAGAGCCAGGATGTAAACCAGGAAGCTGGTCGTCCTCCCGACTCCGAGCTCTAAACCTCAAATGCCTCCTGGCTGCTTTAATAGCCAAGGGCCCACATCCAAGCACTGAGAACACACACAGATTGGATGCAGGCACAGCCCTTACATCCAAACATTCACTTATAATGTGGGTGAGTACATGATCCGAAAGATGCTAACATTCCATCTGGTTATTCTGCAACCAACCAAGGCAGGTATCTTCAAAGACATCACAGACTTTCCCTGTGAACTGACAGGGTCTAATTTAGGATTCGAAAATTATTACAACTACTTCTAAAGAGTAAAAAACTGCCAGATGAAGGGTATGAGTTTCAAAAACTGCTTGCTGTAAATAAAAACAACAGCTAACATTTATTCGAGTCCTTAAAATGGACCTGGTACCGTTAAGCATTTTATGTGTATAGTCATCTCACTGAAGTCTCTCAAGAATACGCTGAGGTAAACGCCATTAACGCCTTCACTTTGCAAGGGTAGAAATCGAGCTTAAAAGACATAAGTGACCTGGCCAAGAGCGGGCACCCAGGCACCCAACTCCAGAACCTACCCTGCAGTGCAGATGGGAGAAGGCCCGTGAACAATATCCCTGCCGCCTCATTGCTTCTCAGAACTTGGGACTTCTGCAGCCAGTTTAATATGTAACCTACTTGTCCTTTCTGGTTGGTCAGGAGATATTCTGCCACAAAATAACACTATGATTTGTAATAATTCGTAGCTTTTTGGCTTTGAGGCTAAAACCTACTGTGATCCTACGAGGCATCACTAATTAAAGACTATTAAGATTTCGAGTATGTTCAAGTGAAGAGATACACACTGCCCTGGAAGCACAAAACCCAGCTTTGGTGAGAAAGCTAGACCATCATTTCTGCAGCCTCCACCGCACACTGCGAGTCGGTTCCTCAACGTGGGCATCACATCTCACACGTGAGCCAGAGCCTACTCCTCGGCTGTCCACCCAGCCATCTCTCCACTAATTGGGCAGATGTGAAGGATGCTGCCAGGAGCTGACAAGGCCACTGTGATCATGGTGAGAGGGATCCAAGGCAGACAGGGCTCATGAGCACATCCTGTGAAGGGGCCCGAGGTGCCCAGGATGAAAGGCCCCTTGACACTGAGACACAGTGATAACAGTTCCCTCGTGT
>NW_011888806.1:466019-476967 GCF_000151845.1 Pteropus vampyrus | reverse complement strand
ACTCAGGGAAAATTGATTCTGTTTCTGCCTGTTGCTTGGTACATATATACTTACTCTTCAGTAAAATATTGGCTTTTACTAGATGCATGACATGGAATTCCTTCAAAATTAATATTTTATGTTACGCTTATATCAGTGTAGGTTGAAATATTTATCAACGTATTCTGTGACTGCCTCTGTAGGAATTTATTCAAATTTATTCTATTTTGTTTTGTGATGATTTTTACTGATAAATTTCCTTTGACTGTATGTACTATAAATGCATTCAAATTTATTTGATATTACAGTTTGCTTTTGCATTACCATTATTCACCAAAATACTATACAGACATGTACTTTTCTTAAAGCTCTGCATGTGTGATATAAAAATGTCACCTATCTATAAAACTGTTGCATTACCTAATATGTACCCATGCACTTCTTTTATTATCTGTATGGCTTAATAGCTAAGAGGGGGCTGTAGAATATCATTATTTATCCAGATGTTATTTCCTACTGGACCTCAGTAGACTGTTTTGGCATAAACAAAATTCTCCTCCACCCCACCCCCGAAATACTTAAAGTCACTTTCAAGACATTCGTGATTAAAGTATTTATATCTTTTTCTTCAAATAATTATTTGTAAAAACTGGAGTATCTCTTACAAATCTCTGCTTCTTGTACTTCATCTAAAACGGCACAATGAAAGAGTCCAGGAGCCATGAGCCTCTCCCAAGTTTCAGCCTGCACTGAATCCTAAACCCCTTATCCCGTCTCAGAGGCAGTGGGGCCTCAGGTCCCCCAAAACACAAATGACCTCAGGACCAAGGCGCATCCAGATCCTTCTACCCATTCTACTGTCTTGACTCCCTTCTTCCCCAAACCACACACATCAACATGTCAGATTTAAAATAAAAATCAGGAAGTTCCCCTGAGATGAGAGAACAATATACATTTTATAGGGGCTTTCGTCCCTCAACACTGCGTTCCTTTCAGATTTTTTTCCCTGGTGATCTTTTGTATTTTGTAATAGTTTGGGGGATTGGGAAAAGCTGGGGGCAAAAACTGAGTTAATCTATTCTAACAAAATTTTAATTTGCAAACTGTGGTAGGCAGCCTTCAAGATGGCTTCCAATTATCACCACCAGCTCATGGTATTCACACCCTTGTGTAGTTCTCTCCTATAAATTACACCTGGGCTGGTTAAGTGACCAACAGAATTCAACAGAAGTGATGAAATGTCATTTCTAAGATTAGCTTATAAAAGATTCTTGCTTCTATCCTGGTTGTTCTCTAGTGCAAGTTTTCTCTTTCTCAGATCAACATGGCACTGAAGGAAGCTATGCTGTGAACAGTCCACTGTGAGTCCTGTATGGCAAGAACTGAAGCCTCCTGTCAACATCCGCATGAGTGACTTTGAAAGCAGACCCTCCAGCCACAGTCAAATCTCCAGATGACAACAGCCTTTACTCACAGCTTGACTGGAGCTGTGAGAAAACTATCCTAAGAAAACTATCCAGCTAAGCTACTCCCAGATTCCTGACTCTCAAATCATATGCAATAATAAAAGTTTGTTGCTTTAAAGTGCTAAGTTTTGGGGGAATTTGTTACACAGCAATAGATAACTAATACACATAGGTTTTCATATTCTTCCTTGAGTTTTCTTCGGTTATCAAAGCTTCTATTATAAACATGAATTACTTTTGTAAATAAAAGAGAACTCTAAAATAATTCCTGGGATGAAAACCATCCAGCACAAGCTTGGGGTAGATGCTACACAGCAGATGTGAGCATGAACAACAGTGACTTGAAATAGATTCCTCCTATCCTAAGATTCTGCTGACGCCCAAACACTCCCAATCTGTCTTCTTTTCTCTCCTCAAGTAGGCTCAAAAATATCCATCCAAGATGCAATTTCACTCGAAATGTAAGGATTATTACCCAAAATACTATGATCAATTGCTTCTGTATTTGACTGAGGACTGCAGAAAGATATAGATTTAAATTTAAGAGATATTTAGGATTAGTTTTAAGAAGAACTTCTTGCCAAGGAAAACCGGCTATTAAAAAACTGCACAGGATAAACAATTACCTTGCCCCCCGGGGTGGCATCATGAGGTGGCACAAAGACCATGGGCCTCAGCTTCAGCAAGACGAAGCTCACATCTGGGTTCCATTTTTTTCTAGCTGTGTGATTCTGGATAAATCACTTTACCTCCCCAAAGCTCAGCTTCCATACCTGTAATATGGTGATATCATCATCTACACCTTGCAAGTGCTCAGCTAGCCTCATTCCTTCCTTCTCTAGACAGGATGATTAAAACCCCATCATTAGACCTTTTCCAGCCCTAAGATTTGCTGGTCCAAGCTTTGCACTGGCTTGAGATAGACAGACGTGGATTCGATAACACTAAGGTATTCATATCTATTAATCTTCCTCCTCTCTTGGCAAACTCTGAGAGACTCTCATTTCCTGAATATTTCTCTCAGGAAAATTATATACTGGTATACATCACTTTCTTCTGGAATAAAAATGTGGAGTAAGCCAGGAAACTAAATCTCATAAAGAACATGCTACTAACTAGTTGGGTGCCTATAAAGCAAATCATCTAATTAGCAGGCTAACCATACCTTATAACATGGCAGATGAAAGGCTCTGGGATGTGCCCTCAACTTGGCTGGCTCCAGACCCATAATTCCCTTAAACAACCTGGCAGACACAATTCACCATCTGGAGCCCCTACTGAAACCAAAGTGCCCATTGTCTACTGCCCCATCTGTGTCTGTGCACGCATACAAATACGTGCAGGGGCAGCCACGGGCTGTCCAAGAATTCAGAGACCTAACCTCATGAAGTAGGTCTAGCAAGTCAGTAAGCTTCATTCACAGCCAGAGGATGAAAAGGTCACTGCATAACATGATTCTGACTCTCAGACTGGCCAGACCACAAAATGAAAGGGAGTGACCACTGAGGAGGTGGGGTGTCTCATCTCTGAATTTTGCTGTTCATAATGAGATCAAAGAGTGCTAAAAGCTTGGGAGACCAGACTAGGGAGAGAGGCATAAAATAAGATAGAAGGAAATGACCTTTAAGTAGCAACAAAAAGATGGAATGACTAAAAAAAAAAACTTTTTTAGAAGTGATCAGAAAATCTTTTAGTATTTAGCACAGCACAGCTCTAAACACAGCTGTACTATGTAAGAGTGAAATGAGATATAGTTTAGAATAAGAAGTACCTAACATAACTCTTAAGATGTCTAATTCAGACATCTTAAGCAGAAAGTATTATGATCCCAGAAGGATCGGTGGAAGTGTGTGGTGGACATCTGCTGTGTTTCCCCATCCAGCACCCTCACTCATCCTTCCCATGTGCTTTGGCTGAAACTGAGCCCAAGGGTAGCTACATGACCCAGGTGGCTCTACTGCTTCTACTGGCTCAGCCACTAAGGTGGCAGTGGGTCGGGAGAGTGACTTGAGTCCATCAGAGCCAATGCGCCGTAGATGCGGGACAAAGTTGAAACTACCAGAGAAGAGGCTTTCTCTTCCTGCTAGTGGAATATAAAACTAGAGCAGCTGGTGGCTGTTTCTGCTACTGCTTGGGGCAAGCCTGCCTGAAAATGAAGCCAACAGGGAAAGGAAGAGTAAGAAATGAAGAGAAAGAGACTTCTGATATCCTCAGAGCAGCTGGATATGGCCAATGCCTAAAGCAATACCCCTAGACTTTCCTATTACGTGAGTCAATAACTTCCTGTTTTTGATTAAGCCAGTTTGATCAGAGTGTCTGTCACTTGTGACTGAGAACGTCCTGACTAATTCAAGGTATAAAGGTCTGGTTGCAACATATCGTTTCCATTTAACCACAATGCTTACAATCAGGCTTTGGAACATAGGGTTTATCTTTTCACATATGCCACATACTCTTAGTGGGCTCAACAGAAGTTATTCCAAAAGAGCAGGGGGAAGATACAGTTGGGAACACATGTAAATACTAAGATACAGTATTAATAACATTAATAGCAAACATTTGTTAAATGTTACTAAGTGTTTATACTAGAGACTTTATTTAACTCAAGCCTCACAACTTTTCAAGGTAAGTATTCCTATTATCTCTATTTTAAATATGGAGAAACAAACTCAGAGAGGTTAAGAAACTTGTCCAGCCCCAGAGACAAATGGTGGTGTCACAGAGTCAAGAATGAACTGAGCACTCTCTAAATAAAACATTCACTCTTAACTGCTATGCTCCACTCCCTCCAGAAAATCACAAGTGCTACCGACAACACACAACTCAGTTCTGCTATGCCATTTAAAGAGGCTTAGCCACTCTGTGGCACCCTGAACAGCCCTTCGCCAGTGATACAAATGACAATATGCCACCGAGCATTCCTTAAAGAGATGGCCTTCCACCTGCAGGTTGCAAACCATCAGCAGGTCATGAAACTGATTTAATGGAGACCAGCAATATTTTCCCCCATGGAACAAAAAATATACTATCAGAATACAGTGTATGTTATAAGGGTAAATATTGCTTTGTGAAACCTTTTTAGTTATATCGAGGTATACATTTGTGTATTTGTGTGATGATGATGTAAAGTATGCCTTACTGTAGATCACTGTCAAAAAAGTTTTAAGGCCACTAATGTAGAGCATGTTGGCTACAAAACTGCCTAAACCGGGACTCACAAGGTCAGGGGGAGGGAGAGAGATAGACATCAAAGCCAAATGGCCTCAAGAGTGGAGAGAAATTAAAACTGAGCCACATCACAATACATTTTCATGAGGAAATCCTTTAAGCTAATCCATTTGAGTCCCTAGGAAAACTTTTATTCCTTACCCAATATCTGATGTTTATGTAGTCACTCAAAACCGAAGAGAGTGATGCCAGTGATATTAAAACAGAATGTTTCATGCGTGAACTAATGAGGCTCACGCAGCAGAGCACAAGAGCCAAAGCTCTCTAGGCAGCCCCACAGGCATCAGGCTGAAGTTTAAACTCGGTGGGACGACTTGAGTTTGGGGGGGAAATCAAAATGGACAAGCACAACAGTAGCCCTGCCTGTGTTAAGGAACTATCAGGCTCCCTCTCTTCCCCTCAGTCTTTCTTCTTGCAGTTCCCAGCATAAATCAGCAGAGATGCAGAGGGGCTGAATGAACATCTGACTCTGAACTCCCTCTGAGGCTTCCTGGCTCTCCTCCTGGTCCAGGGATAGGATACTTCTTAAACTTTTATTAAACTGTTACCATAAATTGCTTATGAAAGCAAAGTAACATTTTATCACTTCCCCTTTACTTCCAAAAAGGGAGAGGTGGGCCTGTGCCTGCTTTAAAGCACTGAGCCAGAATCAGCCAGCAGCAGCACATTTCCAGCCATTAACCATCCAACTGGCAGCACTGAAGAAGCCCATTTCATTACAGGTTCATCCATAATATATTTTGTTTGAACTCTGTTCAGGCTGAATTTGTTAATAAGTTAACAATTCATTCTAAAGCTGAAATTCCTTTCTGTTTCTCCAAAGTTGCCTCACTCTTTTAGCTTCTCTCACACACAATAAGATATTTAACCTCATAAACTCGGGAACTACTTGTCAGAATAAGATACTTTTCATCAGTGGTTCTGAACCATTTGTGGGTTAGGAATCTCCCTTGGAGCATCTAACTAAAGCTATGGACCCTCTCTCAAGAAAAATGCACGCAGGTGTATAAATGTGTGCACACGCACAATTTTCCTGGGATTTTAGAGGGGTCTCCAGACACTCAGAAAGCCCTCCATGGTCTCTTAGAAAGCATGTGAATCCCAGGTTAAAATGCTCAGCTTTAATCCCTATTACCTTTTGTAGTATTAAATGTTATTTATAGCAAAAAAAAAAAAAAATCTGTCCACTTACCAAGTCAGGTGTTTTCTTTTAAATACATACCAAACAAAACAAAACAAAACAAAACATAAAAACACAATGATGTCAACATTTCCTACTTAACTCTATTATACTTTAGAAATGGCCAGTTAAGTGACCCTAAATAGGGTCAGTTATTCAAGACCATGTTTAGTGCTGACAGAGAAATTAAAAAATGTAGACGGCTCAGCCCCTCACCTTAACAAAATTACTGTGATGATGCAATGGTGGAAAAAAGAAGTCCATACACAGCTATGTTCTAAATCATGTCATGGGAATTAGACTTTACTCTTCACTGATCTTCACAGTGGTACGGTATCCAGGGGCATTTCTGCTTGCTTAGAGTCTGTTTCCCTGCTTCTAGTTACATCACCCTGATCTTTGCTGGGGCAACATGCTGGTGCTCTGGGTGAGATGGCAGGGATGTGACCCAACCCTGGTAATCACAGCATTCCACCTACCTTGCCACAATGATCGGTATGGGAATAACAAGTGCTCAAAGCTAATCCAGTGAGACTCAATACTGGGGCTTCTACCCAAGTGTTGAGAAAGAGAAACTCTCGTTTGCTAGCGTTAGTAAACTGGTAGGACAGATGCCAGGAACTGCTGGTGGCCATCTTGAAACCATATGGGGATACCCTGAGAATGAAGTCAACCCAAAAGAAAGCAAAGCCAAGAAAGGGA
The DNA here is from genome assembly GCF_000151845.1 of Pteropus vampyrus. Classification (NCBI taxonomy): domain Eukaryota; kingdom Metazoa; phylum Chordata; class Mammalia; order Chiroptera; family Pteropodidae; genus Pteropus; species Pteropus vampyrus. The sequence goes on along the minus strand of NW_011888806.1, from coordinate 470,412 downwards.
CATGGTTTGATCAGTGGATATAGCTGTGGCTGAAGCTCTATCCAAGTATGTGAACTAATAATTCCCAGCTTCACAGAGTGCATTTATCACAACAGCAAGCTCAGGTTCTGTACTTCTCCATTCCCTCCCTATCACTAGTTCACTTCTCAAGGAGTATCTGGAATTTACTAAGTTGTTATATAACGTGTAAGATTTAAAATGATGAATGACCCATTTACTGTTACTTTACTTGATGCTATTACAATGCTAGTAAACAAAACAATGATCTTAATTTAATTAAAGATATATTTTCAACATTTTATTTAATATGCATTTACATTAAAAACTTTCGTGAGCTTACATCTTAAAATGCAACAGTAACAAAACATATTGCTAGATAACACCACTAGTACAAGACAACCTGATTTATTGTCTAAAATAAATTAGAGGAAATTAAGTAAAAAATAAAAGAATATGATAGCATTTAGGACCAACCTAAACCTCCAAGAGGAAAAAAAATTAAAGTCAAAGGCTAAAACACTAAAATGCATCTTAAAGGAAATGAAAACAATACATTAGGTACTAGACAGTTTAAATACTGTTATCCCTAGGTGGCGGTATTACAGAAAATTAGAACAAAAAGAATCATAAATCTTTCCTAAATTATCCATCCAGATCATATCTTGATAATGGAAAAAAAAATGAGCTTTTATTGATATAAATTGAAAATAATATGCTTCTCTTTCAAAGTGTCACAGGAATGGATTGGCTTCATAAAAATTATTCATATTTTTCTGAAAGAAATAGGCATTTATGTATTTTCAGGTATGCTTCCAGAAAGTTTCTTGGGATCACCAAATCAGAGGGTCAAAATGACTAACCACTAGTTTGGGCAAGACCTCACCAATCCAAATTTCAGACTTCAGCTTGTTCTCCAAAAGTCTTTCAAAGAAAATGTCAAAACCATTTTTGGTGGTGCGTTAAATGCTAGCAAGGTCTTGCAATCAACAAGTTTTTCTCAAAGTATAACTTCAGTTCCATTTTATACTTGATCCCTTCAAAAGTAAAATTATCCTTGCATTATAAAAAGAAACATCTTGTCCCAAGTCCCCAAAAGGATATAAAATATCTCATTACGTAAATGCTTTTTAAATTTTTAGCTGTGTTTTTAAAAATTTGAAACTCATCTTGATTTGAAACACGAGTCTACTGATTCTAAAAGCTGCGCCATGATTTAGTGAAGTTCAGTGTCTCATACTTTGTGTGTTCACAGCGTGAACCGTTATGGAGAAAGCTTAATAAAAAGTTCTCATTTCACATTATAAACCCATAAACTAACGTATATTCATTCGGTTACTGCACATCCATAAATGCCACTGTACATGATAATTATTAAAGTTCATTGTGGAATAATAACTTTGAAATCTCATCTTGAACACAAAAGTATTTGAAATTACTATATTATTTTTAATTTATTTCTAGCTTAAATTTAGTTAATGTCCATGCAGGCTTTTTATATAAGAATCTAAACATGATAAGGCAATAAACCTTAAAATATTCCCTTACCACAGAAAATATAAACTCTGTTAACATGCATAAAATCAGAATGAAAACAAAAGTTTCAGCTTGGACCTAAAGAACAGATCCACAAAATTATAAGAAAGACTCCTCTGAAAGGACAATTCTACCTTTCTAAAGATTTTTGGAAATAAAAGTCTGTCTTATTTACCAAAGAATTCCATGTCGCATTCATGGTGAGGGTTGTGGAGAAGACCAGGCATTATTATGAAACCTCATAAAAAAAAATACACTATGCGTTGCTGGAAGAGTTAGGCTTTAGGTGGTTATATAAAAAAAAAAAAAAAAAAAAAAAAAAAAAAAACAGCCTGAGAAAACCAGAAGTTTCCCCAAAGCAAGTCCATGAAATCCAATTGGAGTAACAGTGAGCTCTATCTTCCAGTGGCCCCCCCAAACAATGCTTCCCTGTGGTGTTGGATATATTCAGGTTTTCTCATCTGGTTGTTGGTTACACAGGTATGTCCAATTTGTGAAAACCCATCAACATGGGCACTTTTCTGTACGTACATCACATCTCATGACCCATGAGGGTCTCCATGTTCTTTCCTACCACTTCTCCAATTTCACGTCACCATTCTTTCCACTCGCACTAGCCTACTCTCTCCCCCTTGACCACGCCAAGCAGCTTCCCACCTCAGCCTTCACACTAATTAAATCTCTTTCTTCTCCTCTTCATAAGGTTATACTCATGACTCATTCTCACAGGCTCATTTCAGATGACACCTCCTCAGAAAAGTCTTTTCTGCCCACCCTTGCTAGTCTTTATTACATCACCTATTTCTCCCTTCCCCTCACAGTTACCACATCCTGAAATTATCTTTTATTTATATTAGTACCTGTTTTCAGCTGTCTCCCCTACTAGAACGTACACTTCATGAGAATGGAGACTTTATCCATCTTATTCACTTATGTTTCCCCAGCACAATGCCTTGCACATAGTAGGTATTTGAAAACAAACTGGCTGAATGAATAAATGATACCTCACATCAAAAAACTCTTTCCAGGTATTATGCTAAAAGGTAGATTTTTTTTTTAAAAAGTAAGCAGTTAAAAATTAAGATTAGTATAAACTAAGAATAAAAACTGTATTTTCAGAAGCTTTCATGTATGTAGCTTGCTATACTCACCACCATCAGCAGCAGCATCACAACGCTGATGACAAAACAATAAACTAATAGCCTCTAAATTATCTTACCTATCTTTTCAATAAAAAGATCTACCACATTGTTATGATGTTATTAGAGAAAAAAGCAGTCCTAATTAATGTTTTTCTTTCTGTAAAAAAAGACTGGAAAATCACTTCAGGCATTCGCAATCAATTACATGCATGTGTGCATGTACACATGTATGTGCACGTGCGCACGCACACAGACACACACACACACAGACAGACAGAGACACACACACACCACCACCACCACCACCACCACCACCACCACCACCACCCCCACCCCCGGCAGGAATGGCTCTCCAGCACCAGACTGTTATCTCCACCTACAATCCCAACCCACTGGGGACTTCATAATCCTTACACATAATCATTGGCCTGAGATGCAGAGAAATTTTATGCCAAGTTTGTGGGTGGGAAAGCCAATTCTATTCTTCCTGCAAGAGATACGATTATTTTGCAACTTCAGGATGACCCATGCCTTCCTGCCTCAGGAAGCTCCCAGAGGCTCCCTAATTGTCTCTCATTCATCAGTGCAGTGGGTTTCAAACTTGCTCAGATGATGAAGCACCTGGAAGTCCTGCTGCCCATTGAGGAAAAACTGAAATATTTTGTCTCTTCTTATGAACCGGAAACAATTTTTCTGGCGGAAAAGGCAGTATGTGGATGTCATGTAAAACCACAACTTAAACTCATGTGTTCTCAACAAAAATAATATGAAGACAGATATTGAACTAATTAGCTGTATGAGTTTTTCTGTTACTAGTCTTTCTGTTACTTATTCATCTATTCATGTCTACTAATACTCAGCAATAGGCATGTGATAGCTGGTGCCAAAGGCTTAACAAAAGTAGACAGGAGAAAAACTTGAAAGTGAAAAAATTATTCCTATTAACTCATTTTTTTCTGTGAACAGGGAGATAGCCCATTATTCATTTTTAGCAATAAAATACATATAAGTATAAAATCTTTTAAAAATCTTAAAATTTTAAAAATCTTTTGAAGTCTTCATATATATAAAGATAAAGAAATATATATAGATACATGAAAACATATGTATACTTCTATACTGGGAAGAAATTTCCAATTCTCACCAAGTTTAGACTATCAATAGGTAAGTAAAATGGCTATTTTTAAGTACTAAATTTGTTTAAAATTATAGCTATATTTTGAAAGAACTAAGAGACAAATGAAATGACTCCTACAATCACAATGTTATAGAATGTGCACAAATATTAAATATGAAGTAATTTGAAAGTTGACTACACAAAATCTTTAATTACATACTCTTACTGGCAGTGACTTAAAGTCAAAGCCAATTAATAGACACGAAAGGATGTCTTTAAAAGTAATGCCCTTAAAATACATAAAAATGTTAAAACAGTTTTATCATAACAGCACTTTTCTAAACAGGGTATACACTGGGCACTAACAAGAACAGTACAGACAGGTCTGTGGTCTCCAAACATGACACTAACGCAACTGAAGCAGAAGAAAGCATACAAACAAAATTAAAGCTTTACACAGAAAAAAGAGAAGACAGCATCTGGAACTTCTGGCATGCTACTAAGAACAAACACTGGCAGTGTTACAAATTCTACAGTCTCTGATCAAGGCTGGGTGTTTCAATTTGGAAAGTTTATTTCTCCCTCTTAGAATAAAATGTCC
>NW_011888806.1:463142-465504 GCF_000151845.1 Pteropus vampyrus | reverse complement strand
GGTAGGAACTGCGGTCCCCAGGGAAAACCCATGAGGATGTGGGGAGAACACGCCAACTCCACACAGACAGTGGCCTTGACTGGGAATCGATTTTTTTCCCTCGACATTATTACAAAAACTACATTGACCGAAAACAACATTACTCGAGGACCCGCTGCATGTAGAAGAGGTGGCAGGGGAAGGCCCTCAGGGGGGTACCCTCCCTCAGCCAGGCAATCAGCAGTGATGAGCCATGCTGATAACAGTCAGTACTCTCAAGATGACAAAAATGGCACCTATGTGTTCTTCCCCACAAAACCCATAACCCCAGCCTAATCATGAGAAAAACAGCAGACAAACATGAATTGAGAAGCATTCTACAAAATACCCCACCAGTATTACTCCTCAAAACTGTCAAGATCATCAAAAACAAAGTCTGAAAAACTGTCACAGAGAAGAGGAGCCTAAGAAATGATGATGGTTAAACATAATGTGGTATCCTGGATGAGATCCTGGAACAGGAAAGGACACTGGGTAAAAACCAAGGAAATCTGAACAAAGTATACACTTTAGTAAATAATAATGTATTGATATCAGCTCATTAAATGTAACAAATATTAATACATAAGAGGTTTTAATGGGAAACTGGGTGCAAGGTAAAAGGAAAGTCTATACTATCTTTGAAATTTTTCTTTTGTAAATTTAAAACTCTTCTAAAAAATAAGTTTATTTTAAAAACTAAAAGAGTTTGATATTTCAGTTTCCATTTATCCACAGACAAGGTAGAAATGTATTGACACAAGTTCTGTCCATCTTTAAAACTTGTTTTCACTGTTGTTCAGATGGTTGGTTTTCTAAGACATATTAAAACAAGAGATTCTAACAAAATCATTCAAAAAAGGGAGTCTAGGCTGAGCTCATTCTTGCCTACTCCTCTCTTAGGTATCAGTTGTACCTCTTATGCTATTAGATTTTACTGGCATCTCCTTATTTCCTGTCCAATTTAAATCCAGAGCCCCTTGGAAAACTTCCCAAAGTGTTCTCTGTGGATTGCCTGTTCCGCAGAGCTATCATGGAGAGAAGCTGAGAGTGTGGGTGTGTGTTGGGCAAGTTCTGTGCCACCATCCGTAGGCAAGACTAGTAATGTCAAGGTAAAACAGGTGAACTTCTTAGGGTCTTTAATTCAAACATGCATAGTGAAGATGATATTTTGCATTATTTCCCAAATTTTTTTGACCGGAAAACTTATGGAGGTGTGTGGGGGTGAGGGGGTAATCTCCAGGGACTAGGTTTTATGGTACAATTTTGGGAAACCCAGCTCTGATGCTCAAGCATCCAGAGGCGGGGGAGATGTGCTGGCTCCTGCAAAAGCCTTCTCTGAAACTGATTGCTGGTTGGGGGGCTGGGTGAAAAAAGTGAAGGGATTAAGAAGTACAAATTGGCAGTTACAAAATAGTTATGGGGATGTAAAGTACAATATGGAGAATGTTGTCAGTAATACTGCAATAACTATGTATAGTGCCAGGTAGGTACTAGACTAATAGGGGAGTCACTTTGCAAATTACATAAATGTCTAACCACTATGCTGTACACCTGAAACTAATGTAAAATAATATTGAATGTCAACTGTAGTTAAAAATAATTTTTTTTAAAAAAAGCCTTCTCTGGTAAGGTGCGCCTTCCCCACAACACCAGGGACTCTTAGCTTTCATGATACTGTGACTCTTTCCCACAGTGTCCACCACTATGTATTATATTTAGTTATTGAAGCAGATGGATTTCTATCTTTTTCACTTTTCTAAGCTTACAACTTAAAAGATGTGTGAAGGGATGGTTTATAACATGCGCTTTCATATGAGAGGATGAGAAGCTTACAAAAAGTATGTATTCTCATTGTTACGTACCCCTTGCAGATACGATTACTGACTTTAATTTGGAAGTTAGAGCTAGAGTACTTTGCAGATATTTCTTCAGAAACTGTGGATCACTCACTGCACATGAGGACACAATCTGTCCCAGCAAGCAGTCATGACCTACAGTTCCCTTCTCAGCTGATCTCTGATGATTTAATAAGAACAGCTGTGAAGAGATGTGAACAGTGATACATGTAAAATTTTTCTACTTAAACTTATTCTTAATTTCTTCACTAAACAGAATTTTATTTTTTAAAAATCAAATAAGTACATACATGTAAAGTTTGCATGGTACTCCAAAATATTAGATTTATGTTGAAAGGAATCATCTTCCTTCTCAGAGTCATAGCCATGATTATAACATAGTCATCAGACTACAATACACCAACCAGACATGGCTGAAGAAGTAAGGATTTTATTTACCAACACTTTTCAGCTATCTATGTCCCTGAGTAGGACACAGGAACCCA
>NW_011888806.1:460474-463092 GCF_000151845.1 Pteropus vampyrus | reverse complement strand
TAAAGAAATATATATAGATACATGAAAACATATGTATACTTCTATACTGGGAAGAAATTTCCAATTCTCACCAAGTTTAGACTATCAATAGGTAAGTAAAATGGCTATTTTTAAGTAATAAATTTGTTTAAAATTATAGCTATATTTTGAAAGAACTAAGAGACAAATGAAATGACTCCTACAATCACAATGTTATAGAATGTGCACAAATATTAAATATGAAGTAATTTGAAAGTTGACTACACAAAATCTTTAATTACATACTCTTACTGGCAGTGACTTAAAGTCAAAGCCAATTAATAGACACGAAAGGATGTCTTTAAAAGTAATGCCCTTAAAATACATAAAAATGTTAAAACAGTTTTATCATAACAGCACTTTTCTAAACAGGGTATACACTGGGCACTAACAAGAACAGTACAAACAGGTCTGTGGTCTCCAAACATGACACTAACGCAACTGAAGCAGAAGAAAACATACAAACAAAATTAAAGCTTTACACAGAAAAAAGAGAAGACAGCATCTGGAACTTCTGGCATGCTACTAAGAACAAACACTGGCAGTGTTACAAATTCTACAGTCTCTGATCAAGGCTGGGTGTTTCAATTTGGAAAGTTTATTTCTCCCTCTTAGAATAAAATGTCCATTTGAACAAGTCTGTAGGTAACAGTAACGAATACAACAGTAACCATTCTACCATGCAAGTAGTTTTTAAAGTCACACACTTAGAAACATGTTTGAGAATTCCAAATAACGTGGACACTCTGTTCTCAGTGGAGAAGAGGCGTAACTCCCACTCGTTAGGGGGTGTGCTGTGCATAGCGACTTCCTTCCAAAACCTACAGCAAGTTCTCACCTAACATCATCGATAGGTTCTTGGAAACTGTGACTTTAAGAGAAACAACATATAACGAAACCAATTTGACCACAGGCTAATTGATATAAACAGGAGTTAAGTTCCTAACACATATTTCTGGTCACAAAAACATCACTAAACTTCCGAAGAAAGACCTAAAACACTTCTAATATTAAGCATTAAAGTAAATGTGAGCTATACAGACATTTAAGGAAGATTAATAAACATCAATAAGATAATTCTTTTCTAATTTACTGATTCCAGTTCAGGGTCTCAGGTGGCTGGAGCCTGTACCAGCAGTTCAGGGTACAAGAGAGGACCCACCCAAGACAGGACACCCTTCCATCACGGGATGCACTCACACCCATTCTCAGACTAGAACAATCTTGGCACCCAACCCACCTCACATGCACGTCTTTGGGACATAGGTAGGAACTGCGGTCCCCAGGGAAAACCCATGAGGATGTGGGGAGAACACGCCAACTCCACACAGACAGTGGCCTTGACTGGGAATCGATTTTTTTCCCTCGACATTATTACAAAAACTACATTGACCGAAAACAACATTACTCGAGGACCCGCTGCATGTAGAAGAGGTGGCAGGGGAAGGCCCTCAGGGGGGTACCCTCCCTCAGCCAGGCAATCAGCAGTGATGAGCCATGCTGATAACAGTCAGTACTCTCAAGATGACAAAAATGGCACCTATGTGTTCTTCCCCACAAAACCCATAACCCCAGCCTAATCATGAGAAAAACAGCAGACAAACATGAATTGAGAAGCATTCTATAAAATACCCCACCAGTATTACTCCTCAAAACTGTCAAGATCATCAAAAACAAAGTCTGAAAAACTGTCACAGAGAAGAGGAGCCTAAGAAATGATGATGGTTAAACATAATGTGGTATCCTGGATGAGATCCTGGAACAGGAAAGGACACTGGGTAAAAACCAAGGAAATCTGAACAAAGTATACACTTTAGTAAATAATAATGTATTGATATCAGCTCATTAAATGTAACAAATATTAATACATAAGAGGTTTTAATGGGAAACTGGGTGCAAGGTAAAAGGAAAGTCTATACTATCTTTGAAATTTTTCTTTTGTAAATCTAAAACTCTTCTAAAAAATAAGTTTATTTTAAAAACTAAAAGAGTTTGATATTTCAGTTTCCATTTATCCACAGACAAGGTAGAAATGTATTGACACAAGTTCTGTCCATCTTTAAAACTTGTTTTCACTGTTGTTCAGATGGTTGGTGTTCTAAGACATATTAAAACAAGAGATTCTAACAAAATCATTCAAAAAAGGGAGTCTAGGATGAGCTCATTCTTGCCTACTCCTCTCTTAGGTATCAGTGGTACCTCTTATGCTATTAGATTTTACTGGCATCTCCTTATTTCCTGTCCAATTTAAATCCAGAGCCCCTCGGAAAACTTCCCAAAGTGTTCTCTGTGGATTGCCTGTTCCGCAGAGCTATCATGGAGAGAAGCTGAGAGTGTGGGTGTGTGTTGGGCAAGTTCTGTGCCACAATCCGTAGGCAAGACTAGTAATGTCAAGGTAAAACAGGTGAACTTCTTAGGGTCTTTAATTCAAACATGCATAGTGAAGATGATATTTTGCATTATTTCCCAAATTTTTTTGACCAGAAAACTTATGGAGGTGTGTGGGGGTGAGGGGGTAATCTCCAGGGACTAGGTTTTATGGTACAATTTTGGGAAACCCAGCTCTGATGCTCAAGCATCCAGAGGCGGGGGAGATGTGC
>NW_011888806.1:440528-458429 GCF_000151845.1 Pteropus vampyrus | reverse complement strand
TTCCCTGAATACAACGCAGCCGCACACAGATGCAAACAAGCCCTTCGAGAATTCCAATGGCATCAGTAAAGACGGTTAAGACAATGTCCCTTCTATGTTCTCTACAGCAGAAGGCATCGCTGTTGGGGGAAAATTTCTAACAGGCTAGGATCTCCCCTCCTAATCTTTCAAATTTGGAAATCGTAAAGAATAAATTTAAGCGTATTATGAATGGAAAAACACGACCAGATAGTCAAAATGAGTGTTGCTGGCACTAACAATCTAATGGGGTGATGTTATAAAGAAGAAGAATTTTTTTATATCTATGTTTATTTGTCCCTGTCCTTACCCAGAAAGGAAAATTTATAAATATGAGTAAAATTAGGATTATAAAGAAATTGATGAATAAGAGTTCACAATAGAGTTTAAGCCTTTATATATGCTAAATTATTACACAGACACTATTTTCTTGAGTGTTTTCAGCCTTTTTATTATCATTAGATACTGATTTTGCTTGAATTACTTTAATAACCACTAGCTGGAAATACTTCAAAACATAAGTAGGCTCTAAAAGCTTTTCTGCATTTGCAAAAACTGTAACTACAGACAAGCCATAGCTACATTGTTTAGCCCCTGCATCTTCAGACAGACCTGAGCATTCAGGTGCTCTTTGAATTAAGGCTAAATTTTCACCATTGGTAGAAAGCAGAAATTTGAGTCAATTAACTACTATGCCTTACAGAAAACCAACAAGCAGCTTCAGTCATCTTTCCCCTCAATATAGAATGGGTTGACTGTATTGAGCTGTTTTGTGTTTTCCCCTCCTGAGATGTCACTTCCTTGAAGAATTTCTACCAACATACAACCAATCCTTTCAAAGACAAGCATTCCCCCTTAAAATAAATTTTAATCTTTTTCTAAACCGAAACATCTGAAGGTGGAAAAAGCAATTTTTCTAAGCAGAAACATATTTCCCCATGTCCCCAAGAAGACTCTACAGTCTAATCAGATTTAGTCCAAATGCCACTTAATGACTACATGTTCCAACCCAGATAACAAGACATGCTGCTAACTTACCATGTGGTGACAAATGCCTCTTTATTCAAGTGTCCCCTCACTGGTGGTATTATTAGCAATGAAGAGAGTGACTTAGAGGCAGACTTTTTCAAAGGCTAAAGCAGAGCAGAGTAGATTTTCATCTGTTTTTCCCATGATCTGTAAAGTACTTCACTTAGATTATCATGATTTCCTAAAACTAAATAACATGTTTATTACAGAGATTTTTCTAAGTAGACGCCTAATGAATTTTTTTCACTCCACGAATATATTTAAATGATTCTAAAAGCTAAGCACAAAAAAGGGTTGAAAGAGATTGTGAATAAACTATACACTGCAGGAGGCAGCCCCAAGGCCCACCTGGCACAACACACTGCTCGCCGAATATCTGCTGAAACATGAATGACAAATTTGCCTTCAAGTTCATAATTCTTGAAGTGCCAGGCACCATTCTAGGCTCTGCTGCTATGGCAGAAAGCAGAAAAAACCTGTGCCCTGGGGACACTTACATTTTAGTGGGGGCAAGATGAGGTGAGGGAGACAACTAAAACTATATACAGTATAATTTAATGTGAGAAGCAGATGCTCTAAAGAAAAAGTAAGAGCAGTGTAACAAGGGAGAGAGAACTTTTCCAGATTAGGTGGCTTTACATTTGGAAGATCTTTCAGATGAGATTGAGATGTAAATGAAGTGAGGGAGCAAGTCTTGCAAACATTTTGGATGGAAGTGTTCTAAACAGAACTAATGTGTAGGCAACTGACAAATAACAATGTGCAACCAGTATAATGAGGTATGTGGCCAGGTTTGCTACCTGTCTACCAAGACTCCATTTCTTCTTCCTGGGCACCCAGTGAGACCACATGTCTCAACGACCCTTGCAGTTCGGGGTGGCCTTGTGACTTGTCTTTGCCAACAGAATGTGAGAAAAGTGGTACGTGTCACTTCTGAGGCCAGGCTTTCAGAAGCAGCGTATGGACTCCATGCTCTTTCTCCCCTTCCACACAAAGTAGGGCACAATGGGGTCAGCAGAGCCACATGAAGGGACTGGGTCTCTGCAGCCCTAAATGGAGAAGAGCCATCACTGACCAAGCATGCAACAAGGCACGAACAAAATGCTTTCACCGTTAGACTGAGATCCTCAAGGACAAGGATCGGGTCTCTTTCATCTTCATACCCCTAGAACCTGGCACAACTCCTGGCAAGTGGCTGGAACCCAGTATTAATTGAATAAATGCTACTGAAATAGTGAAAAAGCAATTAGTTCTGTTAAAAGGTAATTAAGAAATAGCAAGGGTTCAAATTAAGGACTTTTTAAGAACAGAGTAAGTGGCTTATATGGGACGATGGGGTGTCGGGGTGGATTCTTGGCAGAGGAAAGAATACGAACAAGAGAGGAAAAAGCACACGATACATTTGGGGGGGCGGGATGGAGTAGGGAGGAGACACCTCTACACATACGACCCGCCTTTACACAGTTAACAATCCTCCTCTGGCCTTCCAGAATTACAAGACTAGACTAAAAATCATTTCAGAGCATTTTCAAATGGCTTTTCCAAAAGCAGAAACAAACATGACTAATAGAACACCTGTAATGGCAGAGAGAGCTGCTGAGCTTCTACAGAAAGAGGCACTGCGTCAAATCAGTAGTTCCGAAATAAGGGTGATTCTGCTTCACTCCTAAGGGACATTTGACATTATCCAGAAGTATTTTTGGTTGTCACAACAGGGGGAAGAGAGAGGGAAGGGCTCCACTGTTATCTAATGGGTAGAGGCCAGGGATGCTGCTAAACATTCCACAATGCACAGGACAGTCCCTACCATAAAGAACTAGCTGGCTCAAATATCACTGATGTCAAAGTTGAAAAAACATGTGTTAAACTATAAGCTTCTTGGAGCCTGGGACCAATAAGTATTCCTTGACACTGAAAGGAACCAACGTTTTGTCACCCTGAAGCTGCCTTTTTTGAGATATTGATTTTAAGCTATTTATTAAGAAACAAAAGACTCAGGAAGAACCTTTGACCTTCCTCTGCTTTCCTGCCCAAGAGTCAGACAGAAAAACCTGCTTCAAGGAGGTCTTAGGATGTTCCCCACAGCCTAATATGAATTAAGTATGGTAAATAAGAATGTTCCAGGCAGGGGCCCGTTAGCTAGATACCACGCATCTCAGTGTTTGAGTCGCCCACCAAGAGTTTGCCTGCCATGTGTGTTCCACTCTTCCTCCGTTCTTCCTTTGTCCAAAATGTCATAAATACCCAATGTTGCCTCGCTGTCTTTGGAATTTTTATGTTTATGTGTATTTCCCATGTGAATGTATTAAAAATTTGATTTTCTTCTGCTAATCTGTCTATTAGATTATTAGCCCAGCTAAAACTTAGAAGGAGGGAAAGTACTTTTTTTAGCCTCAACCCAAAGCGGATGCTCAAAAATGTTTGATAAGACAAAATTAAATGGTAGGCAGTTATTGCACTATATTGAAGGAATGGGCAACAATTTCACTTATTTTTTTTCCTTCCTGCTATCACTGCTTTTCTTCTACGCTCCCAATTCAAATTACAAAAGAAGACAATAAAAAGTATTAGCTACCTAAATGATATATACAGTTTAAGTGCTTTTTGATAAAGCAAATTCTGTAATTTCTATCAAATTCTTGTAGAATATACATTTCTGCCCAAAATAAATCTCTGAAAATATATCTTCCTGTGTAAAATTCCATTATTTTCCAAGAGTCACATAATTATGAAAATAACGGTCTACTATAAAATACAGATAAAAATGCTTCTTGATCCTTGTTTTACATATTGAGAAATGCAATTCTGGCAGTTTAGATTAATAAAAAAATAATGAAATAAAAGTGAAAGCTAATTACAGGTGATATAAGTTAATCTCACTGGGTCCTTTTATCCCATTACTAATGACTGTTTCCCAGACCTGACCCCAGTAGCCATTCATTTTCTCAAAATTTAAATGAGAGTAAATAATGTTCACATGTTTTGTAACCTGACATCTGATTTAACTTCCGCAGTCTGCTTAGGTCCTGACATTAAAACCGACTGTGTTCCTAGGTTTTAAGGTTCTACGTTAATTTCCACTGTAACTAAATGAGAAAGAACAAAAGCTTTTTCTTTTAAAAACCCTAAACAATCATGTCGCTGCTCTTACTGGAAAGGGAGCCAGGATATCATTCCCAAACCAGCACCCCCAAGGAACGGAAGCCTTTTTGTCCCCCAGCATCAAGACAACGTCTCCCTCAAGCGTCAGATGCCCTGGGAGTGCTACACCCGCTGAATGGATTTTCATGGAACATAAATCACTTTCCCACTACCTGCCACTTACAAACCTGCTTCTCATGAACCTTGGACCCTGCACAATATGGCTTGTCATGTCTTTTGAGACAGCTAGGAACAAGGAGGCCGTTGGCATGAGTAGATAAAGGGCATTTTTCCTTCTGACACTTGGGGTTTTCTTCCTCTTTGTAAAGTGAAAAAAAATTTCTTTATTAAAAACAACAAAAACATCCAATTCCCACATGCCAATTAAATTTCAAAACTTATATACTTGCATGTTTCACATAACTATCGAGCATTTTAATAGGCTTTTAGAAACATATTTATCCAATCATTTCTTAATATATTTTCCATGCGGATCAAATCTCCTGCTATTTAGGGGATCTTAAAGGACCGAGGATACAGACACAGTAGACCTCACATTTACTGGTTAAAAAAATTTTCCCTTTATGGATTTCCTAAATTGACTTTATCTTTTTGAAATGGAATTGACAAGAACAACTAAAGATACTGTTGTCTATGTGACATCATTCATATCCATCTAAGTCCACTGCTCTGTATTAAATCCAGCCTGCTTTAAAGTAGGAAAGGTACATATACTTCCTTCAGACGCTGAAGTTGCCTGCTTTTTTGTAGCCCTTATCACAAGAAGCTGAGGACCCTAGGAGCTTTTTGAAAGTCACACAAATACCTCTGCCGAATAAATCACAGCTGCCAACGGTCAGCCTGGGCCCCTGTGTTCTCCCCTTTTCCACTGACCCGCAGCACACACCTCACCTGCGTGCCCGACTCAGAGATAAGCAGATGCTGCCTCAGTGAAGTGGTCGAATTACAAAAACACTTCTCCGTACGCCAAAGGCTCTCCAGACATGAAATCACGAAGCAATTCAACACAAGCTGGATAAAAAGCCAAGAGAGCAGTTTAGAAGCCGAAAAGAAACACAGGGAAGTCCTCTGGCTTTAGTGAGGAGGAAATAGGCAGAGAGCATCTTAGGTACATTTGGATGGGAAATGAGAGGACGGGGGGGCGGGGGGGGCAGTAGCTGTCCGCTGGGCCTATTTCAGGGCAGTGGTAAAACAGCGTCCCTTACTCTGGCTCCTGAGATTACGAGCGCTCATCCTCTGTGCTAACAACTCCAAACTCTTTCTAGGGTTGGGAGAAGTGATGCATAACTGAAGCAGAACAAGAGTTATGTATGCTGATTGTGCTAAAAAACAAAGCAAAAACCCAGCATTTTTCTGAAAGTGGCTGGAAATCAGTCTTTGACTTAGCATGTAAAAACCTTGGGGGGAAAAAGCATCAGTCTAAACAAGTCTCACAGGAAAAACACATCTATTAAAGAAAAGACCTTTGGGTCAGAAAAAGATAGCAACAGAAATATATGCTGATAACGTGGAGAATAATGCCAGAGGCGAGAGCCAGAACATGTGATTCCGATGTCAGGCCAGAGCCCAGCTGGAGCAGCCATGGGAAAGAAAGGTACCATACAGAGGAGAAGCCGAGGGCCAGCGCCGAGTGAAGTGGGTGACAAATTGGTGCTGAGGCACCACAAGCGACAGGCTTGTTTTCTCCGGCCCGAGGATGTAAGCTGTAAGAGGCTTTTACTCTGAAAGCCTGGATGCTGGGGAGGCAGGCAAGCGGCCTATATATACAGCTGAGCTTTACTCTGAGGTAGCAGGAGGCTGTCACTGCCAGCACAGCATATGCAAACAGAGATGCTGGCTTCTGGGACAGGTGGGTGCATGGTCCCGGGCAGAAACAGAGCACGTAGGACAAGAGCTTCCAAGTCCAACACAACACACCCTCCCGGGCCAACAAACGTGCCTTGGCCTGCAGAGGACGAATCGAACACTGTAGTCGATTGTTGCAGAAACAGCTGTGCTGCAGCCTACACAGCCAAGTGCAAAATGCCAGCACGATGTCTTCAAGAGGGTGCAGGCTCCTGAGCAGAGCAGACATAAAGCTGCCCTCAGGGTCCTGTTGGCCAGTTCTTGCGAAGGGGCACTCAGTAATGACTGTATAGTTGGCTTAAGTCTCCTCCTCTCGCCCTCCAGATGAAAGTCCGTAAATTAGAACTGACCGGGGGCTTGGTAACCTGCTAGGCCTGGGAGGATGCAGACGGATGAAATACTCTCCCTGCCCTCAGAGGACGTACACTCATCTAGGCCAGATGGTTTCTTCCAAACTGTGGGTAGTCTTTGATAGTGGGTAGTCAAAATCAATTACATGAGTCAAAATCAGCACTGTTCTTAACACACACACACACACACACACACACACACACACACACACACAGATAACGTTCTTGTGGAACTTCTGATTCAAACGTGTGTGTTTACCACTACTAAGTCAAAGTCATGACATTAAAATATATTCTTTATTGTGGCCCAAATGAAAAATAAGTTTGAAAGTAGTTGATCTATTGAGGAAGATAGGAACAGCCATTTACAAAGAACTTTTACACACACATTTTATGGAACCATCCAGAAATCCCATGAGGCAACTGTTATTATTAGGCCTCAGAGAGGTTAACTGACTTGTTTAAAGCAGCAGAGCAGAGCCTGGATGTAATCCCAGATGGGTCTGACTCCAGGACGTCCTCAAATACCACAGGAGTTCAGGGATAACGGTGAGCAAAGAGGGCTGGAGAGGAGAGAGTACAATCTGACAGAAGCTTGGGAAGGTGGGTAGCTCTTGGCTGGAACAGAGGGGCAGAAATGAAGAAAGGAGCTGGGCTAGTTTGGGAGTGAGTCAGAAGTCCAGCCTCATGAAGCAGAGGGCACTGAAGTTCAGAGCAGATTAAATGAGTTGGACAACTCAGGCCGCCCCTATCAGTCCTGGGACCTTGGAACAAAAACTAACCTCTTTGAGGTTTACTTTTCCCATATGTAAAATGGGGATAAAAATAGTACCAACTTCAACGAATAAGTGAAGTAATTATGTAAAGTGCTTCTGTTCAATATACAATAGCTTAAAAAAAAAAAAAAAGCCGCCTCACCCACGCAGGATCCTGTACCAATAAATAAACAAACATATATCATGTTATTTGGCCCTGACAATTATCCTATGAGACAGACAAGGCAAATTTTTAGACCTCGGGAAACTCCAGCAGAGACACAGAATGACAAGCTGGGATTTCTGTTCTAGGCCACTTACTCAACTGGGAGAAAAGCAGAAAATAAGGCTGATGGCTCAAGGAGGCTGACAGAGGACCTCAAAGCTAGGCAGAAAAATTAAGAGTCGGGGAGTATAAAAGGTTTTTGAGAGAAAGCTATGGGGGGACAGGGTACAGGGAAGGGAAGGTGGTGTTAGGTAATAGTAAAGCTCTGAAATTAGGAAAATAATACTGCTCTCAGAGCTAAATTATAAAAGTCAAGACATGCAAAGGCATTGTAGAGAAAACAGCTCCACGACCTAGAAAATAGCATTAAATCTAGAAGTAAGAATGTCAATCAGAAGGGGCCTGGGCAGACCTGAAAGTGGAGGAATGTAGAGATTTAAAGAGCCAGCACGGCCTCGGCGCTCTGACCAACAGGGAGAGAGAGCCAGAGGCAACACCCTTAGTCCTTGGAGGGTTCAGGACCTACTGGCAAAGTCAGCCCACAGTGGAGCAGAAGCAGGCAGCTAAAGCCAACTGCCTTTGGGTATTCCCACTGGCAAGCCTCCTGACCACTGAATGGATGCCTGAGACTTACCCTGATGCCGTTTGACACTTACCTTGTTTTTATTCCATACTGGCCAACGAAGCATCTGATTATGATCTGGCTTCCCACACAGGCCTGGCTACAGGAAGAGAATGTGTACCGGTTGTTCTCACATTACAATCCCAGGCCATGAAATGGAAAATAGAAACAG
Source organism: Pteropus vampyrus (assembly GCF_000151845.1). Lineage (NCBI taxonomy): Eukaryota > Metazoa > Chordata > Mammalia > Chiroptera > Pteropodidae > Pteropus > Pteropus vampyrus. The sequence continues at coordinate 450,250 of NW_011888806.1, read as the reverse complement.
TTCTACTCTCACACCGTCAGTAAGCTGGCAATCTGGTATTATATATCTACTTCCTGAACTGGAATGACATGATAGAGAAATGAATTCTTGTTATGCTCATCAAATCTGTTTCTGAGCCTACAGAGCTAAGGGTCATCAGGGGACCAAGGATGTCCACTGCAATAGGCTGCTCTGCAAAACTTCCTGGGAAAACCCACTGACCATCTATCTATAGGAGTGACCTAATGGAGGGATGCTGGAGGCAGCCCACTCTGGCTGCGGCAGGGCACAGGGAGGATTGTTGGGGGAGGTGTGCAAAGGGGCCTCATGTCAGCAAGGCTGGCCTGCAAGCCACGAATGATAGGTAACCAAAAGTGTAAACTAGAATAGAGGTAATAGGAATGGCGGCGGAGGAGGAGGGAAATATAAGAGAACTTAAGGTGGCAAAATAGGTGCAAAGATAACTAAGGTTTTCAACTTCAGAGACTCAGAGTGGGTCCTTCACCTCTAAAACACAGAGAGAAGGTTTGCTGAACCTGGATTTGGCTTGAGATGTTCATCTGAGTTGGCGTTATAGTAGCTATGTCCAATCCGATGACTGGTTAGGACCATAAAACTTCGTTATGTTGCTGGTCATTCTTTTCATTCCACAAAGATTCACTGAGTGTCTACAATATGTCAGATCCCTTCCTTCAAAGAGCTTACAGTCTAGTGCTGTTGACAGGTTAATTTACTATTTTAGTAAACATAGATGCTCTGAGGAGGGTATGCACAGAGTACAATGTGAACAACTAAATTAATGCACACCATGGACTTTTCGGCCAAAAGAGAGAAATCATGTTTAAAGAGAAGAATCAAGGTTATTTTTTCACTTTCTTGAATTTCTGGAATTCATGGAAACGTTGATTTTAAAATCAAAAACATCAAATCATATCTAATTTTACTTTCTTTCATACCGTAAGTGGTGAAAAAGAAATAGGAAGAAGACTGGAAAATATAATTTTAGCTGAGAGTTTGCAGCAACATGTGTAGAAAACCTCCAATAATAAAATAAAGGTAGATGCCATCTGTGACAGATCATGAAAAGGCAAAAACCTAACATTCAGACCAAAAACCATACCCATAAGGCACTGCCTATGTAAAGACCACACACTCATCCAGTTTCATCATCTGGCACAAGACTCCCAACTGCAATTCATAGTAACAATTTTCCATTCACTAAAAATTTAAGAGATCATGAAATCTCAGCATTGATAAAAATTTAAGAGATCATGAAATTTCAGCATAGAAAGCAAGACAATTCCAGGATATCATCTTGCAACCCAATGGACTTTTCCAAAAAGTAATAATGTCAAGGGTATAAATCAAAGAAAATATTCTAGAGCCACTGTAATTTGGAAATTTTGAAAAGACATAGAATCTTCCTCAATCACCATGACAGGGTCAACAGAGGTACATAGGAAAATACAGAGCTAAAATCATTGAATGAGACATTAAAAAAAAAAAATTGCAGAAACAGATATCAAAAAGCAGAAATAGAAAGTTTAGTTAGAGCTCATACCTCCTGTATACATTTTTTCTCCCTCATCCTCACCCTCCACTCCAGCCTTAGTATAATGTTCTAGCTATATATGCAAGAGAATAAGACTGGAAGATTTGGGAACAAATATTTCCATTACACATTCTATTGAATATGCCTTCAAAACTGCTTTGTCCTTGTTAGATTGCTCTTATTGACATGCATTTATTGGTTGTTCCACTGCCCAACATTGCAGAACATTATAAGAAGCTGCCCTAAAAATCTGTTATTGTATTTACTGTGAGGACTCTGCTAAAGCTCTTTCCACTTTATCACACAGTATCCATTTCACCAGGCCCTATGACTTCTCTAAGCAGTATCACGTATTTTGTAACATGAGATTGATCCTGTGTCCCTTTTTGCACTGGCTAATAGGAAGCTCAGAAAACATTTGCAGCTTATTTTCATTAAGTTCACGGCCCACTAGTGGAAAAGCATTACTTTTATCCCTTATTTTCCCTTTACACATTATAATTTACTGAAAAACAATAAAACCAAAAAAAGTAATAGTTAACATTAACAGCAAATATTTATTCAGTGCTTATTAGATATTTTAATATCACAGCCCATCCTCATACCCCCTATCTTATATTATGACTCCTTAAACACTAAATATTTTAATACATACTGAATTTTATAAATTTAAATTTATTAAGTTTTGCTTCTGGAAAAGTTAGGGTATGAAGAGATGGGCAGATGGAGGAGTGAGCAGATGTGTGGAAAACTAGATCGATATCTCACATTTCTTGTGAGATATTTTCAACTAAATATTTTCAACCAAATAATGGAGAAAGGGCACTAATGATGGCAAATGGCTGGAGACACACTAGGTGGGACTTGGTCCCTCATGGGCTGCAGTCTAGAGACCCCACGTGAACAGCAGCTTTAGCTATGATCTGTGATAAAGAACAAAGCAAAACAAATATTGCTCCCCTGTAGCAGAAAGGCTACGAGCCACTGCAGCATCTTACTTGCACCTCTAATCTGCCTTATTTACGGGGCACATATAAATCCTGACTGCAAATTTCACCCCTTTTCAGGGTCAGAGCGGGGAAAAAGTATATGAAAAGACACAATGCAAGGTCTGAACCAGCTCGGAGCCAGGGCAGCTGATGCAAAGCAAGGGACATAAGCAGGGAGAAGGGCTTGAGGAAGCACCCAGCTGTCCCCTTGGTAGTCACTCACCCTTGCCAGGTCAGTGCTCTTTCATTTCACCACTCATTTCTTCCTCTCTACTCTTTCTATCCCACCCCATACCTGTTTAAGTCCAGAAGCCACCTCTCACAGAACCAGGCAAAACTAGCTCGTGTGCAATGACTGCCCTGGTGACACCTGACAACCAGTACTTTGAGAAGGTCCAAGAATTGTGGACATAATGATGAACCTCCCAAACTTCCACTATTAAGGAAGTGACAGGCCAGTGTGGGAGACAGACATGACAGGCATTAATAATACAGTGAGCTGAACACTAGGACTGTAAGCATGGGAGCATGAGGGGGGCCATCTGACCGGTGCACAAACAAGACAGAACGAAGCCTACATTGCAGCTCAGCTGCGAAGAATAAAGGAGTTTTAATTAATCGATTAATTATATCTGCAAATATCAAAATGCTGCTGTGCGCCAGCACTATTCCATCAGCCAAGATCACATCAGAGACCCCTGCCCCCATGAACCTTATTTTTGGGGAAGGAGAGGCAAAATTTAAGGAAAAAAAATAATCAGGTGATTGAAAAGTGTGGTGAAGGACACTGAAAGTCAGGGAGAGAGAATGCCAGGAAGGGGAGCAATCTTATAAAGCTGAGATGGGTGAAAAGGAACCATGAACCCTCTTAAAAACAATAAAACCAAGAAAGGAACGTGCCCTCCAGGTGGAGGGGAGAGTGTGAAAGCTCTGAGGTGGAAGCCTGGCTGGCATGTCCGTCTCACCGTCTTACTTATGTTCCAGATATCATGTTTTCAGAGGACAACGAAGACTTCAGAAAGAGCTTCATTCAAGGGGGTTGAAAGAGAAATGCTGATGTTTAATGGGGAACACCCTCAGCTCTGCAGAAAGTTAGCTGTCCGAAATAATGCCCTCATAGCATAAGCTGCCTCTTTTAATTTCTTCTCTTTTCTTTTAGCCACTAAAATGAATATGGAGATGAAAAGTTATAAATAGACTTCTCTCAGGCAGCACCTTTTCCCCATTCACCTGGAACATGTTTACCTAGTGTGACAATAAACAGTCCAGATTGTCTAACTCCTGTGAAAGAGCCATGTCACAATCACAGTGATTTGTTTAAAGAATCTTGCCCACTGCATAATTAGCCTACAGGTCACCATCTGTCTCTAAGTCATAAAACTAACCATATGTTGTTTTCAACGACTGCTGAACTAAAGTAACATACTCTTCTCCCCCAGAGAAAAATGCTACAAATCCATTTTCCTCCGGTAGAGGGGCTGTACACTTACCTCTCCATTACCACCACATTTTTTATTTTAAAAATTTTAATTTTGTTCTGTTCATGCTTTGTCCATGACTACCAACCCAAACAACCGTTACAATTTCTAGAGATTTCTGCAAAGTCTCTCCCAGGTGACACTGGGTAGACAGGCTTACAGCCCCAGAATTTTCGTTCTCTTCTGTGGTTAAACCTGGTGACAGGAAGAGAAATGCACATAAGCAAAGCTATCTTATAAAGGAGTCTTCCTGCCTAATGTCTACTGCATTTTAAAACTCCAAGTCATCAAATTTCAACTTTTCAATCACAGTAACTCTTCTCTAAAGTGGCCAACAACTACAAATGAATTAAAATCATTTGAAACAAAAACTGTTATCTGATGCTATTTGGATTTATGAAGGCAAGAATTCTCAAACTGTTGAATCCAGTTCTTTCTCCTCGTATCACCCACCAACGACTAAACAATCTTAATAAGAAGCAGCGGTACAAAATGTTCTGGATTTTAATTTGGTTTAGTTGCTTTTTAAGCAAAATATGAATACAAATTATCCCAAAAATGTGCCTACGGTTTAAAATTACATGGCAGGGAACACTCTAGCATTTAGATAACTCAAGGTTAGACTCTCATGGTAGAAGTGGGTCATTAATACTGCTAAGATCCAGAGAAACCCGTCCTCCATCAACCAACTTCCTTGGGTCTACAGAGTCAAACATAAATTATATTTACGAAACTGGCCACAATTTCGTCATTAAAAAAAAAAAAAAAAGCCAAGAGTTTCCTACAAGGCTAATGATTCCACTTGGCCTGGGAAAGTACTTTCTGAACTGAATAGTGCAGAGAGAGACTTTAACTCTGTAGATCTCTTCTTGACTCAATTCTTAAGTTAATCCTTCTCATCAAAATAATGGACCTCTCAAACCTTTAAAGGTTTGCTACATGATATTTCACCTTCTTACTGAAGTTGAGCTGTGTTTCTTTACTTTTTTCTAAACTTACCAGCTGGTAATGATGGGCAGGGTTCCTCCTCACAGATCAGAGATTTTGTTAAGGGCTATTTTCCCTTCTGCACCAAGATCATTTACCTTACATGCATGTAATGTAAGACTAACTCTTATGAGATTTTTTTTTAAGTTATCCCTCAGAGATCTTGAACATTCTCCAGAGAACTCTTTTACTTAAGGTATTTCAGGACAAGGTCTTATAATAAATATATCCAGTCTAACAGGGGCTCGTTAATCATTAGCACAAGTTGTGGTGGTTCACCAAGTGCCCTATCACGATTTCTCTCCCTCCCCTCATGGCAGTGTCCTAGTGAAGTCACAATTAAAAGAAACAGTAGTGTGATCTAAGGACAAGAGACAGAGGTGGCTTCCAGTGCTGGCTCAGACTCATACCTTGTTTTAGGCCCTGGTTTCATCTTTTTTAAAATGAGAATGTCACCTCCTTAACCAGGGTAATCACTGGAATAGTATGCGAAAGCATGAAGGGTGCTCTCAGCAAGTGGCCTGATGCCCTAGGGACACACAATAATGATAACATCATTGAAGAGGTAGAGATTGATCTGTCCAAAAAAGCCCACTTTTTGTAATCCAGCCAAAATGGTCTTTGCCCACTTTCCAATGCATTAAAATTCATCTTAAAAAAAGAAAAAAGAAAAAGAAAAAGAAAAGAATATCATGAAGATTAAGAGTTAGCTGAGTGAAGAGGATGGTAGCCAGAATGTTCTAGAATAAAAGCGCAGGGAGTGCAGGAGTTGAGAAGCGTGAGCAGAGCAGACACTGGAGCGCTGAGTACTGAGTACTGAGTGGAGATGGACAAATTGGGAGCCACAGTGCTGTAGAGCTTACAAAGCCCCTTTTCAAAGACTATCTAGTGAAACAGGGAAAAGCTTACTATGCAGTAACAAACTGGAAAAAAAAAAAGTACAAACTAAATATGAAAAGAAGTGGGTACATGTATATAAATATTTGGAAGATAAAAATACAGAAAATTATTTTTGAATATATAGATCAGCAGGGATAATCACTACACATACCCACACACTCTCTCATATTTATATACACGTTTTCTAAATGTGGGAAATGATTTGAACACACACCATATCTATAATGAAGGTGGAGTGAGTTCGTTTTCAAAGAAAGAGCCCATACTGTCAGTCTCCTTCCCAAGGTGAGGACAGAAATGCTAACCTTTCAGATCTGAGCTCTTCGATATACTTATTACCTGAGAGGTTTGTAAACTCCCAAGTCAACACTTCCCCGGCTCCTTCTACTTCCTGGGAGTCTGTGATTACTCACTGGGTGATTATGCCAGTTGGAGCCACTGGGGTTTATCCATGGGTTTCTTCAGACTGAGGAGAAGAAGGATCAGGAATAATATCCAAACTCTTTTACATATCTCAATTAATGAAAAATTCTTCTTTCGGTTTAATATTTTTCTAAATAATCAGCACTTTACACAATATTCACACAATATTCTGGAAACGTCTTCTCTGTCATTGAAAACTATGATACCCTGAATATTGTATCCAATGCCAGCCCCATCCATCTGCCCTGAAAGAGAAAAAGGTTACTTCCTTTCTCCGTCTCTGAAGACCTAGTTACTCCCTTGCCTTCTGGACAGTCACATTATTTAAATGAGGATTTTTTAAAAAATCAAACAGTATTAATTTTTCTTTCTCCCTCAATTTATGTGCACACATCCACTTTTCCAGTTATTAAAACTTCAAATTCTACAATCAACTAAGCAATCAACCTATAATGCTACAAAGGTTCAAGTTGTATTGTCAAGTCTATAATATCCACAAATTTACTGTTTTTTAAAAAAGGAAAACAGAAATAACAGTTGCACATCAACTGAATTAGATTATCTGAATAACTGGTTATCATTGATCATCTAGACATTTTGAATCAAAAAATGTCATGACTAATTATTTCTTCCTAGCATAAGTTTAGCTATTGCTTAAGTTTCCTATAATTGTTTTATATTCTGCTTTAAAATAACCAAAATCTAAAACTCAATTTAAAAAAATTCTTCATCCTCTTTTTCACATTAACACAGAAGAGAGAAGAGGCCCATTCCCACTTATCGACCATAATGCTCACATATTACATGTGTTGTAAAATATCTGGAACTTCTTATCCAAAAGTTACTGATATACTCAATTTAAAATGTTTACTGCCCTTAAAATTTTCCAAGAGACTTGCCAACCATAATCCTTAATTATTTCCACCCTCTCCCCGAAACTTCAAGTCCCCTCATCATGTGGCTTCTCCCAGCCCAAAGGTCTTTGCTGGTATAAAATACACACTTTCTCCTCATAGGATTGCTCCGAAATTGACCTCCAATACATTATGTAACCACGATCTACCATTACATAAGTGATAGGATTTGCCTAAACCTTTCTTAATCTGTGTTATGGTGTCAGGGTCTATTGCTCTGTACTATACACACTTGGTGCTGTTTCATCACATCTGACAAAGGTGTTAAAATGACAGCAAAAATGAGGATGCACCAAGGAAAATGTGACCACAGGAGAAATAAAAGAAGCAATGTCATTGGCCTTCCAGAACTCGACTGCTTCAACATGAATCCAGTTCTACTATTTACTGACTATATCAACTTTGAGTGACTTCACCACTTTGAGAATCAGTTCTCACAGCTAAACATGGAGATACTCATAGTGCTAAATCTTGGGGTGTCTGTGATGATTAAAAAAATAAGAAACAAAAAACAAAATAACCAAAGAAGAAAACTAGGTGAAGCCCTCAGTACAATTGCTGGCTCGTGGTAAACAACAAATATTAGGTATTGTCAGAGACCTGTTTACCAATTCAGGAACTAAGAATGCCCTGAGAGATTCAAGATCATTAATTAAACTTTTTCAAGGAGCTGGCCGCATTGCATCAGATCACAAGATTCAACACACATCCTGTTTTTTGGCACTTATTAATTCTGGAGAGTTAATTAGAAAATGAAATTTATTTTAGGTAAGAAATGCAAACAACTATGCAGAGTTAATCAATTATGCAAAGCTGCGTGTGCAGTCCTGAGTCTCCCTGAACCTCCCCCTGAGACAAGAACTTAGAAAACGAGCTGGAAATGCTGGAAACGCCATCACCTTTATTCCTGCAGAGCCAACCCACCTGCGAAGGAAGTTCATATAGTCTCCCCAAATGCTTACACTAGAAAGAAAATAATCCTGGAATTATATTCAGCTTATCTAGTCAAAAATTAGTTCCCCTCTTAGCTTTTACCCCAATAATAACCCCTGGGCTTTTTTCTCTTTCTTTCCGCCAGTATTTATTAGCATCTATTATATGCCAAACCCTATGCTCGGCTTTGAGGATCAGATGCAAACAAAAGTCACAGTCCCCTCCGCTTTTGAAAGCTCAGAAGAGTCTCTACTTTAGAAAATCCACGTCCACTGGATCCGAGTTTTTTTAAATTGACTGCAGAGTAACGTGACGTTATGGGGAACAGACAAGACTGCTGAGCTGTAGAATGAAACAAGCACGGACACAGGGGTCCTCACTGGACACTGCATCCAGGAGTCAACAGAACTATACATCCGCCGCTACCCAAACACCCGTCCTCAGTCCTCCCTGCGAGTAAGGGGATGTTCCCTTTGTTATGGACCCATTCTACTAAGGAAGAAATCGTGAATGCTTCTGCTACCGTTCTCTCAGGTGGGCAGTGCCACCTCCTTCCTTCCAGATCCAAGCTCTCACCTCTGCCCGCAGTCCTCCTCCAAACACCTCAGGAATTCTGTCCTCTAACCTGAGTATGGCACTTCCTTAAAGCACATCTTCCCCCCACGCGTACCAGCTGAAAGCTTCTAGAGGGTAAGGATGGGCTATTTTCAACCTGTGTATGCCCCACAACTTAGATCACACTCTCCCGTGTGCTTTAATACATAGATAACCCCAGTGTGGTGACAAATGTCAAGGAAACAAGGAGACACGTGCTGAGTGGAGTGAGGCGGGAGCGGCTTTCTTCCACATAAAGCTGCTGAAGCAGAACAGCTGCCAGCCCAGGTCTCCAGATAGGACCACTGACAAACCGCCATCTACAGTACCATCCACGATGGTGCTGCACTTCCAGGAAGCCCAAGCCAGCCCTGGTCCCTCCACGCTCCTGGCTCCATCCTGGCATTCTCCAGCATCTTCACACGTGTTCCTCTTCCTGTGTCAGAACCAACAAAAACTCAGAGGAGGAAAATAAATTCTCACCCTCCATAAACCTGTGCCCACGGGCAACACTCCACACATGAACCAGGAACAAGTTAAATCTCTGAAGCCCTGAACCAACGAATAACCCGAGAAAGAGTTAACACCATGCCATGCAACTATGCAGAGATGATTCGTGGGTCTGCGGAGCGCTGAGTAAATGAATGTTTAACCAAAGGCCAGAGACCCATTTTCTGTTAAATTCCATTATTTTTTAACCACGTCTTTGAAATAACATTACTAGTTTTCCCACTAAAATTGTAAGAGAACCAAGAGGACAAGAAAGTTGCATTAGAAGAATGTACTTCGATATTAAGGCTTTTACACTCAGCTATTGCTTTTCATTACGAATCTTGCTTTTCAAGAGTTTCTCTAATCCTCACTACTGTATGCAGCATCAGGGTGGCATTCAGGTTTACCATGGAAGTCAAAAGTCCCCAGGTTATGTTTATTCAAGTCAGATCTTCATAAACAATGTGAAAAACAGATATTT
>NW_011888806.1:423432-438987 GCF_000151845.1 Pteropus vampyrus | reverse complement strand
CTGAGAGGCCCACCATGCTCTGACAAAAAACCAAATACTTGTTTGGGGGAACTCTTCCAGATTTGGCTTTCATTTTCTAAGGTTTCTATAGAATAAATGATGACCAAAAAGATAATTTCATAACAAAAACATGTAAATTACAGAAACAAGGAAGCCATCCTGGGAATATAACAAAGCCTGAATTGAGGACCAGTGGCTTGGATGGAACATCCTTCTTGCCGACCATCTCAGAACACCGTCATCTCTAACACATTTTACCTGTATGATCCAGTTGATTATCACTAGCAGATGTAAAAATGGATCGTTAGAGTCAAGAAAACTAAAAGTCACTCTCAGGAAATCCGATGCTTCAGCACTTTCTAGACAGCCCTGTCTTCCAGGCAACTCAGCTCTTGTCTCCTTGTTCTGTTATCTCAGTCATTACTGCTAATCCCTCTGTAGGGTATTAATTACTCTGTCACAATTACACTACTCCACAAACAAGGACAACACAAAGTCCAAAATGGATTACCTTTGCATTTATTATATTAACTACTTAATATACTGTAATTGCATCATTAGTGCATATTTTGCTGCACATTAAAAAGAAAAAGGTTAATTCTTTCCCTATGTCTTTAGCTCCACTGACTTCGATTTTTTTTTTTTTAAAAAAAGCACTAGAGATATTTCAAAGGAACCTGTGTGGTCAGTAATTTGCCTATAAATGTGATTTTTGTCTATGAGATCCACTGCATGAAACTGAAATATACTATTTTTCACAAGACTGACTCATTTGGGGCCCAGTAGGAAAAAACTCAGGTGCTGACCAGGATGTCTAGCCCTGAGTGACTACCACTAGTAGTGCTGTCTAGGACCAAATTCATGCAAACACGAAAGGAAAATAAATGCACAATACATATGCCCTAATAAAGAAGATGAGATGGAAAAGCATGCTGAAGAGATCTGCTTTTAGTTTTGATAGCAAGTGAAGACAGGCATTCACCACACAATGACACCGATCTGAACAGAAGCCTCATCAAGAATCTCACCGTGATCTCAACACTAAGAATCACAAATCTTGTGGCAAACAATTCTACAGAATAATTTTTGAGGAGTTCCTCAAGCTCCTTGTAAAAGGGAGTCCAAAATATCTTTCCACTCACTTGTTTTCCGCATCACTAAAGTTTAAATATGAATTCACGCTAGGTTCTTTATTAGTGCCTCCCACTATATCGTAATCATGTGCCCCCTCATTAAACTGCCAGCCCTCTGCAGGCAGGGCTTAGGTTGGCTTTATTGTATCAAAGGACTAAATGAAGAAGAGTGTGCATGATAGCATGGTACCCACCAAAGATGAAAAATCACTACTGTTAGTTGTGAATTCCTTATGTGAGATGAAAGCAAAACACATTCCTTGGTGCCGCACAAAAAGAGGGGCACCCGATCTCCTTACGCCTAGAACAGAAAATGTTGTCTTTACCTAAAAATTACCATCTCCTATTCCCACCGTCTTCACCTTAACCCAAATTCAATTTGTCTACTGAAATAATTAAGGCAAAGTAGACTGGGAGTCAGCTATGTATGTGATTCTTTCCATTTCTACTTCATTTTACCAGTTTGGTCCTAGATTCTCTCTTTTACTCTTGCCTCATCAGTACAATTTCTCTTCATTTCGTTTCCCTGTTAGGGCCCACAGAGATCCCATTTTAATGATTAAAAGAAAGAAGAAAATTAGCCCCATGGTCCTGACAAACTTTCAACTTGTTAAAAAAGGAGGGAGTGCTGTGTGAAGGCCAGAGCTGGTGGGCTGGGCAGCGGAGAACCCCGATGACGTGCCTGCTCCATCACGCAGCCACAGGGCCTTGTCCACGCTGCGGGTCCTCACAGCATCAGTCCTCATCGGCAATATGGGAATCTGTAAATAGATCACCCTCACGAGGCTGTTAAGAAGGATAAGTGAGAAAATATATAAAGCGCCCAGTCGGGAGTCTGGATCATGGCAGGTGTCGCAGTAAATTGCACCTGCTATCGCTATTACTCGTTGCTTCACCACTGCCTCTTCCCATCCGACCGCCATGGGACAGTCAGTAGGTCTCTGAGGTAGTATCTGTATACCTATACAGACTCTGAAACTCTACTACACTTGGCCCCAACATCCTTCTTGCCCCCATCCCCACCTTCGAATCTCAAATAACCCCCTGAGCCAAAGGCCATTAGACCCCACGATACCCTCTGGTACCTGAGCTTGTTTTGAGAAAAATGAGAGGTGAGACCTTACAGAGACCTTATGAATTATTCTTAGGATAATAAGGACACTTGAACTACTGCCATCTTACAAAAAAGTTATTCAATCCTTCACATTAAATGTAAGCAGTCAAAATACCCATCTCTTTTTATTGAAAATTTTCCAGTTACTGAACAAGCACATATGTCTAAGTATTACTGAGGCCAGAGATTGTGTATAACACTCAACTCTGCTTCCAAAGCACCTTCATAGTGTGCAGCACTTAATACAAGTTCAATAACTACTGAATGAACAAATAACCAGCAGGTAAGGAAATATATTTAGAAATGAGGAGAGAATACACAAAAGATATACACAGTTCCTATTTTTATCTGCATACCTGCCAATTCAAAATCATGACCAGAATCCTATTCTGTACTGAAAAAACTATTTCCTTGCAAAAAGTCTCTTTATAAAGATTCTGTGATCACCTCGGGCTAACTTTTCCCTGTTCCAAGTTTTCAAGGAGAACCTAAAGGACGTTTTGTCTCCTCATCCTACAGGTCTATCACCACTGCAAAGCATGGTAAATGAGATGTCAGGAAAGATGGCATTACCAAGAAAATCAAATGGGCCCTGAATGGCAAGGCACATTTTTGACAGTTTATCCTCAGAGCATCCACAGTTCCAGATGGGATCTAATTCCTTCTATTAACAACAAATACTAATGAGAGGAGATTCAAACTTTCGGGACACACTGCCTCCTCCTTCCACGGTTTCCCAAGCAAGCTGACTGGTGGTTGGCTTCAAGAGACCAGCGTTCTTCTCACACTTGCTTCACCCAACTTTATCTCCGACAGAACTTGGAGCAAGTGATTTATTTAGGTCAGGACTGATATTGAAAGAGCACTAAACCTGGAGTCAAGAAATCTGGCTTTTCATCCAGACTCTGCCCCAAACAGGTGGATGCTTTGGGCAATCTATTTCACCTCTCTGGGCACCAACACCCTCAGCTGTGAGCTACGACGCCACCGAAGACCGTGAGAGTTCCTTGCTGCACCACATGAGGGCTACACATTCAGCTTGGAAGATGGGCCAATTTTGCTCTCTGGCTGCTCATTAAATTCTATTATTAAGTCTTGCTTCTCAGTCTCCTGGAAAAGTTGGCCTGAGAAAATAAGACACCGCAAAACGATCTTGGAAGGACCAGTGCTAATAAACACAGCGGTGAGAGTCGAGACTCCCTCATGTAGGCTTGGAATCCAGCTGCCAACTGGTAGCTGATCCTTCCAATGCCAGCACTGCCGGATGCACCTAGGGAGTTCTTTAAAAGCAGTCCCAAGGCATATGTCAGGCATAGGTAAAACCACTTCCAATGAATTGGAAAGGAAAAGAAGTATTCTGGAAATATTACCAGGAGAATAAATCTCTCACTTTTTCTCCTTCCTCTCCCTGTTCTGCTAACCACTGAAGACATTTTGGAAAAATCCAACCTTTCTCCATTAACTGCCTTCTCAGTGTGAAAAAAATCATACCACAGATTTGCAGCAGGCCTCATGTAATTTCTGAGCCAGGACATCGTCTCCAAGGTAACAAGGAGAAAAAAGCACAGATAGGTCTAGCACATTTAACATGTAGATGAACTAGGTCACCCAGTAGTATTTCACTAATAGGCAAGAAGATAGATTAAAGCCTTCTACTCTTTCCTCTTCATTTATACTAGGAAGAATTGATTTGGGGCCTTTACAACAGACATAATGATTCTTCTCTGGCAACGTGGTTTCCAAAATACAAAACTCCAAAGAGAGTTTGCTACAGTTAATCAAGCGAAAAGCAGCTTCTGTTGAGAAAGTCCAAATGGAGAAAGGAAAGAGGGTCCTGGCACACTGAGTCAAATTCTAGACACTTGTTTTTGCAGCTCCCTGACAGACAACAAACAATGGCACAGCACATGCACCCCTGCCAACACCTCACACGACCAGCGGCTAGACGCCCCATTCTGTTCTTCCCACCAAGCCAGGGGCCTGCACAAGACTCATGATCCCCTAGTTGGAGGAGTGGCTCTGGCTTCCAAGCAGGAAAGGGAGCCAAGGGGGTGGTGCTCTGCCCGCCCCTGGACAAAGGCAGGGGACCAAATGCGCTAGCAGCTGGGAGGCAGACGTGGCCAGAAGCCAAGGCTGAGGGCCCGAGGGAGGGCAGTTTTTCCTTTGACCGATCTCCAATGGCCAGCATGCGGCCCTGCCACCACACATGCCAGTGGCTGCTCCCCCGTCTTCCTCAAGAAGAATGAAAGAAGCCAAAGAAAGTGGGGAGTCAGGGTGGGGGATGAGTGAATTCAGAATCCCGCAGTAACCAAAACAAAGAGACCCTCTGGAGGGACGGGGCAGAGATGACGTAGAAACACCTGTGTGGACCAGCGGTCTAATCAGGTAGAGGGCCCACTTGGCACAGGCAAGGAGAGGTTCTCACTACAGAACCCTGGAGCAGCGAGTCACCGTGATTTCTAGTGTTCCTAGTTGCAAACAAAGACCCTTTGTGTTTTCTCAGGCAGCCATGCTGCCATTTGTCTCACACCTTCCAAAGTGGCCTAATTATTAGTCCCTTCCTTGGCTGTCTGCCTTTTTCTCAGCGCCATGGAGAGTAACCATACATTTCAGTACTCTAGAGGTGGTGGGCAGGGGTCGGGGAGACACAAGCAAGTCGGGAACAGGGCCTCCTTCCATCTGGTCCTCAGCAAAGCCCGGCACACATGCCATCTCCATAAAGACCAGGGTGCTTGGACACAGGTCCACGAGGCCCAGACATTTCTAAGTTTTCTAATAATACTCGGCCCCTCTGCCATTTCCCTGTAGGCGTGCTACACTTCCCCACCCTGTCCTTCTGAGTTTTTAAGGGAGACCCACCCTCCCACCCAGCACAGGCCTGCATTGTCTATTATTCTGCAAACAGGAAAGTCTGTGTCCTACTTTTAAGAGTCCTTTCATTTTCCCGTTTTGGAGAAGTGGTTGTGTCTCAGAAAGTTAAAAAGGAATTAACTTCATGATGGCCTGCAAGATGAAAAACTGAAAAGGCATTAGGCTTCCAAGACATCGTCGAGTCTTTCAAAATGAGCCGACTGTGCCAATGTCCCACGAATGGGACGACTGGTAACGGAGACCACAGAGGATCACAGAAATCTGTTTCTACCATATGCCTCGCCGAGCAAAGAAAGGGCAGTGCTGGGTGTTTTTAATTTTTTTTAAGTTAACAACCCTTTTCTGTGCCTCAGTCTGTCACTTCTGAGAAAGGAATTTTAAAATTACACTGCCTATTTTTTAAAGAATCTCTTCTATTTTCACTCATTATCTGTAAAAATCTTCCAATGTTCCCATTATTTCCAATGCTTGACAATAAAGGGCAAAGATAATAAGATTAAACGATGGAAAAAGGAAGCCAAAGAAAGTCCAGTTATGATATTCGTAGAGATAAGTTTGCCCTGCAGCATATTTATCTGTCCTCAAAGATCTTCACCAAATGGGAATTTAAGCTCTACAATTATTTGTGTGCTCCCAGAAGACTTCAAATGTTGTTTCTCTAATGCGAGCACTGAAATGTCACTGAGTTTACATTAATAACATCTTACATTTGTAGAGTGCTTTGTTTTTGAAGGTGTCTTCGTTTATAATGTGCCATTATAAATGTCACATTTCTTTTGATAAAAACCCTAGAAGAATGGCTGGAAAATAAGCTACCACTATCACAGATGGGAAAACTACTAGCTACTATTCCGAAGCTGAGAAAAGTGAGGCCAGAACAGGTGAGAGGCCCGGAAAGTGATACACAGCCAGAAGGTGGCAATTCTGGGACTAGACTCCACAACCTCACCCTGTTCCAAGGTTCGTCTGCAGCATCTCCCCCTCTGTGTGCTCCATGTGGGATAGAAGTTCACCCTGAACTGATCCATGCTGGAAATCAGATCTATCTTACCTTAAATACCAGTAAAGTGTGGGCCACCACATTGTGAATATCTGCACATCAAACACTGGTCAACAAATTGGGGTGAGCATATTTTTGCACTATAATATTTCTTATAGGTCAACTAATCCCCTAGAACTAAGGCCAACCTGTGCCTGGAAGCACCACTGAGAATCCTGCGATGTGGGTGTTTAACAGCCGGATCACTGGCCTAACTTAGAGAAGAGGTGGGAAATTCTCCCAGGGCTTTTACTTCCGACCTCTGATTGATGGCTCTAACAGACAAAGGAAAGAGAGTGGGCAATTATCAGGAAATTTAATTCCCTATAAACACCAATTTGGAGTAACTGACAAGAGAGTGAGGGGGTCTTTCTTTCCTCCTTAGCAGGATTTCTTTACATTAGCTGGATAACTGCTTCCGCCCTCCAATTGCCTAGACTCACAAGTGGAGACTAGCATGGCAGCCACGTACAGACGACCAGAATTAGGCTCAGAACGGAAACACCAATGATGTAATTAAACTTATTACAAATACTTGGCCACGGCACAAAAATTTTCATTACCGTGTGTGAAGTGTGTTTTCTCTGACCAAAGTGTAAAATGTTGGAGCAATATACACTGAATCTTCTACCCAGTGTCGCAGTGTTGGTAGAAGCATACCAAGGAAATGTTGCTGCATACGGTGGCTGTTTCCACCCCCCCACTCCCCCCCGCCTTTTTATCTTTTAAGAATCTGCTGAGTTATTTCAGTGGCACATCAAGCTCCATTTACACAGTCACACCTCCTCTCTCCTGCACTGCAATCACAGGTAATGAGCCTCCGATGATCAGATTTATTCTCAGCATCCCAGCCTGCTGCAGACAATTTTAGTCACATCACTGCATATTGTGAAGGCAAGGTACACAACACAGACCAGAAAATGAAAGCACGCCACCTCCATTTCAAAAAAATACAATGGGTTAATAAAAATTTAGCACATGGTCTCAAACTCCTTTCACCTCATTATCATCCATCAAGCATTTTGTAAAAATAAATATGGTGCTACTGGACATAAAGTTATATGTATATAGACCCAAGCCAGGAAGCTGCCTGACATAGAAGGAAATGAACTCAGGTTTACCAAGTGTATTATGTGCAGGCACAAGGCCAAGGGAAGCTCTGAAGTGGATATCCCCATTTTACAGATGAATTAACTGAAGCTCAAGAGATGAATTACCTTTGCTCAAGGTCACAGTGCTAGCCAGTGTCGTGATTTGAACATGGGTCAAAATACAAGTTCTGTGCAATTTCTTCTCATTACCTAAACCAGGCCCCTCAGGGGTGAAGAGGTTCCTTTAGCCTCGTTACCAGCATAAAGACTGGAGTTAATCTTGAAGAAAGGTTAGAACTGTCTGTGATCTACTCTGCTTCTATCAGAATAGGACAACTCTAAGCCATAGTCCGGTAACACAGTTGGACTTGGTCATGAACTCCAACATTCTATTTAAATGAACAAAGAACCCTCCCTTAAAAATTGAACAATCTATCCTAAACCACTTCAACTCGCATTTTACATGCCAAATATACAAAATTCTGAATTCTTTAGATACCTAATTCCCTTTAATTTTGGTTTCATCGAATTTAGGTTTACCTTGACAAGATAATAGCTAGGAAATTTTGAGATCTTAAACTATGAGTTCTTCAAATAGCTGACTCTTCAAATAACTACCCATTGATGCAGGAACCTGAGAAGGCAAGAAAGAACACACATTTTGGGGAACTCCTTAAACCTCAAATACCTGAGACTGTGCATCACATAAGAAATCGACTTGCTAGTTTTTAGCGTCAGTGATGGCCCATTAGAAACCTGCATCTTTGCCCAGCCAGCCTTCCCTTATAGTTTGTGTTTTCTCTTAATTTCAGGTTTATTGACATGTACTCTGTTTTTCTAAGTTCAAAGGAAGAAGCAGCAGGAACTGAAGAGTTACTTACCATAAAAGCATGACAAGAGGAAAATGTGCCAGAAAATAATTCTGTCCTGTTCTTATTTATACTCCTTAAACAATAAAAGTTCAAAGTTTGCCAAAGATCTACAGGAAAATCCTGTTAAAACATACACTTTAAAAAGTCTCCAAAAGCTTTCTGAAAATAGCACGTAATCCAGAAGGCTGTTTAGAAAGAATTAAAATGGATCAATAATGTAAAAGTGCAAATAATCCCCAATTTTCTACAGATATTAACCTAAAAAGTCATTTTAAATTGGTTGTTGAACGTTGGAAAATTATATCTTTCTATAGAAATGAGGTCATAATTAGTAGAAATATTTACAAGGATCACCACAAATGTCTTTCTTTACTTTTTAACGGAAACTTAAAAAATCAACTTTGCAGTATAATTTACTTAAAATACACTCATTCTGAATTTACAGTTAAGTTTCAGTCACGAATATACACCACACAATCAATCCCACAATTGAGATTTAAAACATTCGCACCACCTTCAAAATTCCCTTGTTAATCTCAAGCCAAACCCCAGACAACCATTGTTCTGCTTCCTGTAAATACAGACTAGATTTGCCTGTCCCAGATTTCACATAAATGGGATCCTATAGTACGAACTCTTGTGTCTCATCGCTTTGACTCAGCACGATATTTCCATAATTCATACATGTCATCATGTATATCCAGAGTCTGGCCCTTTCTACTGCCAAGCATATTCCACTGTATGGATATACCACCATTTGTTTAACCACTCACTGGGTGATAGATATTTGGGTCATTTCCAGTTTGGAGCTCATTATGAATAATGCTGCTTGAACATTCACACCCGAGTCTCTTTGGGGACACATTTTAATTATCTTGGGAAACTACTAAATGGTTTTCCAATATGATAGTATCATTTTACACTGCGATTAATGGTACAGTTTAAAAGCAACACACAAATGTCTTTTCCATCGGCTGCGTGCCTAATACAATCACCACTAGGCTGGTTAAAAGGAGGTCTGTGGTATGAGGGTTGTTGAGAAGAATTTCCTCCCCATATTTCTATTGGCAAAACTAGAAACACCTTGCCCATTTCAAAATTTCTTTTTGGCAAAACTCTACTTATTCATCTCTTTTGTGCCCCCATCTCCGTAGATGCCTAGGTGCTCACACCCTCATACTGACCCTGCTCTAAGTTTCTGATGAAGCTACAGAACTGGCCCACCTCTCTTTCAGAGTCCCAATTTCCAAAGCTGCATTCTTTCCCTGTCCTTCCTCCTCCCTTACAAATCAAAACTTCTGACCCTTGTTTAATTGCTCATGTTTAGAAATTAGGAAGGCAATCTGATTAAATGGACCTTAGCATGAAGGACTGGTAATCTCTTTAAATGAAGATGTTCAAACAAAGGTTACAGAGATGGCTGTCTCGATAATTCTGCGATACTGCTCTTACTCTAAATGAGCCCCTAACATGTATGACATACAGCAATACAATAAAGTGAAATAATAAGAGGTGAGTATATGAGGTTAAGGTAGGGGAAGATTTATTTTTCATTTTAGGATAGGAAATTCACTGTGTTTATAGGTTAGACCTGCCTAGTTATAGTCTCTGTCTCCCAAAGTTATTTCTGCTTTTCAGTTTCTTTCCCTCTTCTATACCTCTGAATTCACAAATTCTCAAAAAGTCTCAGGTTCCTTTTACATTAGAACCCATAGTCATGGCAGCACGGTTGTGGCAAGGGGATGTCACTTGCAAGCTGGATGTTGTCATCTACATTAGAATAAGACCTTCAATAATCATTTTTACCTACTGGTTCATTTAGACTTCACCCTACCAGCCACTTTGCTATACAGCATTCTCAACCCTTAGAATAAATACACACAGACTTTACTAAAGAATCCTTAGCCATATCATTAATATCACATGTTTTCGTGATGTCGATAAAGGACATTTGCCATGGGCCTACTGTAAAAGATCAGATTTCAGAAACTCAAACATAAAAGCAATTTTGCTACCAAAATAAGTCTGTTGTCAATAGATATTGAGCCTAAAACCATTATCAGTTAACTGGCTCTCATTGGGGTACGGAAGAAAAACAAAATCAGTGCCTTTGATACATCAAGGCCACTGTAGTTTTTGTCTTCCGCTACCTCAACTCTTACAAATAAAGTTACCCAGAGAGCTTAGATAGCCAAGAAATGGACAAAACACTTCTAGCTTGTGCAACCGTCTTAAGAGTTCTAGTGAAAGAAACACTTTCAAGTGGATCACAACTGTTTCACTTAAACAATATAAAGTTAATGTACTACGAGAGGCCAACTAGATTTGGTGGGTTAATCCTATGGAGATTATAGACACAGCTCTCCTTCATGATGGAAAAGAGAATCAGTGCCCATGTTGGCTCCCCAGTATTTATTTTACTCCTCTGGTACTTACTCTAGGGCTTGAAACCAGCTCCAGCCATCAGATTAGAAAAGCCACAAAACCCCTCTAATCACTTCTGGGTTGTGCAAACTCCTAAAGGGGCCCAATCCTAATCAGCACTTGAGAAACAATTACTTTCTTGAATTTCTGGAATTACTTGGTCATTCTGAACTATCACTCTGTTCACCTGCCATTTCCTGTTCCCTATCTAATGCTTTCTGACCCTATGAAGCTACATAAAAATGGGGTGAACCACGATGAAAAAAATATTAGTACAGGCATACCTTAGAGATTTTGTGGGTTTGATTCCAGACCATCACAATAAAGCTCATCATAATCTTTTTGCTGATGGAGGTTCTTACCTTCAATTTGCAAAAAACACAATATCTGTGAAATGCAATAACGCAAAGCACAATAAAACGAGGTATGCCTGTACTTTCAATTATCCAGCACCGAAGTGTGGTCTTGGTGCTCTGTGATTCGACAGTGCTATAGCCCCACCGAAATGAGGTCAAAACTCAGTCCATATAACAACTCTTCTCATCACCACTCACCCGAGTTTCAAATAATGTTCTATCTTGATACCAAACAAACAATAACAATAATAAAGCTTATTTTTTAGTCAATTCCTGGGCTTCGTGAAGATTTCCTATCCTAAAATGAAGTAATCTCCCTGCCATAATCTAGGCAGTAGTGGGATCTGAACTTGAATGCCATAATAATCTGAGGTTCCAATTTTCAAGATCTCTGAACAAACTGGAACAAGCCTAGGAAGCTTACATTTAGAGAAAGATGTGTTCCCAAATGTGTAAAAAAGTTTTACAACTATCTTCAAAACCCTAAAGAAGAGAAATGGAAAAGAGAATATTTATTAAGCACATACTGTGCTCTCAGTATTCCTTATATGACTCATTCAATCTCAACACAACCAAAAAGGTTTCTTGCCTTTTGTGCAAATATGGAAACCAAGGCTCAAAGATAATGAGCTGCTTGCCCACAGACACCCAACTAGGATTCCTCAACCCTTCTCTCCCACTTGGAGTTCACTCTTAAAATATCCAGGCACTTCAAATCCAGCAGATACAAAATTGAATTCACTTCCCATTTGCTCCACATTTTAAATATTTTACATATGTATAAAATACACGTATTTTAAATAAATATTTCCATGAAAGAAGACAGTTCATGATGGTTTAACAATAATAGTAGGTTATTACTTCAGCTTCTTCCTTCTCCCTGGGTTTTTTCAGTTGTCGGTAAAACAAAGAACTGTTTCAGAAAGTCTGGTGGTCTGCTGACCTCATCATAAACCCTACGGTTTGAAAGAGTCAAAACAGACATTTTAATGTAACCTTGAAGCAATAACTGGATTATCAGCGTGCCAGAAATAAAATATGCCAATTATCAAGCAACGACTTGGCTAAAGCACAACTGTGGGGGCACTAATTAATCTATTAAAAAGCATGTTGCATCACCCTTCCAAAGTTGGTGCCAGGACCACTCTGTGGACAATGCCACCGAACTACATCTGGGGCAAGTGAGAAGGCGGGAACGTAGCTCTGCCCTCTCCCTCCCACAGCAGCCGCTACTCACCTTGCTTTCCTGCATGAACTCTTGAGCCTTGGACCCCAAAAGTACCCAAAAGACTACAAGCATACAAATTTTTAAGCAAAGGATTCTGCTAATTACTGCAATTCATTTACAAGGCTAACTTAAAAATGCCTTGTGTTACACAGACTTGAAACAGCTCAGCCCTTAACTGTCAGCCTCTCTGAATACTTCCTCCCTGTGAATGACCAGAGGAGCCAATTTCTAATGATTTCTAAACAGTCTAAAAATGGAGATGTACATGTGGCTCTTTAAAATTTGCCCATTTCGAATCCATGTGTGTTTTTTGCACTGCATCTTAGCTACCTATGCAGGATTGCTCAGGAAAATCAGGGACCACTGTGGAATACACACCTCCCTGGAGCTCCTCTCTGCTATGTGAACTTCATGGAGCTGCCCTTTTAAGAAGCAGCTCAAATGCAGCTCCACCTCTGGAGCGCAGGATGCACCCGGTTACCTGATGTGGAGGCTCACACTAAAACCACTGTTGGTTGTCTCTGGCTATGGCATTTTTATGCATATGGCACATTTCTCCCGGAGGGCACTGGAACAGCAGTCTCAGGTAACTCTGACAATCAGGACCAACGAAGAATATGCATGGCACAGTAGCCTACATTTTACCTCACAACACCCTACATCTACTCTCCAAATCGAGTGAAATTCTACTGAACCAGTTTATATGATGCTGGAGCAAAAAAATTCTGTAGATTACCTGCACCCTCAAAACGATCTCTGCTGCATAAAGCAAGTCATATGTCCAAGTATAGCTTTACCCCATTCAGAAAGGTTCACATTCAGATCTGTACTTTGCAAAAGAAAACAGGACGAACACAAAACACTCACACAACAAAACGTTCCAAAGAAATATTAGGTTCTCCTCAGGAGCTACTCCAGGAAGATAAGGAAACATCTGTCTGCACCGCATACTATTTCTAGATAAAACTGTAATGGAAATAGAGGTAAAACTATGTAAGTGTTTAAATATTTTCCACTGCTCCCTACCTCACTCTCCACCTCTTGCCCAGATCAAACACTATTATCAAGGAAATATATTCTGAAGTATTTATGAACTGGGATACTTGTTTTTAGTTTTCCAAAACAACATAAAAGCTATTATTAGCAAGAGCTTAAATGAGAACGTTTATACAACTATTGAAAACATGTGGGATGAAAGGAGAACTTAGAGCCTTTTTTATTCCTGAATTATTGTGACTATTTTTTGAGGAGGAAAAAGAACAGAAAAAGAAAGCCCTGCAGTTTGGCAAAGAGATGAAATTTCATTCTAAAGAGGCTTTACTGTGATTTTCACTCCAAATTAAAAAATAATTTTCATCTTTACGAAGCATTTATGAATAGTAGCAAAGTGAATATTCTTTGCCAGAAGGTGAAAGAAACAGTTCTTCGTAAAGTGGCCAGCAAGGTCCAGACTAACCACAGCAAAGGGCCTTCCTGCAGGTCACCTCCTTGGGGTGACAGAGCCCTCCATCCCAGCAGACAGTCTGATCAGGATCCTGAATGTCCAGAGCAGAAAATCACCGAAGGAGAGCACACTACCGACCACCCTCCTCATTACTCACGTTCTGGGCATTTTCAAAGAGTGTAATCTTGCATTGCTGGCTACTGCAATTTTTGGCAGCTAAGACAAATGAGTTCTCAGAAAGATGGGGTGAGAGCTCAAAGAACCACAAACTGAGATCCCATTAGCTAGGTATCCCACAGAAAGACTCCCTTTAAAAAACAACCACCGAAGTGGAAAGCAGTTACAAGGAAAGCATTTCCATATGTTTGGTAGAAGTACAGGGGATGGCACAGGGAGACATGCTGTAAAATCTTAAGATTTTATACATTAGCCTCAGAGAGTATCTCACCTACAGAAATCATTTTCTTCCTTTAATGAAAAGAATTCTATTTAGAAAGAATTCTAATACCATGTTTCTCTTTTTACCCTGGTTTCCAGGAAGCTTAGACTTAAATAAAATGCTCATTTGCAATGATTTCATTAGCTTGTTACTTGGTATAATTATGTCACCCTTTCTCTATGTGGTTTTTATCATTTGTATTTTATCAGTCCTGTTGTCTACATATACATTTTGTTACAATGTTCCTCAAATACTCTTTGCCTGTAATTAGAATATAGTTTTAAAAATAAAACATTTGTAATGCCTTAAAAAATTTTACATACACTGTACCTAGCATTTTATTTTTTGAGAAACGTTCAAAAGAGTTTAACTTTGGAACCTTACCCATTATAGCATAACATGCTATACGTAAACTGCTAGAGTGTGAATGAACAACAAAAAAAGATCTGTTCGGATTCACAGGATTCTCTACTACATTATACAGACATCCCTTCCCCTATCACAGATAAACATACCTATGACAGGAATCCTTCATTTCCTTTTATAGTCAGTTGACCTCCTTTAAGATTGTGATTTTGAAAAGCCATGGAACTTCTCCTGCAGAAAATATGCACCCTCACGTACTCAGGCACAATGCTTGAAACATATTTTTAAGGCACTGACAAACCCCTGATCCCATCTAGTTTCCTTTTTGCCATAGAAATTACAGAGAAGACAGTTAATGCACTGCTGACAGTCACCTGAAGTCCCCATGGCCCAACACACCCATCAGTGGAGCTACAGGTCCTTAACGCCCTTCCCTGTCCTCCTCAGTGAATAGCCATCAAAAGGACCAGTCTTCTGTGACAGCCCAAAGCCCCAACACTGGCCATTGACAATGGAAGAATAAAGCCCCGGTCTCCTAACCCCAACAGGAACTCTGATGATTTTAACCCTCTCTGATATTAAGTAGCAGAATGTTCTTTCCCCAGGGTGGGAAAAAAATCTATAACACTTCATCACTATTATGGAGGAAACAGACTATATAAATGCAGTGCCTTAATTTTAACCACAAAATTCACATGGTGCTTCCTTCAGTCTCTCCCCTCAATATTTTGACTCTGATTTGAATTTTTGTGGACTTCTCTTATGAAGTCCAAAACCTTTGAGGGTGAATACTCACCCTCAAAAACATGTTTGTTTCTTCTTTTTTTCACCAGTCCCTTTAAATTTTCTGTTGCTCCCCCAGATAAAACTGCAGTTATCTGTAAAGGGTATTTATTCCTGTTTACTGAGCAAGGCATCTCTAATCATAACCAAGGCTTACATCTCTCCCTTGTGTAAGAATTAAATTTAGAGGGTTTTATGTAGCAAATTAGGATTAGGCTAGGAAACCACAATAGTCTAGAGGGTAGTAAGAGAAATGAATGCAAACACACACACACACACACACACACACACACACACACACACACACCCCAAACACAAATGAATGCAAACACACACACACACACACACCCCCAAACACAAATGAATGCAAACACACACACACACACACACACACC
>NW_011888806.1:397320-423075 GCF_000151845.1 Pteropus vampyrus | reverse complement strand
CCAACCCAGCCCATTCAGAGGAAGTGGGGGCAGCAGGGGAGATCAGGGCAAGAGCAGAAGTGATGACTGGAACACTGGAGGGAAAACCAGATGTGTCTGTGTGTCCATTTTTGCTGGTCTTCCCAGGTAGACACCATCATCAGACAGGTGTTCACAGGCAATCTGTTCTCTGAGCAACAGTGGAGACAATCCACAGCCCAGGTAGCACAGGCGACAGGAATTGGACAGTGAAGGAAACACCTCGTGAGCACAGCCCACAACTCGGTCTCCATCCTCTGGTCTGGTACAGATTTATTCCATGTGAAGTTTCTTTTGACTCGTGGGTGTGTTAAAGGTGCGGTCCTCAAACTTTTCAGCACCAGGGACCAGTGCTCCCATGAGAAGCCAATTCCTGATGACCTGAGGTGGAGCTGAGGCGGTGATGCTAGCGCTGGGGAGCGGCTGCCAATACAGGTGAAGCTTGTCTCGCTCACCTGCCGCTCACCTCCTGCTGTGTGGCCCAGTTCCTAACAGGCCCTGGACCAATACTGGCCCACGGCCCAAGAGTTCGGGGATCCCTCTGTCAGAGGACACTTGTAGCAGCTTGTTCACCATCACCTCCACCACCTCTCAGTTCAGAGGATTCCTAATGCCCCAAACTCCCTTCACAGTCAAGGCAGAATCTGTCCCCTACCTTAACAGGGCAGGAAGGCCACTGCCCCTGGGAGAGACCAGGGGAGACACAGCTGAGCCTGAGGAAAAGGGAGCACTGAAAGGTTCTGAGCAAAAGGTAAGTCAGAGGCTGATTTCTGTGGCTTCAGGAGCACTGTGCCTTCATGTAACAAGCAGGAGGACTTCTTATCCAACACAAACAGCTAAGGGAATTGGCAGTCATTAGCCCAGCTGCTGTACAGGAAATGCCCTAGGCCTGCACACAACCCTCTCTTTTTCTCCAGCTCCACTCAATTGCTATCAGTAGCAAAAATCTCTTTTAAATTTTGTTACAAGTAAACCAACTTCCATCTTGTTGCACAAGTAGGACCTTTGTGGTGAGCTGGGCTGACCCCAGCTATTTCATAGGTACTATCAATGATGGAACCACACAGTGCTCAGGCAAAGAGTGAATGAACTGAACCCAAGAAGAATATTCAAGCACAAAAAGCAGTCTGGTAGAGCTATAGAAGAACCATCATAAAATGTTCTGTTGTGGCCATTCATTATCCAGCTTTGTTAGCCAACTCCTCACCTAGTGTCCCTCGCTCACCCCCGTGTCGCATCAAGAAAGGATGAGGACTACTGTGACAGATAGTCCCCTGGTGTCCTCCCCTTGCTTTTAGTACTCAGCCCTCCTATTTTTAACCAGGCACCTGGCCCCCTAGTAGGCTCCCTTTCTCAAACTCCCCTGAAGCTAGGTAAGCTCCCATGACTATAAGTGATATGATATGACTTGAAGTCACGTGTTGACTTTGTAGCTACCTTCTTAAAGACACAGCTACTTGCAGCGATGACTGAGACGTGGTGACAAATGGAGATGCCAGGGCCAGGGGTGGAAAAGGCAGTACTACCGCCCTCCCCCCCCCCAACCCTCACTACTCACCTCTGGACTATGAGCTGAGGACCACTGTAGTTGGGGGTGTCCCTGTCACAAGAGATTAATCCACCCCCGAATTACAGAAGGAAGCAGAGAATCCATTTTCTAGCCCTGACTCCAACCTTTAATTTGTTTGAGGCAAGCCACTCGACCTCCCCCTTCTGCAGTTTCCCCCCTTTATAAACTGGGGATAAAAGTTCCTGTTCAATCTTATTAAGAATTAAATACAATATTAAAATACAAATGCTCTGGAAAGTCATGGAAAGGCGGTCTCTGTAATGAATACGATGTAGCTACAACCCAGGCACCACGTGCTTGTGTAAAGAGACTAGGCTGGAGCCATACCAGACGACTACTATTTTTGACAAGCTAAAATGTGAGTTCCCTGTGGTGATAAAGATACTTAAAAATATATCGAATGCTTACAAATACGATCTGTATGCACTGACTGCACGAACACGTCCATTAAAACTAGTAACACGCCAGGTGAGAAAAGTGAGGTGGTCCCATGGTTCTCGTGTCTCCCCAGGTAAGAGCGAGGTGCTCCTGGGCAGGAAGGCAGGAC
Organism: Pteropus vampyrus; assembly: GCF_000151845.1. Taxonomy (NCBI): domain Eukaryota; kingdom Metazoa; phylum Chordata; class Mammalia; order Chiroptera; family Pteropodidae; genus Pteropus; species Pteropus vampyrus. The sequence goes on along the minus strand of NW_011888806.1, from coordinate 420,940 downwards.
CCAGAGCTCACTGAGGTTCCCCTCAGGCAGCCCTTATGGCACTTCTGAGGGATTTCAGAAATGGACTTGGCATGCTAAATGGCTTTCATGAAAAATAGAAAAAGACACCCACCCCCTTCCTCCACGCTGATCTACCTCCACAGCCTTGGAGGCTGGAGAGCGGACTGCACACAGTCCAGCGGATTCAGCCCTTACTTGCCCCTCACCCAGGGCCGTTGTGCCAAAAAACACCTTACAACTCAGAGCCCTGTCCCAAACTTAAAGTGCATATGGATTATCAATAATGTAGTTGTAACTAATATTTTGGGGGGATCTTGATTCTAGAGAGAAACCACTACCCATCAGTAAATCTACCAGAATTCCTTCACTGGAAACAGGTTTATTTCATTCCAAAGAAGGATCACTAAGTGAACTCTCCCATCTCATTTCCATGTGCTAAAAAAAAAAAGGAAAGAAAATGGCAAGCATTATAAAAAGACAGGTGGAAGGAGGGGAAGGGTGAAGACTTATAGCCCAGTACTCTAAGCAGAAGACAACGAACACGAATGAAGAGGCTAGAAGACAACGGCCAAGCATCAAGGGATTTGCAAGAACAATGATGCATTCTTCAATTAAATGCTCTTGCTTAAACGAATCTTTCAGTTCTTGCCCTGTTCTCGAGTGAAATCCATTTACAACTTCCGAAACAAAGCCAACAAACACCCTAGAATTTGCTTAGCAGACCTAAACAGTGACAACCACTATAAATGGCAAGACTCTTTTGCCTTTAAAAAGGGACATTTAGGCAAGTCATCTCATAACCACACTACTAAGGAAAGGTGGAACAGACACAGCTGCCATCTCTCCCAGAAACACACTCCTCTCACACTCCTCACTCATCAACTCACTGAGCCTTTTCCCACTCCAGGGCCTTCTGCCACGCTGTCCCCCAGCCTGAGAAACTCCTGCCCGTCTCCTCACATAGCCAAGTCTCTCCCCATCCCTGTTTTCAGGTGCAATATCACTTCTTCAGAGAGGCCTTCCCTCCCACCTAAACTGTGTTCTTCTTCTTATTGTCTTTCATTGCCCCCTATATTCTGTTTCTCTCTCCACAGCACTCACTGCAATTTATAAATATTTTTTCCTGCAGTATTTATGTATTTATTCCCTGGCTCCCTCATAGAAGTAAATGCCAGGAAGTCAAGAATCATTTCTATTTTGTTCACCATTGTATACCCAGCTCAGTGACCGTCATGAAGCTCAGTATGTATTTACCACAGAAGAAAGGATGGGGGAAGACACATGAGAACCCGAAGGACGTGATGGGCCCAGGAATGAAGATTAAGTCAAATAGCTCTGGACTGAGCCAGGGACTATGTTTTCCTTTTTTAAGTTCCGTGGGTGATTGAGAAGCACAATGTCCTATTTTCCTGGTAAAATAATATACTGAAATATAGGGTCAATTGCTCTATATGAAAGAAATCTGAAGAAAAATTTACAGGAATGCCACAATGTGTGATAAACACAATCTGTACACAAAGCAGCAAGCTTACAAATGGTACCTATGCTCTGCTCTCATAGTATTTTCAGATATGTTGGCTGTATCACAGAGACTGTAATAAAACCTACTCAGGATGTTACAGTTTCAACAAGCACACAGAAAGGTACTCTGTAGATGAACAAGAATCCATGTATACTGGGCCAGTTTAATAGTTGCAACCATTTTACCCATAATCCTGTGCTCTCTAATCATACAAACGTGGTGTCTGCAAAACACTAAAGTCCAAAATCCCTTCCCTCATAAGGTAGCAGGGTACCGGACTGCTTACTTCAACATCCGTTAATATGCCAATCTTTCCACATAACATTTTCTAGTCCCTGTTGTAGATGTCAAAGCTTTGGCCAAACAGCAACAAAAATGGTGACTCATGTAATTCAGTCCTGCCTAAAATATCTCTCGGTGGTGATTACAGCACAAATTTTACAGGTTGATAAAAGTAAAAGGGGGTGGGGGGGCGGCGATCAATTTAAAATGCATAGTAACCATGTAACATGCATGTTACTACTAAATGCCAGTTTTCATTTCAAAATTCCCCCCAACAATGATTTCAGCCGCATTTTCACACTGCTTTCCAATTTTATCCCTCCCTGAGCACAACCAATTATCTCTTTCAGCCTTCATCTAGCTGACTAAATGGATTGTTGCATCTCTTTATCTTCTCCTTATTTCTGGAACTGTTTTTTTCATAGAGCTGTTGTTCACTTTGAAATTTTACCAAAACAACTGCCAACTGCCTAAACAATTATTTCATTTTTAAGGAAGTATTTTAGCAGTGGCTGGCTATCTCAGAGCATAAATTTTACAGTCTTCACAGTTTTCAAAAGTCATTTGGTGTCATTCATCTGTAATTTACAAGCATAGATGTAGAGAAATTAGCTGAGCTGCCTAAAACTTTAGTAATTTCATGACTAAATCAGAATTCTGCTGAGGGCCTTACTTGTAAATCAGACTCCCATCTTCAATTCAGTCACAAGCCTGGCATACCCACAGCATTTTTTGAGGGAAAATGTCCCAGGCTGTTCCAAGTACCAAGGGGGCAAAGTGTTCTACATCATGCGATGACCCCACTCCCAGCTGACTGGACCAGAAGTGCGCACAGCACATAACCCAGGATGACCAATGCAAAGATTGTTCAGCAGGGCCTGTGAGCTGTCGAGAGAGGCTTAAGCCACTCAACTTTAACACTCCCAGTTACGTTTAAAATAAATAAACAAGATATTTTAATGTCTCCATTAAACAAATTAACATTTCTAACACCCAAACATTTATGACTAATTATGCTCTTCGTAAGACAGGTTCAAGATTTAGAAAACATATTAATTCACAGTGCACTATAGGCAAAATGTCTGCTAATCTAAATCTAAATTTGAATGATAAATGTCCTCTTCTTTCAATCCTGCCAGTTTGTCTGTGTGACTGAGTGTGGAAGTTCATGTGGAGATAACACTAAAGAAATAAATCTGAGGCCCTTCATGAATGTGAGGCCCAAGCTACATGGCTTTGCAGTCAACCACCCCCACCATGCTGACAATACACACACTGTGCCCTGCTGGCCGACAACACGGAAAAAGCATTTAATTAAGAGTTCTACTTAAACAGAGATGATAGTAGTTAGCCAGACCCTGATAAGTCATCGAAGCAGGTTACAATAAGGAACAGTAATCACAAACTCCTGCTACAATAAGGAACAGTAATCACAAACTCCTGTGACATCCTCGTGGACCTAGAACAATCCATCAGCGTAGTAGTATGTGTGAGGCTTGGCCATGGGACATGGTTTGTATCCTTAGATATTCTCGAGAGTCCCATCTCCCTTGCCACGTGTCACCTGAACGATAACCCCTGCTACAGAGGTTTTTATGTGTGTGCATGACCTTGGGACCAGGAGAACCTAATGCCTCAACTTCTTGAGAGGCAGCTCCTGTGCAAAATTTACACAAGCCTGAAAACCTCAGGGGCAAACAGAATACAGAACTCTCCATTTCACTTAGCAAACTGTCCCCACCTTTATGGTGTTTTGTTTTCCTTTCTAATCATTTTTGCTCTCACTCAGCTTCTCTCTTCACTGAGAAAGTCCAGAGTTTAACTCTTACCATTTCTAGATGCTCAGATGCAGATATTTCCTAACGGTGCTTTTAGGGAAAAGAAACACACTACATTAAATATACACATCGATTCTTAGACTCACCAGAATTTCAGATACATTTTTAAAAGTTAATGTCTTAGAATGAAGAAAATAAGGTGAGTGTACTCTATTTCAATTAGAGAGAAGTGGTAGAATTAAGGCAGAAATGGCCAAATCTGGCCGGCAGCAGAGCCCTAGAAAATGTCATATGGGGCACTTGGTGGCTACAGCAAAGAAAGAAAAAGAACAATGAGAATAAAAAGGAAACATGATAAAGATGCTGGAACACACTTGAGACAATGCATTTGCAATCCCTAGGGAATGTTTCCAGTTTTCTAAAGCTCTGCAGAAGAACCTTATCCAAACACCACGTCAATTTGCAAGGCCTTTTGCTTATATTTCTTCCTCACAATGGTTTCTTAGTTCCAATATTAACCCAGCCCACTCATCTCCTGCTTCTCTTGCATTCCACAGAATCTGCATCACTCGTCAGAACTGTACCTCTGCTTCCCTCCTACAAATTAAAACCCTCAGAGAAAAAGGAATTGTGGGGGTGGAGATAAGAAGTGACCTCTCCTGAAGAGCACTTCCAGGGCCTGGACTCAGCTCCTGAGAAACAGCCCACGTTTACACAGACCATCCTGAAGATACCCAAAGCTCTTGGAGTTTGTTCTAACTTGAAATAATTCTTCGGAACATGGGTGACTCAGCATTTCAAAACCTACCAGATCAGAGGAGAGTTAATATGAGGGATCTTCACCTCATAGTAGTGCAGGTCACTGACAAGCACTAATAATGAAAGCAACCGGATCTGATGCCAAAGAGGCCCTGGGGATGTCAAGGTGAACGAATCACAACCCCGGCCCTCACAGGGTCCAGTAGTACAGCTTCCAACATAGGGTGAAAACCTTCAGGCCTTCAGTCTCCCCTCAACATGATGAGGTTGACCAGATGGCCTCTACTACTATTGCGATATTATGCTTCTATAATTTTATACCATGCTTTCCAAACTTTACTTCCCCCAAAAGCAACTATGACCAGTATTATCCCAACAACAAATGGGACAAGACCATTTCCAGGCTGCAGAAAGAGATAAAATCTGGGTCCCTCTCATAAAATAACGGTACAGACTCTAATTTCCAAACTCTTGAATACTAGATGGGGGGACACACCACCCGAATCTTTTAAGAAATAATTTAAGAGCAAAAGAAAGGTCATATGTTTCACTTTGTACAAAGATAAATCTGTGGGATCCACTATCCAAAGAAGCAAATACCAAATTATATGAAAAGATACATAAAATATTGTAATCAGAATTGGACATTAAAGGTCATTCCATACCTATGACATCATCTAGTCTGGACTCTTCATTTTATTAAAAGGAAAGTGAGGCACAGAGAGATTTAGTGATTTGCCTAAGGACACCCAGCTAGGGAGATGCAGGCCAAATAGTAGAACCCAGCCAAGAATGATTTAATTATTCCAAAAAGCTATCAGAGGATGTTAGCAAAGTCTGGGATAATCTCCTAGCCAATGAGGACAGCCGAGCCCTCCCACAAAGCCAGACTACCAAGCTGACCAGCGTAGGACGCATATATTTTTGGTTCCACATTTCCGTCCATGCCAAAGGTGGCACAAGCCCCACAGGGTACAGTAGCTGACACCCCTTCTAAAACAGGTCAATAGCTCCAAAGTGCTTACAACCCTCTCAGATTCCAGGCCGGTTTCCCACCTCGTTGTTACTGAACCACACACAATCGCCTCACTAAACCTCAGTAACCTCAGGAAGCCCAGGCTGCTGGTGCCAGCCCCCCAGCCAAGCAGCAGCAGCTGCCCCAAAGACATCACCCTAGGACCTCACTTTCTGTTCTGGCAATCAAGCCTACATCCGTGCCAGTTCAGGGTCTGGCCCATCGTTTTCAAAGCTTACTGCTGGACAGGCCCCAGAAATCCAAGAAACCATCTGTTACAAAACCCTCCCGCCTCCAACTTCACAACAGGCCACAGCATCTGCCACTGTCAGTGGTTATACAAGTAGGAACGGAACAAGAGCCTTCTGAACCAAAGCTGTGGCACTCTCATGGGTGACCTTGGAGAGGACCTCGCCCCCCTGCCCATGCTGACCCTGTCCAGAAACAGGAGAGCCACTGGTTTTAAATCAAACACCCTGAAACAAACACTTCCATGCATTCTGTCTGGCAGCATTAGCTACAGATGTAAGAAAAGAAGAAAAATACATTCGACATTCTGAAGTCCTAGAATTTCGAACCTTTTCTTAATTCTGATTTATATTAATTTATTCTTCAATGACACTTTTGAAAGCAAAAGTCACGGTATTAAACACAAGATAGCACCAATCACACTAATAATATACTAGTATCCCAGACCTAAAACAGCATAAACTTACTTTCCAATTAAGAGCTAAACCACAAGATTGAGCATTCTTTGAAAGCTGTTCCAATATTACTATATTTAAATTCCAAGTAAACCCCAAGCAGTTACAGTTGTATAATAATAGCCATCATAACATTGATTGAGCATTCACTATGTGCCAATCTGCACTAGGATCTTTATATATAAGATCTCACTAAATCCTTCTAACAGCTCTATTATTATCTCTCCCCTTTTTTAAGTAAAGGAGGCATAGGAGGGTAACTTGCCTAAGGTCACAATAATAAAAAGTGGCAGGGACAAGGTTCAAACCTAGGTCCATGTGATTCCAAAGCTGGTGTTTTAACATTACCCCACACTGCCTTGGGGGTCTCTGGTGTGTAGAAGCAAAAACTACAACTGCATTTTAATTTATTGAACCACATCCCTCTGCATTTTAAGAGGTTCTGTGTAAACAACTGCCCTGAAATTTTTACAGGCAAGGAAGGGAAATTGGCACTCATCTACCAAGTCTGTAGCACAGATGTCAAGCAGCTGTGCAGGAGCCGGGGACAAGTGAACCGTGTGCTTGGCAAGGTTCTATGTGCGTCTGTCTCAGGCTTGACGTTTTTAAGAGAAATGAAGAGCCAAGGAGATGGGAGGGAGAATCTCATTTTAAATTCTGCAGAACGTGTTAAATAAACATGATCAGACCCATACAGTTCAGATAGTGCGTTAAAAATAAAAAAATTAAAAACTGTATCCCTTACTACCTTCCTTCCTTCACCTAACAAGCACAGAAATCCATGAGCATGCACGAGCGCGCATACACACACAAGCAAAACCTATTAGTATTAGCCTATTTTAATCTTCAATTTTTAATTCCATTTATTCTCTTTTGGAGAATTCATTCAGCAAACATTTGGCTTCACTTATACTTATGTTGCTATGTGTTATTGCAGACGTCAATATGACTTCCTCTTGGGGGGCAGCTCTCAGACATCTTGTGTAGTATCAACAGTCAAAGGCAGCCACAGATTTACTGCTGAACAACTGAGAGCTTGAGGATGAAACAATAAAGCCACAGGCCAGTGGCCATATTTACCAATGATCATGCCTGGATGAGCTGCGTAAGCTTATGATGTTTACGATATAAGCGAATATGTCTGTCTTTCCATGCTCTACCTTTTCTAATTCTTCACAGTCAATTCTCATTTTATAGTCTTACTAAGCACTTATGTGCCAGCCACTGTCAGATGCTGGGAATACACTGGTGAGCAGAATAAGCTTTTCGCTTAGTTGAAAAGGCAGGAATTAATCCAATAGTGACACAAAGGAATGAGTGATTTACAAAGGAGTTCTGTGTAGGAACACAGATTGAGGAGTAGTGAGGCAGTTTTTAAACAGAGCCACAAATTCTGATACTGCTCCCATTGAGGAGTGAGGTCCATGTCCCCTCCTTGTGAATCTACGTGGGCTACGACAGCTTCAACCATCAGAGTATGGTGGGAATGATGCTACATGACTTGTAAAGGTAGCTCATAAGAGCATTCCATGGCACTTTTTGTTTTCATTTGTTTTTTGCTGGAATACTCACTCTTGAAGCTCTGAATACTCACTCTTGAAGCTCTGTAAGAAGTCTAACTATCTGAGGCCACCCCACTGTGTACCTCATGAAGGAATCATGGGTAGGAACTCTGGTCAACAGTCCCAGCTGAACTTGGTCTTTGAGTCAACTCAGTTCAGGCACCAGACATACGAGTGCAGATGCTCCCAGATGATTCCAGCCCCCGGCTGTTCAAATCTTCCCAACTGAAGCTCCAGACATCACAGAGGAGACACGAGCCATCTTCCACGTGTCTGAATTCCTGACCCAGAGAACCAAGAGCATAATAGGATGGATGTTGTTTAACATCAGGAAGTTTTCCAGTGCTTTGCTACACAGCAGTAGATAACCAAATCAAAGGTAGCGTATATAATAAAAGAGGCTGTCTTACACCAGGAAGTCAAGCAAGCACTCTCCATGAAAGTAACTTTGGAGCTAGGACCTAAAGGGTAAAAAGCTTCTGACGAATTCAAGGGGAGGGGATGGGGGAAAAAATAAAAGTAGGCTGTAGGCACAGGAACGAAGTCAGCTGGTGAGAGCAAAGAGTAAGAGAAGAGCAGAAAGGCTGACAAGAGCGGCAGGCCGGGACCAGACCGTGTCCAGGGCTTTCGTCTCTTACTCGAGAACAGTCAGAAGCTTCTGGAGGGCTGTTTAGTGGTTTGGGTTTTTTTTTTTTAATTGAGGCAAAATTCACATAACATAAAAAATCACTGTTATGGGTTGAATGATCTCCTTCAAAAATGTGTATGAAGTCAAAACCAGCACCTGAAAATGTGACCTGATTTGGAGAGTCACTGCAGATGTAATTAGTTAAAATGAAGTAATTAAGGTAGGCCCTAATCAAATACGACTGTGTCTGTATAAAAAGGGGAAATGTGGACACAGACGTGCACACGGGAGAATGTCCTGTGAAGATAAAGGCAGAGACTGGGGTGACGGGTCTGCGAGCCAAGGAGTGCCAAAGATCGCCAGCAAACCTGAAGCCAGGGGAAAGGCATGAACTGAATCTCTCTCACTGCCGTCAGAGGAAACCAGCTCTGCCAACACCTTGATCTCAGACTCGTGGCCTCCAGAACTGTGGGACAGAAAATGTCTGCCTTTTGCATCACTCACCTTGTGATACTTTGTTACAGCAGCCCTAGGGAACTGGGAGTCACCATTCTGACCATTTTAAAGTGTACAATTAAGTTAGTATCTTCAAAATACAGTAAAATGATCACCACTACCTAATTCTAGAACATTTTCAGATCCCAAAAGGAAATATTGTTCTCTTCTCCCCGACCCTCCAGCCCTGGCAACCATTAACCTGTTTTCTGTTACCATGGGTTTGTCCGTTCAGGACATGATATATATATAGAATCATACAATATGAGGGCTTTGGGGTCTTGCTTCTTTCACTTTGCATAATATTTTCAAGATTCATTCATGTTGCAGCATGTATCAGTACTTCATTCCTCTACATAGCTGAATATTCCACTGTATGTATACACGTTTTATTTATCCATTCATCAAAAGATGGAAATTTGAGTGGCTTCCACATTTTGGCTATTATGAATAATGTTGCTATTGAAAATTCCTGTACATATCTTATATGAACACCTGTTTTTAACTCCCTTGGACATATACCTAGGAGAACTGTGAGGTCACATGGTTAACTCCATGTTTAACTTCTTGAGGAACCAAAGTGTTTTCCACAGCAGCTGCACCATTTTCATTCCCACCGGTAATGTCTGAGGGTTCCCTGGAAAGTTTCAAGCGAATGGGGTAAACATCAGAATTGTGCTTTTTAAAAAATAAGAGGAACCAGCTTTTGTTAAAGGACATGAGTTAGTTTTGGACCAATGGCTTTTACATGCTTTTTAAAACATTCAAGGTAGGAGAGGCTTGGAGAAGAGCTTGGTAAAGCTCTGGGGACAGACAAGATTCAGCAGCTGTGGGGACAGACAAGATTACTTAAGAGAAAGTATAGAGTATGAAAAAAGAAAGTCTTGGTGGGAACTTTTAGGAGCTCCACATGAATGGTGGAGTAGAGAAAAACGAGTCTGCAAAAAATAGAATGTAACAAAATCGTGGAATAAGAAAAGAAGGTGACTGGGCAAAGAAAGACAAAAGAGATTCGCCAAACTATAATAAGAAACAGAAGATCTGAAAGGGTCTAAATTCTGACACTTGAACAAAGAAGATATATACTATTTCTTTCCATACTTTCCTTTTTTTCTTTTTTTCTTTTTCCTTTTTTTTTTTTTTGGAAGGGGTGGAAAGTAATGGTTTTAGTTTCCTCCATCTTACGTGTAAGAGATTAAACTACTTGACCTTTTATCAGACTTGGTGAATGAATGCTTTTCAGTCTAGACATCAAATCTATCTGAATAGGCCTCCCGTAAGAAGGCTGTGTGGAAGACTGGTTATGTACTTAACAAGTTCCTATTGTTTCATCAAAGCATCCGAAAGCTGGGGAAGACAGTTGGACACCACTTCAAAGCATCACTAAGAAATCAACAGCAATTACAGCAAGAGAATAATTGTTCCTCTACATACCCTCCCCGCCGCCAAGTAGGTATTTAATTACAGAGGCAAACCAAAGATGAGAATAAACCTATAACATATTTTGTCCCATGTTAAAATTATAGTTTAGATTATTATGTTCCTCAAAAGCCACAGTTCCAGAGATTTTAAAACTCTCTTTACATATCAATCAAGAGTGGAGCTAATCTTTTCAGGCCTACCTGAATTTTAACTTTGTAATTATGTGAACAAACAACTCCTGCCGTAAAATAAACATTGCCTTCTTATATGTGGGATATAAATCTAAAAGCAACAAACATGACAGAGACACATGGACAGTAGACTAGTGGTTACGGGGGTGGGGCGGGGAAGGGAGAGGTAGATGATGGAGTAAAAGGGGTCAAACATGTGGTGATAGAAATCTAACTATGGGCAGTGAACACACAACGCAATACATATATGACTTACTGTTGAATTGTACACTTATTGGATTTCGTTAACCAATGTCACCATAACAAACAAACAAATAAACATTGCCTTTAGAAGAGCACAGGAACCTGTCTGGCTCAGGCTGGCCAGCCCTTGGCAAGCTGACTCCTTTGGCGACCCATGACATTAACACAAAATTGGGAAATGTGAAATTACATTACACTCAATTACTTTATTTGAATAAAACACAGACACACAATCTCATATTCACTCTATATTCACAACCTTTGAAAGATTTAATATTATCGATTGTCCTCCTAAGTTTGGAAATTAGATATTTAAGGTAAATCTATGTCAGACAGAAATCCAATTGACATTAGGACCCTAAAAAATATCTTCTTTTACTTTATATGAAAATTATGAAATTGGTTCCAATTATATTAGCAAACTGAATCACACTGGAAAACGTAATAAAATCATTGTATTAGCCATAACACAATCAGCCACATATGCTGGGTTTTGTGCCTGGTATAGGACATACGGTATTCCAAAGGTATTAGTATCTATGTTTTACACACAATGGTCCTGAGATACAGAAGCTCCAAATCTAGGCTCTGGTGACACAGAACTGAAATATAAACTTTTTTTTTTTTTTTTCAAACCATAATGCTAGGACTCCCTCTACTACACTCTGCTCTCATAGACCTACTGTGGAAATTATTGCTAAGTATCAATATAACTGTTGCACAATGATAAGAAAATAAAATCAAAAATGAAAGACGGTGATCTTCTAGAGGAAAAAATTACTTAATATTTATTAAATAAGTAACATTTTATTGCTAAGAGTTCTACAAGAAGTTATTTGATTTAGCTTTTTGTTGTTGGGGAGGCATACAAATTTTAGATATGGGGAATAAGGTCAATGTTGTTTCAGATACAGGTAGTAATGAAACAGCAGATGTATTATAAAACGCTGTTCCCCACAGTGCATAAGAAAAAGCCCTGTCAATGCCCCAGGTTCAGAAAATTAGTTTGATGAAAGTACTTGGAGAGACTATAAGACAGTAACTAATGCTAATAAGAACTTAATGGGGTAGAGTCACAAACATTAACTTATTCATTAATTCTCACCACATGACCCTGAAGCAAATACGAGCATCCCCCTTTTATAGAGGGAAAAAAAACAGTGTTACATAAGTGATGGCAGTGACTTCCAGAAAGAATTGGTCATAAATACAAAGTACGAACACTACACTGAAGATTTTAAATTCCTCAAATATACAGAGGCATATGAGCATATTTTTAGATACAACCAATAACTACACTCATCCCAAAGCAATACTCACTGAAAATCTGTATTCTGAAAAGCAAAATATGATTTGAAAGCACTGAAATATAATGGTAACAACAACCACAACAGGAGGGGAGAGGAGAAAAAGCTAATAATCGTTGAGTGCTTACAATACTCCAGACTCCCTCCTGAGTATGTATGGGCATTAACTCTCAACCCTCACAATGAGCTTGTGAGCCATGTGCTGCTACTCCTCTCCTCTGCTGAAACAGGCATGTGAGCTTCCCAAAATCACACTGAGAGTTCAGGGCAGGATTCAGAGCCGGTCTGGCTCCAAAGTCCGTGCTCTTGACCATGACATTATGCAGTTAAACGAGGCACGACTTGTTTTCATGTTCAACACAAGATTACCCATGCAAGATTAAACTTACTTCTCCAAGGAGAAGCAACAGAAGTCCCTTAATGCCTTGCATTTAACCCTGTTTCCAGGGATCCTTCTGACATGCATCCCATGGACCTCTAGTACAATAAAATGCCAAGCCAGATCTGGTCCATTCCAGCTCTAAAATCCTCATTTGTACCTAAAATACTGATGTGTATCTAAAATACGCATTTGTATCTTTAATGGCTTCATCCAATCTACTCCCTGCATCCAATTTCCTCTTGAATACATTTAATAGCTTCTTTGTGAATGAATCCTATTAGAAGCATTTATGCAGTCCTTCTGAAATCACATGTTTAGAGGCAAGAAAACAGCATGTCAGAGTATTATGTTTATTTCATAAAATACACATCTTTTAAAAAAATAGCCTTGCCTAGTTAGGTCTTTATGTACTAGATAAGTTGTAAGAAGAAATTTATACTACCACACATATTTTTAAGTTGAATAATATGCTTATAAGAAATAAAGCAGTAAGAGTAGAAACACTTCATATCTAAGCATCTCTAAAGAGTTTTCCATAAAGCAATCATTCATCCATTCCAAAGTCACTTGTTACTGTATTTATCAACCTGTGGTTCAAGGACCATCCACATGAGTATCACCTGGGGGTGACAGTTAACAATACAGGTGAGATCTAATGAATTCTGGTTTCTGGTGAAGAAATGTACATCACTCACAAACAGCCCAGGTAAGTCTTATGTACCATAAAGTTTGAAAACCACTGAGCCCCTTCTATGTGCCATATGGGACAAACAACTGGTCAAGGGAATTACTATAACCCCTTAAGAGGTCTTCCTGCTTCTACTTCTCCCTGTCTCTACACTTCTATTCTTTGCACAAAAGAGGGTTCCTTTTTCAAGAGTAAGTCAGCTCACGTCACTTCTCTGCTCAAAACTCTACAAGGGCTTCTCATGTTCCTCTACGGTCACAAGTCCTGAATGATCTTACACTTTACCTTTCCTACCACCCTCCCTTCCCCTCTGCAGCAACCCCCTGCTGCCTCCTCCCACACCTGGCCACCTGAAACAGAGCCTTTGTTCCCTGTAGGCTCAGTCTGCTCCAATGGCTTTCCTGCAGATACCTGCATGGCCTGTTACTGCACTTCCTTGGGAGTCTGGCTCCAGAATCACCTTCAAGGGAGGCCTTCCCTGGCTGCCCTATTAAGAACCGCATCCCCTCCCCTTTCTGCCTGATTTTACCCTCTTTAGCACCTACCACTATCAAACATACTTGCTAGTTTATTTCGTTTGTGGTCTGTTACCCTAAAATGTATGCTTCATAAAAGCAGGGATTTTTTTCAGACCATTTTGTTCTTACATGTATTCCACTTGGCACGCAAAAGTAAAAAAGTACATACTGAATGAATGGCTAAATATAAAGATATTAATGGAGTGATGTAGTAATCTAGAGTAGAGAGTAACAAATTCCTCATGAGAGCAGCCCAGCTCTCCTCAAAAAGGTAATACAGGCTGGGTTTTGAGGGAGGAACAGAGAACATCCTCTAAGGAAAGATATTTTACATAACTAGCTACAATCTTAAAAAATGTCAATGTCATAAAAGACAAGGAAAGAAAGAACTCTTCCAGATTGAAGGAGCACAGAAAGATGTGAAAACTGGGTGTGATGCATGCTTCTGAAATGGATCCTTCTGCATTGAGATAACTGGAAAGACTTGAATGGAGTCTTTCAGTAAAGGTACTAGTTCTTTTTAATATTCTTACAATTTTCCTATAAGTTTAAAATTACTTCAAAAGAAAAAGGGGGAGGGGCTAGGAAAACATGAAAAGAACTAAAATTATAGGAGTAAATGTAATGCATTAAATAATCTGTAAATAAAATGCCCAATAAATAATATAGGGAGGAAAAGGACTATTTCTTTCAAATATTCTCTCCTCCCTGCTCCCCCACTCCTCCAAGAACAACTTTGGGCCTATATCATCTTGGCTTAGAGTCAGCCCAAATAAGGTCATTTTTCTTTAAGTGTAACACAAATAAGCCCCCTGGATTATAATGGAGACACAGTGCAGCAGGACATCTACCTGTATAAACTCTACAGTAAATGATGTTTCTCTTCTCCCTACAGAGCAGAAGCGTGATCCCCATAAATTGCTGGAACATACTTTTTACATAAAAATAATGATGGGGTTGGAAATAGAAAAAGGAAATCTTTGGACTGGATTGCTATTGTGAGCCAAAGAGAATAAATATAAAACAAGAAAAAAGAAAAAAAACATAGCAATAGCACTGAGTTATAAAGAAACAGATCGATATAGTTTTTTTGTTTGGTTTTTTTTTTTTTTTGAAACTGGAAGTTACAGGCAGCACGCCTAGAATTTAGATACCAGTCCTAAGGACTGAACACTCACTCCTCTGAGCATCTACAGCTCCTGTGGCAGGTCCAATCTCATTGTAACAAACACCACAGCCATAAGAATCTGAGCAACGCAAAGCGCGCCTAGCCAATAACCTCCTTAACTCAAACAGGATTCCGTATTTAACAGCGCTCCCCATTTTAAACACAGAAGTACAAAGATACAAAACAAATACACTGAATGATTACTCACTGTTCCAAGGACTCATCAGAAGTCCCCTGATTTTCCACAATAAGAAACAAGGCTAGTTTTAAAACATAGAGGGGGGCAGAATTAGCTTACGGCTTTTCAGGGAGACATCCATGAACTGTACAACCAAAATGTCAACAGGCAAATGCAAGCAGCAGTTAATGCCACAGCAGGGAGTCTATAGATAGATACTGAGCTCCTTCTAAGTTCCCCACTCTTGTGTGTGTGTGTGTGTGTGTGTGTGTGTGTGTGTGTGTGTGAGTGAGTGAGAGAGAGAGAGAGAGAGAGAGAGAGAGAGAGAGAGAGAGAGGTGGGGGGGGGGAGTGTGTGTTTTGGGGGAGAGTCCGCCACACTCTCTAGTATTGGTTTGTTTTCATTTGAATTTTCTTCCGAAGTACTGAACAGAAATTTCTCACTGAAAAAATACAGAGTTGCAACTTCTTCTGGAAAATGGTTAGATCTGGCAACACAGGTACATATTCTCCGGTCAACCATCAGCTGGAGGAAAGCAGCTCCCCTTCTACAAGGCAGAAGCATGACTGACCCTTTACCACACTCCCTACAGCTCCCTATTAAATTCCCACCTCTGACCTCAGTGTCTTGGTTTTCTGCCTGGTCCCTCTTAGCACTTTAAACAACAACAAAACACCCGACTTGGTAGGAAACCAAAACTGAGCTCTAATAAGACTTCAGAGAGACAGTGTAATATAATTATGCATAAATTACATCTACATTTTTCCAAAGGCATTCCCACAAGCATCACCGGCAAGGGGGCAAAGTTTATTATTTCTAACTGAAACTACTTTGCTTAGAAAACAGGAATGCTTTGAAAGTCTCTTAGCTTATCAAAACATGAAGTTCCTTATTTTAGAAGCCCTCAAATGAGTTCAAAAGTAACCACCACAGTTATGTACATTTTAGCACAATTTAAAAAAGAAAAAAGTCTACCATAAACATATATACTGTAATGGAAACAATTAACATAATTACACTATCAAAACAATGACTATTAAAACTTCTTTCTGAATATTTCTCAATCCTCCAGTTGCATACTATATTATATATAATCGAGTATCTGCAGTCACAGAGGGCTTTGTTTAGGGCATGTAACCATGCCCAGGGGCCAGGCATACCACCCCTCTGTGCCTCGATGTCATCATCAGTACAGTGTGACAAAGAATAGTGCAGGCACCTCATGCGGTCACTGGGAAGACTGAATGAGTTAATATACAAAATCAGCACTTAGAACAGTGCCCTCCACATCATAAGTGCCACATAAGAATAAAAAGAAACAATTGCTATTGTCCAGCCTTGTGTGCCTTGAGACACCGACCTAAATTACCAGCAAGTTACATTTCTCTGTGGGAAATATCCTCATCTCTGCCCTGCTTTGCAAAGTGAAACACTGTTTTACAGTTTTCTTCCCAAAGAATACTCCATCATCAATTTTAGTTGCTGCCAAATCTCAGAAGCCATTAATAAAAGTGGCAATTTCTCAAATGGTTTAAGGTCAACTACTCTAAGTACTTAATAGAAAAGAATTAGCTCCAAGCCAATATCCAAGAGATAAGAGATTTATCAAAACAATTATCAAGTTTAAAGAATAAAATCCCCAGTGCAGTAAAAATGCAACATTCAAAAAACTCAGTGCAGGAAAAGACAAGTATTATTCCAAAAGGTAGCGACTTTTAGTGAATGAATAAATGAATGAACATCAAATTGGTGATATGGTGCCAACCACGAACTTGTGCTTTCCTTAAAAAAATAACAATAATCAGACACTCTGCTTTTACTTAAGAGTCACTGCTGAATTTTCTTCTCATACTTACAGAAGAGCCAGGTAATAATGACATATAAAAATATTCGACTAGGCTTCCCCAACCATTTGATGTATGTAGTGGCTGCATTTGTGCTTGATGTGGACGAGGCAGTCCCTGCCCTCAGCGAGTTTAAAATCTAGTTGGGGAACAAAACAGATACACTAAGTAGTAACCTCTGAGAGTATCAACTATGCAAGTTCAAAGAAAGGCACCCAGGGTCGACTGCAAGAGCCCTCGAAATGATGGGAACAAGATAAAGACAAAGGAGAAGGACCCAGAGAAACAGCACTGTAGTGATCACAGTCCACTAAGCTGCACGGTAACATATGGCTCAGCTCTGCAAGTTGAGTGGGGGATTTTTGAGGCTGGGAAAAAATACAGCAGGTGTTCTGCTCAGCAAACCCCTAAACCTCGTCAAACTACACAGTAACACAGCCTGCTCTGAAGCTTTCACTGACCACTCCATCCTCAGGCTTACACACCGCTTCCCTTTTATGTGCATGTTTATGTGCATATGTCTTTCCTCCATGGGACTGAGAGGTCCTGAAGTCCAAGAATGATGTGAAACCATCTTGTACTGTGGTCCCAGGCCTGCACACTCAGCAAACATCTCTGGATTAAATGAGTCACGGGAAGGACCTCTGAGCCAAGGAAAGGGTTCAATAAATACAGTCAAGGAATTGATGCTGTGAGCAAAACTAGAAAAAGGAGACTGCCCCAGAATCCAACACCAAGCTTCCCTGCGCATCATGTTCGCAGCCGGAGGAAGACCCTCGGTCTTCAAAGAACTTAGAATCTACTTAGATTACAAAAAGTGTTCTGAGAAAGCATTTTAAGTGCTCTACTGAGACAGCCATTTATTACTAAAATGTGAAGACATCCTCCCCTTAAAGTGAGGTGTAGTGGTTTTCACAGGCTAAGGACTTCAAGATGACATTCCATTGGTGCTTAGCACGAACCGCGAACAAGAGCTCACTGGGTCGCACCAAGGAAGGGAATTAACCTACTCGGAAAATCTCAAATGCTGCCTTTTTTGCTCACCGGCTGAGAAACTGCCATCTGGAAGGTTTAGCAGATGAAAGGCATTATGATGGTTCTGCTGGAATATTCCTGGTAGGCAGAGAACACAAGATGCCAGAACTTAAAAAAAGAAAAAAGAAAAAAAATCACATAATTCTGATTACCTCATTTCACCTTTCTTTTCAATCAATCCAAATTCAGCCTGTTGTAGATATTCAACCATTAAACAGAGAACCCCTGCAAATGCTTTGCTGAATCATTCAACTGCCAAAATCTCCACAAAGCCTGTGCATCCCCCACATTCTAATGCTCTGGCCTGAGCCAGCTCGGCACCCCTAGCGCACAACCTTGAAACCAAAAGACAGCAAAAAAGCAAGAAAGGCTAAATTAAATTTCACCGAGCCCATCCTCGCATTCCTGGACTCTCAGTAAGTCCACCTTAATATCTCAGAAGTGTGTGGCCTTAACGTGCATTTTCCATCCCTGACTCTGGATGGGTTGTGCCTTTGTCAATGAAATGAATACACCCACACTCAAGCAAAGGCAGCACTCTTGTCTGTGTTGCTTCTTTTGTTTTCTGGTCTCTCCCAAAACTGCCTGGCCCTGCAAGGCCAACATGAAGGAATCCACCACTTCAAGGCCCAGCCCAACTCCTGCACAGAAGCCAGGCCTGAAAGAGGCTTTTTGCTGTTGTTGTTTTGAGACCTCAGGCTATGAAATCTGATAAAAATTATCTTCAGACTAGTATCATAAAAAGCCCTTTTCCCCTGGAGGAACCCAGCAATTTGAAAGTGTCTGGCAAAGCATGTTCTTGCTCCATTCT
Source organism: Pteropus vampyrus (assembly GCF_000151845.1). Classification (NCBI taxonomy): domain Eukaryota; kingdom Metazoa; phylum Chordata; class Mammalia; order Chiroptera; family Pteropodidae; genus Pteropus; species Pteropus vampyrus. The sequence goes on along the minus strand of NW_011888806.1, from coordinate 402,408 downwards.
TCAGAGCCTTCCCTGAGGCAGGCGCGAGTTGGCTCAAAGTCAGAGGGAAGGAAACTGAGTCTCTGGGGGCCTGGCCCAGAACAGGCTATAGAAGCCAAGGCCTCATGCAGCCTTTTAGTATTTAATGCAACAAGATCACTAGACACTGTCCACATCGCCTTTGAGTCCAAGGATGAGCAGGGAAATTGAAGCACAGATGATCCATGTGCTCTCACAAGACCCCCACCAAAAAAAACCACACAGCCGACTGGAGACCAGCTCACCCCAGAGTGCGGATGGCAACGACCGTGTTTGCTAGCCAAACAAAATGCGATAGCATCCTCAACCCCTTCCAATCAAAAGGGTGTCAGCCTCTGACTGGAAGTACCTACCCGCTGCCACTCTGCATTTATTTCCCATTTCTCTAATGGCCTTGATGCCTCCCACTCTCGCATTCTAAAATCCCAGGTGCACAGAGAATGTTCTTACCTCCTCAAAATGTTAAAAACATGCATGTCTATATATGCTGTCAAAGTTTCAAGAACATTAATTATCTTCAGCCAGAATCAGAATTTAGCAACAGCTCCCTGCCACCACCACCCCGCGCCCACCTCCGCCCTGCACTGGGCCCCCTGCTCTAGGACCCTGACAGTGGAACCCCTTCCGAGTGATTTAACATCCCGGGAAATCCTTCAATAGGACCACTATATATACTGTCATCGAAAACAAATAATTTTTAAAGTGAAAGGGGACACTATTAATCATCACATGGGGAATACAGGTGTCAACAAAAATTCTCACTGAAAACCAAGACCTATTGAGCATTTTAAAGGCCCTACTCTGGGTGCAGAGATGACCATCAATGTCACATTAAATAGACAGCCCCATCCTCTTAAAGCTGACTGATTAGTGCAGGATACAGACAATCAAATAAACACCCAAATAAGTAATAATAATCTACCTTAATTATGATGGGTGCTCAGAAGGAAAAGTCTTGAGTAGTATGACAGAATATTTGACAGCTTAACCTAATTTGGGGAGAATCCCAAGTGTGCCGGAAATAATAGCATGGGTACAGGTTCTGAAGTAGAAAGGATTCCAGAAGGAAAAGAAAGGCAAGAGGGTTGGAGGGTGAAAGAAGGGCTAAGGACAAGGTGGGCAGTGGAGGAGAAAAAGGAGACAGGGAGGAGAAAAAGGAGACAGGGAGGATTTTTGGCTGCACCAAGCACAGCGGGAAGCTATGGAGGTCACTCATAGATGCGAATGTCATGATCAGACAGAGGTGGGACAGGGGGGCTCCGGTGCAGCGTGGAAAGTGGACCGTAGGGAAAAAAGAAGGCAGAGAAAGAGCAGGAGGCCAGTGTAGTTGGGAGGATGGAGCCTCAGATCAGGGCAATGGTTATGCAGATGGACTAATGAGGGCAGGTGTGAAAGAGATTAAGAGGTGACATCCAAAGACTCTGGTTACAGGTAAAAAAAAGTTGCCAAGATTCTGGCTCGGTCAGAAAAAAAAGGGCCTGAACATAAGACAGCAAAGTCAGTTCCTTATATAATCCCGAATTGCTCCAGGGTTGCCTTATAATCTTGTTCACAGGGCCTCCAAAAATCCATCTCATAGTGTTAAAATGAAATGCAAATACTAAAGCTACCCAACCACAGTTTTCCTTCACCCACAAGTCAGTGAATCTTTCAACAATCTAAACGAGACAGATTCACCCAAACTCAATATTCTGTGTTTGTTGTGACCTCTTTAGTTATGTCATCCAATAATACAATTGAAGATGAAGTTATTAAGAGTTCTGAATGACACAGGAGGCTTGCCTCTGATCTTTACAGATGGTATTCCAATCTCGAATCCTTTCTAGGATTGAAAATCTGTGGTTCCCATTTATTTCTTCACTTCGATGAACGACTGTTTTTAAACCGAATTAAAAATGAATGGTAGTCATCCATTAAGAGAATCTGACAAATGGAAAGGAATGGTTTAGATTGTAATGGCTATACTACCCTGTACCACTACTCCCAAAGACTGGATTTTCATGAAATATATCACAATTAGAACAGTGTCTAGCCTCTTCAGTAATGTCAAGCCATGAAATCCTGTGCACTTAAATAAAAATGATCAATTACAGTAAAAATTACTAACTTATATTCAGATCATACTGTCCAATCTGCAAAGTTTGAGTCTATTAGGGACCTTGATAGCACAAGTAGGCAAATATAAATGTACACTCAGGAATCAAGATTTCTCACAAGGGCTCAAGTGGTAGGGAATAACAGAGCTCTTCCATAATGCCATTTCTATGACAGAGAGGTAAGGTAGGCTTTTTGCCTCACCCTTCATGAGCCAACGAGGAAAACTGTCTGGGACCAAAGTCTGGATTACGGTACATTAAGTGTCCCTACTTAAGTGTCATGTCTCAGATTTTCTAGAGAGGTTTCCATTTGAAATATTGAAACATTATCAACGGACATGCACATATATGCATTTTTCCTTTTTTGAGTAATTGTATTATTTGCGACAAAACAAATTCATTAAATGTGGTTTGATTTGTACACTATTATAAAATATTTGATACAAGTCTATAAATGGGAGCAGGCAGTCTTTGTTATGGGGGGGGTGGGTCTTTGTTAGGTACGTTGTCCCAATTTGAATTTTTAAAAATATGTAGTCACCACTACCTTATCTTACCACACATACCCTAACTCACTCAAAAAAGGGTCCCAGAAAGTATCCAGGAAACACGGAGGAGGGGGTCTGTAGCTCTGCAAGGAAAGATGTGCAAAATGGTGTCAGGGATAAATCTCTATAGATAAAGACCAGAACAGAGGTAATGAGAATTAGAGGGAAAAGATTAAAAAATTAAAGGGAGTGTACACCTAGCAGGAGGGGGCGGGAGAAAAGACAAAAGATGCCTGTTCTTTGGAAAGCCCTCTAGGTTTGAACTAAAATGGATGGCAGAAGTCAGGATGATCCGCTGCTTGGGACTTCCTCCACAGCCAGGCTCGCTAAGCTTTCACGGAGAGAGGTGAAAGAGAGCAGCACAAGCACAGAGAAAGCCACCTGTGATAGGCACTTTCCATCTCCCCAAACAGCCACTGTCAGCCCCCCAACTCCTGCACCAGCACAAATCTCCACATCAGAGAAGGGGGGAAAATTAGTTCACATTTGGCTAATGCTTTACAGTTAACTAAGCACTCTCACAATTTTTTATTTAGTCATTCATGCATTCAAAACAATTCATGGAATGCCTTCTAGGAGCTGGGGCCTGCCAAGACCTGGGATGAAACACGAAGGAGGTCCTGGCCCTCAGTGAAACCAAGGGTTATTACTTTGATTAAATTTACTTTTAAATCTTAGCTCTAGAAATCATCTCTCTCCCCCTCTTTCCCCCTCCTCCTTTCTCCTTTACCCTCCCTCCTCCCCTCTGCCTAAGTTATTTTTCACCTCCTGAACTCAAGGGTAGAATGACCTCCTGGTTACTTTTCATAAGATGGAACAGAGGGACCAGGAAAAACCTTCAGAACTGTCCTTAAGACCTGAAGAACAGATTCATTACCCTTACCTTAACTCTGACCAATCACCTCCCAACATAACCCCAAACCCCCTAACCCACAATTTTCTTGTGATTTTGCCCTATATAATCTGTAACCTACACATCATCATGCTTTTGAGCATTAGCTTTCTGTTCTCCTGGATGATGCCATCCAACAATAAAATAGCCAATATTTCTCCAAAGCCATCCTCAGTATTGAGTGTTTGGCTCTGCCAGCACCTGGGGATCGAACCTTTTCTGTTCTATAACATCAGAACCTCAAAGACCAGGGGAAATGAGTTCCGTAACTAAATCGGCACCAAAGAAGGACACTGTGCCAAGCGCCCTGGAGAGGTGCAATTACAACAACGTAATCCTGCATGAGGGAGGGATTTACTGACTGATGTCTTTACCTTTTCACCGTTGTTTAAAATCGTTCCAGTGGTGGACCTGGCTAGACAGAACACAATCCATATGATTTGACAACTTATAAGACTCACAATTTAAGAGCCAGCTTGTATTTTAACTATTTAAACCCACTTTTGATTTATCTTTTAGAAAACAAGCAATATTTAAGGACATCAAAGTCAACTATTTCCCAATCTACAGTTTCAAGCCCTACAAACCCCAAGCAGGGTAAGTATCAACTGCAAAAAACCAAGAACAAAAGAGAAAATATTAAATGAACAACAGTAAGAGTTGACTTTTCAACAGATAAGATAAATCAACAATTGAATGACACATTGTAATGCTAAAAACAACAGAATCCTAAAACCAGTTTTTTTTTTTTTAAAAAAAATCCTTTAAAAATTAAGGCAAGCAATATTAGTGTATCGCTATGGAAAAGTTTGGCAATTTGTCAAAAAAATTAAAAATAAAATTACCATATGATCAGCAATTCCAATACGGAAGTACGACACAATAAGACTCGCCACTAGGGAAATCTCTGCAGCAGAGCGCAGAGAACTGAGTGCTAAGGGAGGGAGCACCACATAACGCAAGCGAGAAAAAGTCTTGAAAAGTCGTGACCTGAACCAAGGCAGGGGCAGGTAGTGGAAAGGGAAATAAGACAGCACACTGATCAAGTTAAGACTGAGCAAGTATTACTGTTTGCAGTACTGTTCAGGGTCTGAAATTTTAACCTACTTAGAAGTTAACACGTTAGACGGCCACAGTTTCATGAATGCTGGCAGAAGACATGAAACTCCTGGCTCAGAGACAAATGGTGGTTTACGACAAAGCAATAGTGGTAGCCAGAGTATCCGCATTTGCACCAGTTCCCTGAGCAACAATTTCCACAGGACACTGCAGAGAGGCTTCACACAGTGAACTGAATGAACTAGAAGAGGACCCCTGAATTTAGGAAACAGAAATATTTGTTCATGGGCATCTACCTTCCAAGGCTTTCCACAGTACAAATATCCTTGAAAAGGTCCAGAACAGAGACAATCAGTACTTCATCTCTAAAGATGTGCAGAAACACGAAAGATCTGTGGAGAACTGTTTCCCAATATACTCACTTTACCTCTGAGGAAAGGAAGACTCAAAAAGCTTAAAATGAACCAGGGTAACA
>NW_011888806.1:393175-396090 GCF_000151845.1 Pteropus vampyrus | reverse complement strand
CCAATTCCTGATCAATTTTTTATTTAATCCATGAATCACTAGATTCTAGCAGTCACCACGGATCTAAATTGATGGCTGCAAGCAGTTAATTTTCACATATTATTAAACAAATGAAAAATATTATTTAGAGTTTAGTTCTGACTAAATGCCAGTAAGATTCATGTTGGAAATAACAAGAGTGGGGTTTCGACATCTTATCTCATATTGGAGATTTGAGAGTCCTCCCCCCACCTAGAATCTTAATGTCAAGCCTAATTTCCACATAGACATTACTCTTCTGATGAGGAAGGAGCAAATACCTATTGCAGATACCAAGTAAATAAACTTTTACAGATATATTATGAAGAAAAAAAATGTGTTCTGAACAAATGTTCTCACTTGGCTTTCACCAGCGGCATGGCTGTTAATTATAAATGCTTCTCTAATTGCTTAAACCAGCTTGGAGGTGATCTCAGTGTCATTTTCCAATAGGCTGGCTAACTGACTGCTTGCAAACAATTCATTCCACAAATGTCAAAAAAGCAAACAGAAATTCTCTTCCCTCATCCAATTTCATTCAGCAGAGCCAGTTGCTTCTGAGACAGGCTCTTCCTGCCCCTTCATTGCCCTGGTCCCCGGCCTTGACCTAAACTTCCCCATCCGTGTCTTCTTTCAGGGCCAGATGTCTCGCGATCTCTGTATGTTGCTCCAGTCTGTGCCCACTGGGTGGGGCTGCCTAGACTCCTAACATCCTGTGCTCTCCACTGTCAATAATTATCCTGGAAGCCTGTTCTGCCCTCTCCAAATCAACTGCTCACATGTGTCAGTTTTACACCTTACCTAACTCAGGATCCACAACTCCTGGCAAAAAGACTCTTTGGTTCCCTGGAGACAAACTGGCCAGTGGCAGAGATGCAAAGTGCCTGAGAAGCCTTCTGCCGGTCTTAAAAACCTGAGAAGCTGAGGAGCCACCCACCCGGTTAGTTCCAGATGATTATGTTCTGAACGGAACACATCTGAACACATTTAACTGGATGTGCATACAACTTATACACAATACACCTGTGTCTAGCCTTGATTTGCTTTTACCCTGACCACAAGGTAATAAATCAGCCTGTTACCACAGGCACACCTTGTTTTATTGTGCTCCACTTTGTGCTTCATTCACAGATGTAACGTGTTTTACAAACTGAAGGCAAGTCCTGCCACCAGCAACAAGATTACAACTTGCTTTATTACAAGACTTGCTTTATTGCGATGGTCTGGACCCAAACCCATAATATCTGAGGTATGCTTGTATTTCATAGAAGCTGGCAGAAGACACAAGAATCCTGACTGAAAGACAAAGGACATTTTTGTTCACAGCACAGCAGGCAGCACGAGCATCATGTTTGTGTCAGTTTTCCTGTCCCCCAAAGTCCATTAGGGGTGGCACTGAGGGGCCCAGATGGAAGCTGCACGTGCTGCTTTATGTTCGCATCACAGCTGAGGAGCCTGTACTTGGGAACCTGCTGCTGCTTTATTCTAAGCAGTGAGATTGCTTTGTTCCCAAGAGAGACATCTCCTCATCCTTCAAGGTTCCTCACTGCAATCACAACCCTAAGAAATGACCCAGATGAAGAGCATTCTCAGCACACATGGAGGAGCATCTCCAAACAACCTGCTTGTATCCCTAAATTGAGATAAGTAGCCTTACGGGGTTCACGGTCCCAGCACCTCCTCTATGTGAATTCCCACTGCACTCATGTCATGCATTGCAAAAGCAGCAGCATATGCCCCTCGCTGGAAAAGTACCTGGTAACGCCCCGTTATTTCACTGTTTAATCCAATAATATTATCTGGGATCCCCCCAAGCATATTCTTCCCTCAACACAGCGCCCAACAGAGCTTTGCTTCTCCTTTCTGTTCCACCTCTTCTACCTTTGTAAACTTATGTATGTTTAGTAATGCACGAGAAATCAAAAATAGTGGACAGGAGAGAAGCTGGTCTCAATCTGGGCAAAACTGTAGGTCCAGAAATCTTTGTCCACATAAAGGAAGAGAAACCACTTATGATAGGTCAGAAAATGGAAAACAATGAGAGTTCCACCTGACAAATGCTGACTCTGTAAGGCACTAAACCCAGGGAAGGAGGCAGCTTTCTTTTATTACAATGTCAATGATTTCTCATTTATTTTTTACGTCCCATACAATGAAAAATAATTTAAAATGCCAAATTCCTTAAAGTTCAACAGCCTATAAACACCATTTGTAACAAAAACTTGTAAGCATGTAAATGTAAATTCAATTAAAAAATCTGTAATTATCAGAGTTATATATTCATGAATTAAGCAACTTCATAAACATACCTACTTATGCATAACAAATTTCTGCAGAGGGGCCCAGATGGATGCTAATTTTGTTCCTAAGATAAGAAAATTATTTTCAACTTATTTCATAATTACTGGATATCTACTACCTGCTTATTTTAGGTATTTTTATTGGCATATTTGTATTCTTTTATTGGAATTGTAATGTTCTACATATACTACCATTTAAAAAAAAAACAAAACCCAGGTAGGTCTGTGACCTCAAAATGACCCCCTAGACAAGACATGAGAAACACGGGTATTTGTGACATGGTAACAGAGGGCTGGTCGGGTCATGCCGGGGATGGGCATGGTGGACAGCTGCAGCTAAACGTCAGAGAAAATTAGGGTCCAAAAGAGAAGAGAATGGAGCAGCTGTCCTGGCTAAAAAATTCTCAGATCCAATTGCCAAAGCCTGACATGAGTGAAAAGTTTTATCATACAGAGTCCACGTCCCTGACACAGAAAGTTGAGGTTCCCGACACTGACAACACTTTTCCCAGGTGATAATGAACCAAAATCCTGCCTGTGTCCTCAGTAGTCATCTATTCCCCACTTGATTACAATGACAGCATTCACTGAGGACTC